>NW_004955519.1:4714253-4849423 GCF_000276665.1 Chinchilla lanigera
GCAGCCAGAGAAGTTCCTGGGGCTTGGGCGGCGGGGTCCTGATGCAAGCGCTGCCCTCAGGGAGTAACTGGGAAATACCTGGCTCTCTCCGCGTGTTTCAGCTGGGAACCGTGGCGGTGTGCCTCCCAGAGTTTTGAGAGCCTGAAGGAGGAGGATCACAAGTTCAAGTCTCACTTGGGCAACTTAGTGAGCTACTCTTTTAATGTGAAAAGTCAAAAGGCCTGGGGATGTAGCTCTATGCGAAGGCTCTGGGTTCAATCCTCAGTACTGGAAAAAAGAAAAAGAACAAAAGAAAAAATGAATGCAAATAGCTTCTAAATAATTATAATCCCACATCCGAAAAATTGGATGCCACTAGTTCTCACATGCCTGGGTGGTCTCTACTAGAGAAATCAAAACATCAGTTCCTTAACACATGTGAGATTATTGTAGCCCACGAGGGAGCCAAACCCTCCTCCTGTCCCACAGGAAGCAGTGTGCTGGTGAGAGTGGGCCCCAGACTCAGATCTGAGGCTCATTAATCAGACCCTACTGTGAATATATATTCATGAGGACAAAGAAAATTTTCCCTGGAGGTTTGCCTTTATTTTAATGAGTTAATCCCCCAAGATAGATGCAAAATTATTCCAATTCATACTGATCAGGATTTGACTTTCATGTGGTCAACAGATGTATCAGTGGTTTGCAAAATACATTTTTAAAAATAAAACTATAAGGCTGGGGATATAGCTCAGTGGCACAAGTGCCTGCCTGGCAAATGCAAGGTCCTGAGTTCGATTCCCGGTACCCGCCCTCCGCCCAAAAATAAAAGAAAATAAAATAAAACTACAACGGTAGAAGAAATTAGAGAGTGCGCCCCCTACTGCTGTACCCTGACTCCCACCCGAGTACAGCATCTTGCAGTTTTCTTCAGTCCTCCATCGAATATTAGGGAAACCTCATCTGGCACCTATAGATGCACACCTACAATCCCACCAGGCGGGAAGGCTGAGGTAGGAGAAACCCAAATCTGAACCCAGCAATGTAGCTACTTAGTGAACTGCTGTCTCAATATTAAAAAGAAAACTTTTTAAAGAGCTGGGGATGTAGCTTAGTGAGAAGTCCCTGAGTTCAATACACACCACTGCAAAAAAGTACTACAAACTCAATAATGGAGAATTGCAACCGGAAACCTGTTTTGCTGTTTCAACTCTTAAGAAAAGTGTTCTATCTTGTTATTGTCCTTGCCATATTTCCCACTGCCTTTTTTGCTGTATTTCAACCTCTCAGTGTTGGGGTTCTTCAGCACTTTGTCCTAGGCCTTCTGCTCTTTATTTTCAATCTATGTGCCCTGACTGGAAAAACCAAACGAGAGCTTTTCTCTCTTCCACCTGAAGTCCCTTGTAGGGGTAGATAGGACCCCCAGTTTGGGGTCAAATAAGGGATACAGCCCTGTAGAGCTTAGGAGAAAAACAACTAGAATGTAAATGACAGGCAGTCTTCAGTCTTGCTTTTGTAATACTGTCCACTCTAATTGCCACAAGTCCATCTTTTAGCCCATGGGACCCAAGCCCCGAGCAACAAACCAATCAGTCGCGTGGGACTGCCTCCAAAGGGAGAGACCGTCACCTCAACCCCATGAAAACAGGACCACTGGCTGCACTCAGTGGAAACCTGTTTTACCCAGCTCTGGGGCCTCTGCTCCTTAGAGTGGCTTTGTATCTCTTATTTCTACCAATGCACTCTACTGTCACTCCTCTTTCTATGCCAGAGAGAGATAGACAAGCTCAGGAACATTCAAGGGTGGGCTGATGACCCCAGACCCACCTAGGGACAAGGCAGTATCAGTAATTTCTCCTTGCACGTCCAGTAAGATCTGAAGTCCATGATAGGCTCTACAGAGCTTACTGGACTCAGTGCCTGCCTACCCTTCATTCAACAAACGCTTATGTCTTCTTTTTCTTTGTTTGGTATGGAAACTGAACTCAGGACCTTGCACTTGCCGGGCAGCTGCTTGTGCCACTGGCTATATCCCTGGCTGAGTCTTGTGTCTCGCTGAAAAAAAAAGTCCTCACCGCTATATGCTCTTGGTCCCAGAAATGCCACTTGTAGGAATTCATCTGCCTATAGACTCCTACCTATGCAAAAGTGTAAGTTGAAAATTACATGTTGTAGCATAATTTGGAAAAGCAAAAGATTTTAAACATTCTAAATATCAAGTGATAAGTTAGTTAATAAACTCTTGTGGATTCATACAAGGGAATCCTACGCATCTGTGGAAAAGAATGAGAAAACCCTGTACATTGATATAGTTAAGAACTCCCAGCCATCACCTCCACTCCCACCTCCCCAGAACTGAAGCACTTAGTCCTTCGGTTGCTGGAATGTTGGTAAATGACTTTACAGCAGAGACCTCTGCTGGACACTGCACTTAACTAAAGAGAGCCAAGTCTCCAAACTCAGGATTCCTTTCTTGGGCAACCCACCTGTAATGACTTATCAGTAGGAGGGTATGAAGGTGGAGCTGCTTTGCCCAAATTTGGAACAACTATTCAGGGCCCTCCCAAGTCCACAACACCCCTAGGATCAACAAAGTCTTTGTTGTGACTGCACTGAAGCCCTTCATCGCCCAGTCCTCCTTCCTTTACTCTCCCCAGAGAAATGGATTTGCAGGACTACTGTCAAGGAATTCTCCACATAACTGTCTTCGTCTGTCAGCAGGTGACATGTGATGAAGTTTAGGTGCAAAATCAGGGTGGTGTTTGGCGCTTGCTCCGCGCTATCATGTGTATTACAGGAAAAAAGTCTCTAAGGACTTGCATCGCAGTCTTAGCTACAAATTTTGTCCCTATAGACAGATGTCAGTATGTCTCTTCCATCCTCGCTCCAGAGGACTCTTCTTTTGAAAAATAGTATGTAATTCTTGAAACAGTTACTCTTGCCTGGCTGCTCTGAGGAGCCCCCCAAGAAGCTCCCCTCAGCCTGCTGTGGGGAAGACAAGAACCCCAGTGTGTCTTCTACCCTTGGTACCATCCCTGTGGCCTCTCCTTGAAGGAGGACACCTGTCCCAAATCCGAGACCTGTCCATTGGGAAGCCAAATGATCCTCTAGCTCACAGGTGCCCTCATTCTGTGGCCAAATTTCTGTCTCTTGAAATTCAAGACCAAAACTCGGTCTCCTTTCATTGATTACATGCTACTTCTCATGAAAATTTCCTAACTTGAAATTCCTAGGGTTTCTCCTTTCCTCAACACAGTCGTCCTGAGCAACATTTTCTTGCCCTTGTTCATGTGTTTGTTCATTAGTTCAGCAGTTACTCACATCTCCTGTGTACCGCGCTCTGTGCCGACATGCAAAGTGGTTACTCCCTCTTCTGCAAAATCCACACCACACTCCTGTCTCTCCCTTAGGCTATTATTTTAGCTCTCTTCTTCCATTTGCAGCCAAAAGACCAATGTCAAGCCAGTGCCTCAGTTTCCTCACCACTGCTTTTACTTCTACACTTGATCTTAGCCAAAAGGCCGAGAAGTGATCCCACTGCTTTTATTTCTGAGAGTGAAACCATCGAGTCACTCTCTCCCCAACTCTGTTACAATGTTTCTCTGTCATGTCACTGCATCTGGGTGACAAACAGACTCCCCTTTCCAGGGTCTTCACTTGACAGACGTTTATCTCTTGCTGCTCTCAGAGTCCAGTGCAGGCTGAGTGGCACTCTTGCAGCTATTTGAGGGGCAAGTCCCTTCCATTTAGTGGTTTCTCCTTCTTCTGAGGCTCTCTCAAAGTTCTGTGCTGGTCCTTAGCGCTCAGCCAGCCAGCAAGCTCTGAGTGGCAGGAAAGGCTCAAGCAGGGAGTTTTAGGGCCACCCAACGTCACTTCCGCCCACATCCTCCCATATGTGTCCGTCAGCAACCTGTCACGTGAGCCAACTGACTGCAAGGACTTGTAAGAAATGTAGGCTGCCTGTCTGCCCTGGGAGCAGAACCAGGGAGCATGTTAATGGCACCTTGCACATGAACAGTGACCTCCTCATTGCCGGCTCAGTGGCTGTTTGCTACCCTACTCTGCCCTGACCTCCCTGCAGCATCACTCTTTAACAGTCATTCCTTCCTTGGGTCACGTGCCTTCTCTGCTTCCCCGCCTGTCTGTCTGCCTCTCCAGCTAACAGTTCTCATCTCCTTCGCAGGCTCATCTTCTCCTGTTGCTGTCGTAATGGCCACATCTCTCTTCCATACAAATCAATGGGCTTGGGAACTTTTTCTTTCATGTCTCTCTCTCTCCCTTCCTCCCTCCCTTCTTCCTTCCTTCCTTCCTTTCCTTCCTTTCCTTCCTTCCTTCCTTCCTTCCTTCCTTCCTTCCTTCCTTCCTTCCTTCCTTCCTTCCTGGCTTTCTCTCACTGTTTAACAGTGACTACCACTTAATACATAGTCTATGAATGTTTCTGAACTGAATTAGATCTTTGTCATTGTAATGAGTGTCAACTGGATTGGCTTGGGAGCCTCCCAGAGGCTTAGGAAAGCAGGCTCCTGAGAGTGTCCGGGTGGCTCCTGGGGGCATGACCTTGGGTACTATGGATGGTCTCCGGTCCTCTCCTCTGGTGCTGTTCCCTTGCTCTGCTTCCCTGCTTCTTCTTCAAAGCCTACTAGCATATGAATTTGGGAATGAACTTTCCAAAACACGAACTTTTGGAGGACATATTCACACGTTAGCAGTGAGTCAGATGTTCCTATGGCAAATCTCCATTTTGGGTAAATGGTACAAGGGGCAGGGAGAGTGAGCAGGTGGGTTTGGCTGAAAGGCAGGGTGTGTATGAGAAGGAAACAAGGAGCAAGGGAAAGGCTTGAAGGCCGAGTGGGTCTCTTTGGGAGGATCATGGGAATTATATGCTTTTGACCTTATTCTATAGTTCCTGAAAAACCACCAAAGGTTTCTGATCAAAAAGTGATCATCAAACATTTTTTGAACACTTACTGTGTTCCAGAAACTATTCTAGATATGTGATTTACTATTAATGAACAGGGGAGATAAAAACCTGCCTTCAAGTAAGTTATATTATAGGAGGGAGGGGGAAGCAAAAATAAACATAATACATACATACATTAGGTATTATTTTGAAGGTGGTAAGTGCCAGGGGAAAAATTTTGTGCAGAGTGGACGGGACTCATGATGTGGGGAGGGGACAAAGGGTGGACAGAGGTTGCCATAGTGAATGAGTGGGATTTGAGGCGAGGTTTAAAGGAGCTGTGGGGACTGAGCAAGTCACTATCTGGGGGAGGTGCTGGATTAGCTACTGCTGAGAAACCAATCACCCCAAAACTTGGAAGCTTCAAGCAACCATAAATACCTACTGTTTTGCAGCGTCTTTCCATCAGGAATTCAGAAGCAGCTGAACTGTCTTGGAGTATCTCCTGAGGTTGTGGTTGGTATGTCAGCCAGGGTTGCAGATATCTGAAGACTCGACTGGGGGAGGAACGCCCACGGGCTAGGTGGTTCCCTCACATGGCCGGCAAGCTAATGCTGCTGCTCTCAGAACTCAGTTCCTTGCCGCCTGAGCTTCTCTGTAGGGCTGCTTGAGTGTCCTCATGACAAGATGGCTGGCTCCCCCCAGAGTCAGTGGTCCGAGAGAAGACAAAACAGAGGTCCCGATGGCTTGGCTCACAAGTGAGAATGGACAAGAGTTGTAAAACCCATTGTCCCACCTCATTTTCACACTTCAGTTTGACCCCACTTCAAAGCAAGGAGCAATGAAGAAGGAACAGTATTTATCTCCATACTTCCCACTGTCCACTTAAAACAATGCGCCATTGAATGACAGCGGCCTTCTGTGTCCCTCTTACTTTGTGTGTGTTCAAGGCTCCTCCTGTCATGTCCTTCCTCATGTGATGATGCCTGTTGTGGGAACAGTGGCAATCTGGCACAGTCTCCTAGATACTCCTCTCTTTCTGAGTTGCTCCCTTATTTCAGTGAGTAATTCCCAGAACTGTGCAGTTGTATTTTGCTAAGAACAGCAGAAAGAATCTCATTCAAGATTACTAAGAGGCAGAAGGGTTGCTGGAGAGAGAGAGAGACAGAGACAGAGAGAGAGACAGAGACAGAGACAGAGACAGAGACATAGACAGACAGACAGAGAGACAGACAGAGAGAGACACACAGAGACAGGCAATGCAGCCCCAACCCCCCACACACTTTTTCCCTGAAGAGAGCCAAGGCTGCAAACAGCATCTCTCTGTGCCCTTTTCCAGTGGCCAGGCCACCTGGGACCCAGAGAAACACTCCAGAGCTGTCTGTCCTGCTCTGTGTCTGGAGGGCAGAGGCAGGCATCCCTGGTTCGCCACCCGGAGAAATATGTGACAGCTCAGCAGCCCACTGGACTTCTGTGGACATGAAAGCAAGTGTGCCCAGGAAACAGAATGAGTAATATATCTATTTTTCAATGATGCAAAGTGATGTGTGTGCTTCTCCTCTCTCGGAGTGACCTCTTTCTGGTGCTATTTCTGATTTGGGTTCCCGAAGCAGGCCCCGAGCAGAAGATGCAAAGGTCTATGGGGGCAGCTGGGGCTCAGGCCTGCTGGAGACCTCTGGGAGCAGCTTAGGGACATTCTCTGAGTTACCCTGACCAAGGGGGAAAGGGAGCTGGGACTACTGTGCATCCCTGATGGTACTGGGATGGAAGCAGCTCCTGGACGTTCCCTCTGCAGTCCTGTGTGCCCGTGCATGGTCAGACGCATGTGCTGCTGCAACCAGAAACAGCCTTCAGGCCCGAAGCACAAGATTCCCAAGGAACAGCCATCAACCCAAGGAGAGAGGAGCGCTGAGGGGAGGTGTGGTAGCTGCCCCTGCTCTACCCGCCTGACACCACTGAAACAGGGCTCCCAAGCCACCTGCTGCCTCATGTGTCATGATGACAGCCACTAGTAAGGAGGAATTTAAAGGCCTTAGGCTCCCAGGTCTCTGTTTTCACAGCTTCTGCCTGCTGCCTCAGGTGCAACAGGAAATGTTCTGTGCTTGTCTTGTAACCACAATGTATGTAACCACAGAATGTTCCCATTAACTTCTGCCTGACCTAGTTAATTTCTGCCTTGTACCAAAAATCCCCTAACCTCAAGAACACAGCACCTACAAAACTTCTGCTTCTGTAAAACTCCACTTCGATCGACCCCAGCCCAATCCAATTTAAACTAGAGTATACAAACTCCCCTTCCCCACTGCTTGGGGCCCAGAATTCAGCATACATAGCTCCCCTGGGTCAGCCAGCTTAATGAAAGGGCTTGGTTTTCCCCACCTCTTCTAGTGCTTGCTTGGTTTCTTGGGCCCCCAGAGATCTGCGATTCCTACAACACTAGCATGTGCTTCTTCCATGGCTCTGGATAAATACTTTCCGGAGGTTGAGGCTTATATCTGCCTTCATGGGATTTTTTTTTTTAAGTACTGCATTAGGAATTGAACCCAAGGCCTTTGCACTGAGCTACATCCCTAGCCCTTTTTAGTTTTACTTTTGTATTTTGAGATGGGGGTCTTGCTAAATTGCTAAATTGCCCAGCCTGGGGTCAAACTTGCAATCCTCTTTCCTCAACCTTCCAGAGTGCTGAGATTATACACGTGCATCACCTTGCCTGACTCATGGGAACACTCATGACATAGAAATCAACTCTATGGAGGCAACAAGTCCTGGCTCTAAGCTGAGCTTTGCTGCCCATAAGCTGAATGATTCTAGCAAGTCATTCAACTCCTTGGAGTTTTCTGGTAAGATGGAGCCCACAATACTGAATTTGCAGCTGAGCTGAAATTTAAAGGAAAGGATTGTGAGAAAAAAAATAGACTGTGTCATGTGTATGTAAAGGAGTACTATTCCATGATAAAGAGCAGAATTTTGTCATTAGCAGGAAAATGGGTGAAACTAAAGATCATCATGTTGAGCAAAATAAGCCGGCCTCAAGGAAGACAAGGAAGACAAATGTCACAGGTCCTCTGTTATGTGGAATCTAAAGATGACAAGAAAGTAGAAGGGAGACAACTATTAGACAAGGGAAAGGGATAAAGGTGGGGAACGGGGGAATGGGTATGATCAAGATATATCAGGTGCATTGAAATTCCCTCAAATGTGTGGAAAAAATCCCTAGAAAATAGCAAGTGCTCTAAAGTTTATAAAATTAAATGGAAGGGACTGGAATGGCCTACTATTACTCCTTTTTTCTTGATTTGAGAAAGAAATGTAGTACATCTAGAAAATATTAACAGTGGAATGACCCCCAGGACAGTCCCTATTCCCCTCAGAAGAATGACTACCTAGTTTCTTGCATATCCTTCAAAATTCCCCCTTTGTACATACACCAGAACTAAGCAATACTTGCATCTGCTCTTTTAAAACTTGAATGCACTCTGGTTGGGATCAGTCAAGTCAACATGCATAGACTCGTGGCCATGTTATTGCTGTTATTTACAGTGGCCCCTCCTTGGTCTCTATTCCCTATTCCTTAGAATCCTAAGATCCTGGTTGGTCAGGTTTGCAATGAATTTGGCCATCGTGTGGTCCAAACCTCTCATCTTACTGAGGAGGAACTCAAGTCTATAATAGCAAAAGGGGTAATAGGTGAATATGAATCTAGTTCTCAGGCAGAATCTTTTTTTCTGCTGAGATCTATCAGAAAAATTAGAAAACACTGAAAAAGTTAAAACAAATATAAAATGATTTTTTAGTTGACCCTTTGGGTCCTATCTGAGGTTTTGTATAATCTAGAAATGCATTCGTTCTCTCTCAAATGGGCCCTTGATCATTTATGGGCTCACTTTTTGGAAAGTGTGCAGAATCTACCAGAGTGAGGTGATGCCAACAGGCAAGAGAACAACTAATGGAATTAAACTGCCCAAGCAGTGTGATTATTCTGGGGTAGTTCACTGACATATTTTTTTTATTTTGTTTTATTTTCCAGTACCGGGAATCAAACTCACAGCCTTGTGCTTGCCAGGCAGGGGTTGTGCCACTGAGCCAAATTGCCAGCCCCTGATATATTTTTTTTGTAAATGACAGGGTTTTGCTATGTAGCTCAGGCTGGCCTTGAACTCACTGTGTAGCCAAGACTGGCCTGGCATCAAAATGCCCGGCTTTAAAATACTTTCTTTAGAGAAGGTCAAGCTCTGCTAGAAGCCCCCAGCAGTCCTCCCTTCAGATTGCAATAGGTCAGATTAGAGGCTCATTTTGCCTGGTGACAGGACAGATAATGAGGTCAGAGAGAGCCATACCTTGCACTCCTGCAGTGCTTGGCTTTCTACAGAAAAAAGGAGCCAAACAGTATAAAGGATGGTCACTGAGCCAGGGGGGCAAAGCAGGTAGTCCTTTTCTCACAGAGGTGCACCTGAAGTTGGCCCCAGCACACCTAGGGGCCCAAGTGACCCAGAAATGCACATGACCTTCTCTGATCTTTCTGGACCAGAAGTCAGGGCATTGCCCTCAGATTTTGGGAAGATATTTTGCTGCTTGGCATTAATATAACTTAGCCACTTCTATATTTTGTTTCTGTTTTCAGCATAGAGGACTGGTTCTAGCCACCACCATGCCACCCCTGAACGGTTCTCCTTACCCATGGGGTGGCCAAGCTCTACTGGGCTTACGCTGAGCCCCAAGAGAGGTTATTCTGGTGAAATTAAAACAGACGGCAGGGGTGAGGGGGAATGATGGTTCATGGGTAGAGGGGGTCCTCTGGGGGTGATGAATGTGTCCTGGAACTAAATGGTGGCAGTGGATGCACAATGGTAAAAATGTACTACATGCCACTGAATGGTAGCCATTCAAATTGTTAATTTTAGGTTCTTTTAATTTCACCTGGATAAAAAAATAAATAGCAATTCAGGATACTCTTGGAGTTGGAGGAAGAGTTGACCATGGCTGTGATAGAGTCTGGGAGGGAAAGGTTCTGTGTTAGGCGTGTGACCTGGTGTCTACCTGCCACAAAACTCTTATTAGAAAAGAGCTAATGGTTAAGGGAAAGAAGGAAGGTTTTAAGGCCACACAGTCTTGGCATCTAGCTTTAGCCTTTCTCATTTATTTGCTGTGTGAGTTTGAGAAAATTACACAACTGCCTTGAACCTCACTTGGTAAATAGAGATAGTAATACCTATTACATGTGGCCATCCTGGGGATTACTTGAGGTAAGCCATAAAAACTAGGAGTTCACAGAAAAAATACTAAGTAGCCACTTAAAACAGTTAATAAAACAAGGCTATAAACCAGGTATGGTGGCTCGTATGGCTTCTATCTAGATGTCCACCCAAAGCCTCCTGTGCTTATAGGTGGGGCTTTTGGGAGGTGACTGGATCATGAGTGTGTGACACTTTTGTGGGAATCAGGAATTGCAAGACTCATGGTGCAAGAAACTGAACTGGCACTCAAAGAGGTAGAGGAAACTAAGCTCTTTATTAGACCTGCGGACCCAGAGGAGCTGAGCCCTCCAAATTTTGGGCAACAAATATTGGGGTAAGAGATATTTTATACTATAGTTTAAATTGGGTTGAGCTGGGTCGGGTCAAGCAAAGCAGAATCTTACAAGCTGAAGTCCGAAGGTGTTATTGATGGGTTTTTCACCTTAATAAAAATTCTGCTAAGTCATCATGGCAGCGAGCCAATATGGTGTGGCCCACTATAGGCCGTGTGGCAGGCTCTGCTTTCCTCCTCCCCTGGTCATGTTACAACTTCCTATTTCCTTTTCTACAACATCCTGTTTCCCTCTTCCCACCCCTTGTCCAACCACTGCCCGCCAAGTCATACAGGCCATCCCGTAAACCCTACACATAGCCTGATCCTATATTACCTTTTCTCCCCAGCCAGGCCCTCAGAGGCTCCATGTCTCTCCTTTCTGCTGTGGTCTTCTCCATGCCCACAATAAAGACATTTTTTACTTTGCTCTACTTTTATCTGCACCAAAAAACCTAACAGTTATGTCCTGAGGTTAGAAGTGTTACAGAGACAGAAGCTAATGGGAACATCTTGTGGTTATAAGACAAGCTCAGAATATTACCCATTCAGAGGGACTGTGGGACCTTGCATCCCGAGGCAGGGAGTGGAGGCTGGTAAAAATATGGGTTGAGGAGCTTAAGACCCTGACTTTCCTTATTAATATTGGATCTTGAGTGTGTGATACTGGGATAGTCCACTGATGGGTTTACAGCTGGTGTGATGTTGGGAGGTGGAGCCTGGTGGGAAGGGGTGGGTCACTGGGGGTGTGGCCTGGAAGTATTATCTCCCTCCTCTTCCATTGATCCCTCTGTCCTTCCTATCACCATGCCATGAGTTCTTCCTCCTCTACCATGCCCCTCTGCCATGCCGCCCTGAATTGGAACCAGCTGACCATGGACTGAACCGTCTACAAATTGTGAGCCTAAATAAACCTCTCTTCCTTTAAGTTGTGGGTGTCAGGTATTGTGTCTCAGCAACAAGACAGTAACTAAGACAGTCATACATGATTGTAATACTAGTACTCCAGGAGGTTGAGGCAGGAGAATCACAAGTTCAAGCCCACATTGGCAACTTAGTGAGACCCTGTCTCAAAAGTAAAAAATTTAAAAAGGGCTAAGGATGTAGCTGAGTGTGAAGGCCCTGGGTTCAATCCCTAGTACAGGGCGGGGGCTTCGGGGGGAGGACTGTAGGCAGTGTGGCTTGACAATGGGAAGGAAGTCAGGGATGATGCTTGAGTTTCTGGCTTTGAGAATGACAGATCATGATGTACTGACTGAGGCCAGGGAGAGCACTCCTGGGGGTAGCTAATAAGCCCTGATTTGTCAAGCTTGACCTGGCCGTGGGAAACTCCCACAAAAGTTTCTAAGGCAGCAGTGAGATATATCAATCTGAAGCCATGCTTAGGCTGGAGAATCAGGCTTCAAGGTCATCATTAATAGGCAAGAGTAAAAGTAAAAGAATGGATGAAAATGTGCAACAAGATTGTACCTAAAACAGAGCAGTGAGCTACAACCGAATGTTTAATATTAAAGAGAAGACCTCAGGGGGACGGCAAAAGGTACACAGGGTGTCAGAGCTAGAAGGGAAAGCAGGCGGGGGTCATATCATGGGAGGTGAAGTGCCTCTAGAGTGTCAATAAGGAGCATGGGTCAATAATAGCATTGTGGTTTGTACCTGGATGTCCCTGCAAAGCCTCATGAGCTCAATAGTGGGGCTTTTGAAAAGTTGTGGAAATATGAGGGCTTATAGCTGCCTTGCTGAGTGGCTGGGGTCTGGGCAAAAGAGGTGGTCACTGCGGGCATGGCCTGAAATGGTTTTTCTACCTCCCCAGCTCCTCGTTTGATCTCTCTCTTTTTCCTGGTCACCGTGACAGGAGCAGCTGCTCTCCACCCAGGCCCTTCCACCATGCACCGAGGGTGCAAGGACTGAGGCTTCTAAAACGTGTGCCAAAATCAACCTCTCCTCTAAGTTGCAGGTGTCAGGACTTGTGTCCCAGTGAGCAGGAAAGTAACTAAGAATAAATAGTATATCCAGCTAAGAGGTCACTCTGAAAGGGACCCAAATGCTTTCGCTGCATTTTAGAGTGGTGATTTGTGGCCATTCCCAGATCAACTTTGGTGGAGCGGGTGGCACAGAATCCAGACTGCTCAGAGTCAAGGGGAGAAAAGGAGGTAGCGATCCTTGTACTGGAGCTGAGCAGACATGGGGACAGGTTGTAGCTCCTGCACAGAGGAGGGTCAGGGGAAGAAGTGTTTTAGGGTTGGGATTCATAAGCCTAAAGAAACACCTTGCAGAAGATGAAGACGGAGACTACCGGAAAGGTGACTGACAGAGACATCTCTGGAAAAGAAATTGGCTAGCATCAGAAGCAGAGACTGAGAAGCTGTCCTTGAGAAGAGACACTTCGTGCTCAGCAGATCACTGGGGGCAGGACAGGTTCAGATCTTAATTAGTTCAGTGGTCAGAGGGGAACAACCAGGAAGTGACACCTAAGGGACTTATTTCTCTGGAAGGGGAGTCCCAACTGTTTTTCAGTAGAGAGCCAGATTGTAAATATTTTTGGTTCACACCACTCCCCGTAAGAACCACTCAGCCTTCTCAATGTAGCATAAAAGCAGCCATAGATAAGTTATGAATGGGCATGGCTGTGTCCCAATAAAACTTTATTAAAACAAGTGGATTTGACTCATGGATTTGGAGTTTGCTGACATCTTGTAGCCATAGAGCTAGGACTATCTGATTAGAGTGGTGGATGTGGGGGTGGTTCAGAGTGTTAAATGTTTCAGAGTCACAGGAGATGGATGAAGCATAGATCAAATGTTGTCGTTATGACTGAAGCACTAGCTGCGGCTGGAGCCCAGGATTCTGTGACTGCACCAACCTGCTCTTCTGCGCATAGTGTAGGTGCAAAGGCTACAAAGGGTAGAGAACTCAGGCCTGAGCTAGACTGCAGGAAAACAGAAGACTCTCTGAAAGTGTGGGGAGATGCTGCTGTTGCCGGAGAGTAGAAGTGGAGAAAGAAGAAATTATACGCAATGGAGGACTACTCCGCCTTCAAGAAGGATAAACTTGAGCCATTTGTAGGAAAGTGAATGCACCTTGAGACCATAAACCAGACATACAAGTTTAAATATTGTGGAGTTTCTCTTATGAGAAACTCAAATCATAAATAATTTACAGAGCAAAATAAAAGAAAGATAATAGGAAATATAGAGATGGATCTTTTGCAAATGGAAAGTGGACCAAGAGAGGGAGGGGGAGAGGGGAGGAAAGCGTTGACAAAGAAATGATGTGTTACCAACATGGACCAGCTCCCGATGAGGAGTGGAATCATTACGTACTAATACACAAGTACTGTTAAAATTAAACATAAAAAGGAGTGAAAAGCATCAGTGAGGATTCTTTCAAGATGCGAGGCTTCTGAGACTGCACAAGTTGATGCCCACAGCCCATGTAAGGCCATTCCTACTTCTGTTACCCTTCCATCCTTCACTGCTGTAGTAGAGTTGTATGGTGGACCTGCTCTTGGAGCACAATTTGTGTGGCTTTGACAAAACAGTGTATGAGAAATAATGTGCCCACTGCATGTACATCTTGGGTAACTTGGCCGGACCCAGTACTGTGAAGGGCTAGCTTCTCAGGCTGTTGGCTTAGGGGTTACTGAATCACAACAGACTAGCCAAAACCATTTGCTGGAACAAAAGCCAGGCATTATAACCATTT
This sequence comes from Chinchilla lanigera, assembly GCF_000276665.1. Taxonomy (NCBI): domain Eukaryota; kingdom Metazoa; phylum Chordata; class Mammalia; order Rodentia; family Chinchillidae; genus Chinchilla; species Chinchilla lanigera. The sequence goes on from NW_004955519.1 coordinate 4,728,403, forward strand.
GTGAACACATCATTATTTTCAGGTCTATTTGCTTCATTGATTCGTGTATTGCAATTTTGCTGACCTTGCACTAATGAATTCCAGAGAAAGTTGAAAGAATGCTTCCTAATCTTTCGCCACACAAAATGACTCATCTGGGAGACTGAAAGGGCTATTTGGATGTCTTCATATGATGAATTGTTACTTTAGTCCCAGTGACATTTTCATATTAGACAGACTGATCCCATTACCTAAGAATGGAGCTTGGTCTTAGCAACTGACAGTCTTTCTAGCAACCTATTCATCTTACTTCATCACTGTCTACCTACGCAGGGATGACACGACTGTGAGAGGGGAGATATGTTCAGCCGGGGCCTTGCAGCAGCTTAGGAAACACGGCCAAGGGAAAGCTGAGATCCGTTCTGCCTTTTCACGACAAGGCCTGAATGAAAGGCATGGCTTCTCTGCCTGATTTTAACATTTCGCACTTTACTCCGTAGAAATTCAGCTCACCAAGACAACAGAGAACACATTGGCAAAATACATTTACTCTGTCCTGTGTTAACCACCAGTTTGAGAGGACCAAGCAGTGTTTTTTGTTTACTTATTTTCACTTTTTAATTTTTATTAGTCCATGGTTACTGTACATAACGATTCCTTCCTCATCCCCCTTTCCTGTCACCTCCCCGCTTGGTCCTCTTCCCATTTCCGAAAGAACCATCTCCCTGTTTCCTATTTCCTATCTTTTATTTGCTTCTTTAATTTATCTATACTTTGGGCTTTGGGTTTCTCATAGAAGAGGAGCTTGTGTGTCTGCTTTATTTCACTTAATATTAAGGTCTCAAGGTCAGAGCTGTGTTAAAATGATACATCAACCGATCAGAATAAATAGCATGCAGTTGTATTATTTTGTATTTAACAGTGTATCTCTTGTTATGATTATTATGTATTTGCAGTTCTTCCACTTAGATTTAGTCGATGGTAGATGTCTTTTTCCACGGCATCCTCATCAGATGACAGCAAAGTGTCACAAATAAAAGTGTTCATGTCAGAGTCCTCGGAGGTAAGTTGTTCGCTCAAAGGCTTGAAAATCTGCAAGCCTGTGCAGGCCTGCCATAAACTCCCTTTTACCGTGTTGCAAGTGTGACATCTGGTGGCCAAAATTCAGACAACCCTATTTTGGAAAATAGCAAAGATGAGGCTTCCCTTCTGGAAAATTGAGGGAAAAAAAATGGAAACAAAGCTTATGTAAATGGGGAGTAGGGCAGGGTACTGAAGGAAAGGGAGGGGAATGGAGAACAAAAGAATTAAGGCATATCGTGTATGCATACAAATTCCCTATAGTGAATATGATCAATAAAAATTGAGTCTTTTTTGTTGTTATTCTCTGTTGTTATTTATTTATGAAAATATATTCTTATGTTGATACAGAGTCCTTAGTATCTATCATGGCTTAGGCAAGGGGCATAGGTCCGAATCAAGTTCCTGCAGAGGAGGAGACAGGGAGGGAGCCTGGCTCTGGGCCTCAGAAGGTACAGCACACAGGTGATGCTGGAGTGGCTTTGGGCTTTGGAGCCTACACATGGCTGCCGTGTCTGCCTTGGCTCCAGTGAGGAGGGGCAGAGAGGAAAGTGACAGAATGTGGGGCCTAAATTAGACCTTACAGCCTGGGCAGCCATTCCCCACACATTGCCTCCCTCGGCCAAGCGTCAGAGATGGGCAGAGTCAGATGGGGTGCAGGGCTGCAGCCTGGGCTCCTTTAGCATAGCTCCCTAGGAGAAGGGGCTGTGAGGACACATGTGCCTGGGCTCTCTTCAGTCCCTCAGCGCCGGGGACCTTCAGATTTTCCTCAGACCCTGAATGGTGAGAAACAAAGTAGGGGTCTGTGGAGAAGCCCTCCTTCCTTTCAAAATGTCCCTGAAGTGATCACACCCTTGGAGTTCACTGCACAGCTGTTTGGCACTTGCAGCCAGAAGTGGCAAAGCTAAGGCAGAACAAGGGCTGACTATGTGCCAGGCACTAGTTCAAATGCTTAGTACTAAGTGCTAAGTACATATACCAACTCATGGACGTGCCAGCAACCCTATGGGGCAGGCCCTACTGTCATAGCCATCCTACAGATAAGGAAACTGAAGGCCAGAGATCTGGAATAACTCACCCAAGGTCAAAAAGCCAGCGGAGACTGAGGCCCCATGAAGAACCCAGGTGTTCTGACTTCCGGTGTTCACACCTATAATCCCCCTAAGAACTACGCACCGCACATCACCTGCTACACTGAGTCTGACACAGAACATGGAGGGTGTGGTTTAAAACTTCCCAAAGCATGCATTTTAGAATTTCCTCCCATCATGATGAAAAGCCCTGTAATTTATTTATTCATAAAACTCTAGATAAGAAACCAGCAAACCTTTTTCTGTAAAAGGCCAGATAGTAAAGATTTTAGGTGTTGACACCATACAGACTCCTCCCTTTTTATGGAGTGAAAGCAGCCACAGACAGTATGTTAATGATGGATGTGGCCGGTTGCCAATAAAACTTTATTTACAAAGCAGGCCTCTGGCCTCGAGTTCTAGACCAGTGGTTGGCAAATATTCCTGTGTGTCTTTGGCATCACCAGAGGGCTCTGCCCCCAAAATTTCTCACCTCCTGCAAAAGTTTCTGATGCCCAAGGAAGGAGGGTCTGAGACAGGGCCTGAGAATGTGCATTTCCGGGCCACAGATCTTACTACAATAGAGCAAAATGGTTCAAGTGGTCTAATCTCCTAGTGAGAGAAGTTTTGAAGTCTTTTTCCTGGATGGGATCCCACATCAGGTCTTCAGAATTCAAAAATTCAGAAATCAAGAATGTTTATGTTGCTCCTTGCTAGGTATTCATACATTTACAAAAATACTTGATGTTAACATGTCAAGGGCCATTCATTTTGCAGGAGAAATTTAGCAGGTCTGTGATTGATTACTTAGGCAGGACAGAGTTGGCAAGGCAAGTAGGGGGTCTTAATCGACAGAAGCTTGAAGGAGGGCAGCCCAAGTGGCCTGGAACCGGCTAGAAATCTGCTGCTATTCCCAGCACAGGCCCACTGAGAAACACCATGAAACATGCGACTGAAAACAGATTGCTTTGTCTGTTAAACTTAGGGTTTTTTCCTTTGCAAATATGACTGTTTCAGACCAGGGTTTCACAACCTTGACACTACTGCCATAAAGACAGCATGATTCCCCAGTGGGGGCTGTCCTGAGCATTGTAGGGGGTTAACAGCATCTACTGGCCTCCACCCAGTACATGTAGCCCACCGCCCCTTATAACAGTTTAAAATAGCTGCAGAGCATCCCATACGTCCTTTAGGAGGCAAGTTTACCCCTCTCCCTCCTAGGTGACAATGGTTGCTTTTACACTGTCCTGGTTACTTTTCTCTCATTGCTGGGACTAAAGAATTAAGAAAGGAAAGGTTTATTTAGCTGACAATTGATGGAGTTTCAGTCCATACTTGGCTGGCTCCAAGGCAAAGTGGCACATGGCAGAGGGCAACGGTTCATGGCAGTGGAAAACAGCAAACACAACAAGAGTGAAAGAGAGGAGCAGCACAGAGCAAGCCTTTTTTCCTCCCTTATATTGTATGCAGGCTACCCACCCCAGGGCAAGTGTAACACTCACGCCCTTAATCCCAGCATTAGACTATGAGTCAATCAAAAACTCTAGTGACTGCTTGCGGCTTTGGGGGGACATCCAGAACAAACTATAACACATACTCTGGGGGTATTTTCAAAGTTTCAGTGAGGCCTGTAGAGCACATCATAGCACAGGGCCTCTTGTCTGGACAATTTCATCTCGAGGGTGGGGGCTAGGACAGCCTGAGGCCTGCATCCTGCCAAGCTCTATTTTATTTTTACTTTTTACTTTACCACTGGACCTTACTAAGTCCCCAGTCCTCCCAGAGTGCTGGGATCACAGCATGCGCCACTGCTCCCAGCTGTGAAAATCTTGGGGTAGGATTTTCAATGCAGCATCCACTTGAATGTTAAAGACTTCGGGGAATATGATCGGACTGAGTGTGAAGAGTAAGATTATGAAGCAGAAGCTGATGTATCTAAAAGCCTCCAGGGGTTTCATAACTCACGGGTCATGGACGCCTAGATGACCCAGAAGTAACTTCAGGGAACCAGAAGAATCTGAAATCATATGTGAACTAGCACAGGTATATGTGTTTGTTAGGGACAGGTGTGGGAAGCTAGGTTTCCTGGAGGCCATTGTGTCAGACAGCATCCTACCTGAGGCCCCGAAGATGAGACCAAATCAGGACGGAGTCACGCGTGCTAAGTGCCACACAATCAAACTGAACTTTGAAAGGGGTCAGTTTTCTGAAACCACGTGGCTCCAGTCTGCCTGCGTCAGAGTAATGAGGAGGTCTGCGTGGTTCCAATGCTAAAGGGAAAGTAACTTTGAACTGGCCAATCTTCTTTTTGTTCTCTGTTTCTGCTAAGTTCCCCTTTCTGACTATAAGGCCAGCTTCCTTGGCTTAGCTCAGTGAAACACTCATGCTGTTTGTTTGTTTGTTTTGTGGTCCTGGGGATTGAACTGAGTACCTCTACACTGAGCTACATCCTGGTCTTTCTTTCTTTCTCTCTCTCTCTTTCTTTCTTTCTTTCTTTCTTTCTTTCTTTCTTTCTTTCTCTCTTTCTCTCTTTCTCTCTTTCTCTCTTCTCTTTCTCTCTTTCTCTCTTTCTCTCTTTCTCTCTTTCTTTCCTTTACTTGAGACACAATCTTGAGAACTTGCTAAATTGCCCAGGTTAGACTCAATCTTGCAATTGTCCTGCTCAGCCTCCCAAGGGTGCTGGGATTGCAGGCATTTTACAAAATGAGGTGATACCCAATCCTAGAATCACAAGTAAAAGCCAATTAGATCTTTCAATTAAGTTTGCTGTAATTCTGTCTTTCGACAGTTCCTTGCCTTTTATCGCTTTCTCAAAGGCATCTTGATAATTTAGGAATCACCGCTCTCGAACAGCGTTAATGGGACATTCTGTGACGGTGACAGGTGACCAGGATCCATGCTGTCACGTGTAGCTACTGAGCACTGGACCATGGCTAGTGTGGCTGAGGAGCTGCACCTCCAACTTCATTAACCAAAATGAAAATGGACACAGAGTAGCACAGCTCATTCTGTGGGTTTTGGCAATGAGGGCCAACGCTACTCTTAGCGTCTTCCCAAACGACATCCCTCAGTACTTCGCTGCTAGGTGCAGTTTTCAGTGAGTGACATGGGACTTGGCTTCTGTGTTTTGGAGACTTACTTTCCAGCCGATGTCCTGTGCTTCCATATGCACGTTGTTTGTGTATGTCTCATTTTTTCAGTTTGTTCTTTACAGGTAAACAGCTGTGACTTCATGAACCCTCGAGGGGCTTTAAGTCTCTGAGATTTAGTAGTTCACAAATCTGCCGCGGCCTGAGTCTCTGCACTGTTTGACGTGACCACCAGAAAGCTGTCCTTTGCTTGGAGCAGCTGTCTGTGCTGGTGTCAGCTGCCCCAGGAAGGCAGGAGGAGGCAGAGCCATCTGCCTGTGCTGATTCCTGTTTCTACACATCCTTCCGGCTCTTGCACAGGGCCCAGCTGACCTCAGGCTCCTGCACGATGAGGCCTTGTTGTTACTATCTCCTGGCCCTTAGTGTCCCCTCCTTCCTTGGTTCTATTTACATTCTGTCGTTTCTTCCTGTTTCTCCTGGTGGCTCTCTTTGCCTCCCTGTTCCTTGTCTGGGTCCCACCCATCTCAGGAGCAGGCGGACAGCAGACCATGAGTGCTTGCAGCCACTGGCCCAGTGTCTTCAATCAAACAGCGCAGCTTCCTTTCTTGCTGCTGTGCAGCGTACATCCCTGTTCCCCCCTTGCTTAAAGTCAGGCATGGAGCACATAGAGGCACCCTTTTCTGTGGACTTCCAGTGACATCTGCTGGCACGAGATGTTTCAGGAGATAGAATGTGTAGTAAAGACAGCTATGTAGCACCGAGGGTTAGCATCAGATGTCATGTTGCTGCCACTTGACGCCTTGATGACTCTGATGAGGCTTTTTGGAAGACTTGCGTGCAGTGTGTCGTAGTCCCTCTGCCCACTGGGGCTTCTTTTCCTCCATACTTACCCCGCTTTAGCAAGACTGATTGCACTGACTCAGCCCACTTTTCCTTGGCTGCCAAGTGATTCAACTGCGGGGAGATGAGTGGACCTGACAGCGTGGAACTTGGGACCAGTCTGAAATTTTCAGCCTGGGCAGGACTGTCAACAGGATAAGCCTTAGGCTCCTCACTGTCACATTTCATGAACTAAAACAAGAAAACACTTGTCTTTCTTGGAAGAGAGCACACTCAGCTGAAATAAAGTGAGATTATTGATTATGCATTGTAAAGTACTCCAGTTTGTGAACAGGCAAATGTAATATGTGCTACTTGAGAACTGACAGAAAGCAAACATCACTCAGTACACAGAAAACAGCAGCACCGGGCCTTTGTCAGTAACTACTGGAGACGATTCTCCACGGAGGTTCTGGACACTTTTTTTTTTTTTTTTTTTTTTTTGAGCCAAGGTCTCACTATGCAGTTCAGGCTGGCCTTGAGCTCACTTTGTAGCCCAGGCTGGTCTCGAACTCACAACGACCCTCCTGTCCCAGCCTCCCAAGTGCTGGGATTATAGATGTGCACCATCACACCTGGATTTTTCGGGACACCTTTAAAATCAGGGATATTTGAGCTATGTGTGGCAGTATATGCCTAGAACAAGCAGTCTGGGAGGCTGAGGCATGAGGGTAGAAAATTCAAGCCCAGTCTCGGTAAGATCCTGTCTCAAAATTTTAAAAAATAATACAAATAAGAATAAAAAGGTCAGGGGATGTAGCTGAGGTTTCTGGGTTTATTCCCCAGTTGTGAAAAGTAAGAATAATAACAAACAGGAGATGTTTGTACAGCATCCTTTCAATGATGGGGACAGCAAAGGGCTGAATGTAACTAACATAAGCCAGGCAGGTTGTTGACCACCCACTGTGAAAGAACAGGGTCCCCTAAGCCCCGGCTCTTACGTCGTGATGCGAGCCCTCTGCACTCTGTTTGGCCTCAGAGGGACCGGGGAGCAAGAAAGATCTGATGTGCATATGAGGCTCCTGCTGCTTGCACCCCTAGGAATAATCACATCCCTTGTCCGTGGCCCAGGGCTCTCCTGTCTCCTGCCAGCAGCCGCGAAGCTGTGGCCGACTGACTCATGAGTTGCTAGTGCGGTCAAACCTCAGATCTCCACACTTCCAAGCCTGCCAAAGCTGCTCAGTTCCGCCCACCTCCCTGACCTGCAGTCTCCTGTGTTGACTTGAAGTTGGGATGTAAAAGTTTCTGCAAAAGCACTTGAGCCAGCAAGCTGGTGATGGTGTGGGAGCCCACGACACCATCCCCCGGCTCAGCCGCGCTCAGTGGCTGGGCAGGGGTGTTGTGGCAGCAGCAGAAGGTCAGGCCCGAGAGCTGAGACTGGGGTCCTCGCCTGCTCCTGCCCGATTCCCATACCAAGACCTCGCCTTCCCCCAAGCCCAGCCTGCTGCCTGGAACTCCTTCCAACTTTACCCAAACAGCTGGATTTTACGGTATAAACCTTTTCTGCCCCAGATTCCCAGCCGCTCTGTCCCCGCGCCTGGCAGGACAGCATGTCTTTGGCAAGGCCATTTGTGCTGACTGCCGTCTTGAATTGTCCCTGTGCTCACCTTGTCCCTCACTTCCCGACCTGGCTGAGCCGCCTTGCCACTGTGCCAAAGCCATACCAGGTCTGGACACCCAAACTGGATTGGCAACACCGGAACACGCGCCAAGCACACAAGCCAAAGCACAGCATCAGAAGGGAGCGGGAAACCCAAGGCACCCACGGCCACAATAGAAGTGACCTTGGGCATGACTTCCTCACCTCAGCACGTGTCATGGGCCCTTGGCACCCTTTGCCGTGGGTGGGCTGTGGGATGGGTCTCTAGCACTGACATACCAGTCTCAATCCACCTCCCCAGTTTTGACAGGAGAACTGTCTCCAGACATCGCCTGCCAATGTTCCTGGAGGGCAAAAGTCATCCCCAGCTGAGAATCGCAGATCTGTTATTAGAGGCTTCCTGAGTAGTTCTTTACTTTAGACTTTGTGAATGGGGTTGTTTGTATTCAATATCTCAAGCTAAGCACCACTGATTTTTGGTACCAATAGGGGTCTTAGTTAGTTAGTTTGTTTGTTTTGGTCCTGGGGACTGAACCCAGGGCCTTTGCACTGAGCTATATCCCCAACCCTTTTTGTTTTGACACAGGGTCTTGCTAAGTCACTAAGTTGCCCAAGCTGGGATAGAACTTGTGATCCTCCTGCCTCAGTCTCCCAGAGTGCTGGGTTGCAGGCTTGGGCCAGCATGCCCGGCTCCAATAATTCGCTCCCATATGAAATGGGTTGTCCTCTGCATTTCAGGGTGTCTAGCAGCAATTTGATACCGTTTGCACCCCTTTCACCCCTTAGCACAGACAGATGGAAAATATCTCTGAACACTGCCAATTATCCCATGGAGAGCGAAGCTGGCTCTGGTTGAGAACCACTGAACTGGAGCAATGGTGGCTTTGGCTGCTGGGGGTGGGTGTGGGCAGAGCATAAAGGGACAGAAGGAAGCAGACGGTTGGAGAAGCATTTTGGAGGGAAGTCCTTCTAACTGATTATTTTGAAACAGAAATTTCCACACCACAGCTACTTTATTAACAGCCTAAGAGTGACTCTGTCTTCATGCCTCTCCACCAGGAGTGCTTTTTGTGCTTTAAGGGTACATTTTCCAACCTTTGGAGACATCTTTGGTTGTCATAACCAGGGAGTGGAGATGCTACCGGTATCTGGTGAGCCCAGAGAGCTACTAAACATCCTAGAGTCCGCAGGGCACCGCAACAACGCAGCTCCAAATGCCTGCAGGGCCCTGGTGGCAAAGCCCCGCCCACAGGAGTGCAGGTCCTTCCTACCCAACTGAAAGCCTCACTGCAGCCCGCTCCTTCCCTGACTCACCTGCAGAGCAGCCTTCATACACTGTGGGGACCCTCGTCCCAGCCAGGCGGCCACCTGCGCTACCTGTGTTTGTGAAGAACTAGCAAAGCTTGACTGATGAGGCCAAAGGCAGCGTGAAGGGAAGAGAGAAGGAAATGAGCATTGGTGAAAGACGGACCCAGTCCTGAGGAACTACAGCCCCTGGTTCCTGTCCTCCGTGTGATTGAGTGGCATGTCTGACCTTCGTGTCCGTTAACCTGAGCAGGTCGGTTCTCTGATGGCCAAGTTGGATTCCATCACTTGAGCCCAAAAGAGTTCAAGTGATGCATACATCTGAAATTAGAAATGTGTAGAAAAGTTTACCTATGCAGCTACTCCATCTACAACCCGATCGTGACATGACTTCAGTTCAAAAGACCCCTGCAGCAAGGCATCATGTAGAGTGGAAGGTGTGACGCTGGCAAGGGGATGATAAAGAAGGTGGTGACAAAGGGCTCATCTCTCCCCACCCAGTCCTTTCTCCCTCCCACTGAAAAACTAGTTATGGCTGGGCACGGTGTAGCACACCTGTAGTCCCAGCACTCGGAAGGCTGAAGCAGGAGGACTGCTGTGAGTTCAAGAGCAGCCTGGGCTACAAAGTGAGTTGAAGGCCAGACTAGAAGACACAGAAAAATGAACTAGAAAAACAAACAATCAAACAAACAAAAAGAACTTTTATGGAACCTCAAATAATTATGTTTTGTCAATCAAATAAAAGGAATGTGCATGGTCATATATAATTTCTGGGAGCCTTCTGAATAAAATATAAGGGGAAACCACCCAGAATGTAAAAACCAGGCAGAGAGCAGATATGGAAGCATTAACATCTGTGTTGGTTGCGGCCTTTCATTTGTAGTCGTTTCCATCTGCAAAACATTAATTAGAGCAGTGATTAAGTTCGCCTTGCAGGCTGCATTTGGATTAGCTGTAAGGCAGATGAATGGCTGGGCCAGTTATATTGTATTGCAGTGAATTCACATATTCCCAAGAAAGCAGACTGTAGCACAGTACATAACTAATCTTCTATCAGAGTTGGGCACTTGTAAAAGGGATGGTGGAAAACTAAAGTGAATGTTTGAATTTTAAAATTATTATAGTAAAAGACACATTGCCGTGCATTCCCTCCAAATACTCCTCATTGTGAATATATTGTACATATCCCATCATTCTTGTCATTTCCTGCAGCAGTTCTGGAAGTCCTCCACTGTCTTTACAAGATGTGATCAACAATACGCGAAGTGCTGCTGCCCGGTGCCATCGGCACTGAGACTTCTGGCTCCTCTCCAAGTCAAAATGACCATGACAGGCAAGCATTTTGAAATGGTTCGGGGCATCAAGGCAGCTGTGACAGTGCAACTAAAGATACGAAAGAGGACTTCCAGAACTGCTTCAGATAGTGGCAAGAACAATGGGATAAGTATATTCAAAGCCGGTGGGAGGGTTTTGAGGGGGAGCAATAGCAATGTGTCTTTAACTGCAATTTGTAAAAATTCTGGTACACACTGTATTTTTTATCACACCTGATATTTATTTACTTATTTATTTTTGAGACAGGGTCTCACTATTTAGTCCAGGCTGGCCTTGAACTCACAGTGGTCCTCCTGCCTTAGCCTCCTGAGTGCTGGGAGTACAGGCGTGCACCACCATGCCCAGCCTGTCCAGTGTTTATTTTAAATTCTTATCTTCCTGCAGAATTCCTGAGCAAAGCCGTTGACTTTCCCTGTGTGACAACTGGATGTGTTTTTTTTCCCCAGTGAAACAAGAGGAGGCATCCAATACCAAGCCCACATCTGTGTACTGGGAAAGGAGATGAACATAAATGGAGATGCTGGCAAGAGGGAATGTGGCTACTCATGGAGGACCCTGCTCCCCCGAAATGGCTTAAGGCAAATTTCTTGGACACGTGCAGCTCTTAGGCTCCCTCCCAAGCCACCATTTATTTTAAAGACAGGCTGTCACTATGTAGTCCAAACTGACTTCAAACACTCGGATCTTCCTGCCTCAGCTTCCTGAGTGCCGGGATTACAGGTGTGCGCCACCACACCCAGCCAAGCCACCATTTTCTGTCAGCAGCCACGGAATTCTGATGGCTGCTTGTGCCACTCTCAAGTTCCTCCCACCCAACACAGAACCCAGTCTGGTTCAAACACTCGAAATCTTGGTATAGTTCCTTGCCTGCATAGAATATTTCTCAAATCTGTTTTACAAAGAGCTTTCATGTGCCCTTTGTAATTAAAACCCCCAAAATACCAGGCGCCACCAGAGGACGCACTTTCCCTTGCTATTTGGTGACAATGCTGGCGGCTTGAAGAAGGAATTTGTTTTTTCTGCGTTCCTGGGTGTGACAACGGACAGGACTGTAGCTGGAGACGACACACCCTTCGCTGTCTCATGGGCTCCCTCCTTTGTGCCACGCGCCCTTTTCTCTTGGCGCTGGGTGACCTTGTACTCGGAGAAATTCAGAATAAAAGGAGTGGTTGCAGGCTGCAGCCTTGAGCTCTGCAGGGAACACCTGGCGGAGGAAAGTATTTTCTGCACAGCTCAGAGGCTCCTAAAGGCCCTCAAGCCTCACTTCTACAAGGCCAAACATCCGTGCTGGGCTGAGTCCTGGCCATTGTCCAGGGTCCCCCAAGGGAGAGCAGCTGGAAGCTGAAATCCAGAGAGCTCAGGCTTAGCTCTCCTTTCCCGTTACACCCTCTCCTGGCTTGGGCCTGACAAGGTCCCTGCTGTCGGTGTGCTGTGGTAAATGTCACGGAGTGCATTTTAGGGTCGGAATGGGGCATGCTCGGGAGCATCAGTGTGGAGAATTATGGATAAATGTGACCCCATAACCTCCCCATCAGAATATCCATCCTGTGGCAGCAGCTGTGAAATGCAGAGACAGTGTTATAGAGAATTGGAAGAGCCTAAACATTTTCCTTTAAAAGTAAATGAATATAGTAAAAGCGGGTGTGGAGGCTGAGGCAGGAGGATCACCAGCCTGGGTTTCATAATGAGTTCAAGGCCAGCTTGAACCACATAGCAAGACCCTGTCTCAAAAACACAAACAAAGAAGGATAGAAAAATCTCTATTCTTTGGATCAGGCAGTTCTACTGATTCTAAATCAAATGCTCAATTTCTTTACCTAGGGATTTCTTTTCACAAGAAAGAAAAGGGCTTAAATGCAAAGGCCCTGGGTTCAATCCCCAGTACTGGAGGGAGAACCATATGCTGGCTAACAACTCCTAGCATTTATCAAGGGCTCACTTGACACTCTTTGGTGCCCTGTAGCCACCTATTATTGCCCTTGATGTGCAGATGGGGACACTGAGGCACGGAGAGTTTAAGTAACTTCCCCAAGGCAGCGCAGCACTACTGCAGTGGGGAGGGGGCAGGTTAGGCATTCCTAGCACCAGAGAGAACACATGTACCTGCCAGCCACCCACCGCTCACATCCTGAGCCACTGGGAATGGGACCTGGTCACTTTTCATAACTTTATTAAGTTCTGTAATGATCTCTTTTCTTTCTTTTCTTTTCTTTCTTTTCTCTCTTTTCTTTCTTTCTTTCTTTCTTTCTTTCTTTCTTTCTTTCTTTCTTTCTTTCTTTCTTTCTTTCTTTCCTTCTTTCTTTCATCCTTTCTTTCAGGATAGGGTCTCATTCTATAGTCCAGGCTAGCCTGAAAGTCACTATGTATCCCAGACTGGCTTTAAATTTGCAACCTTTCTGCCTCAGCCTTCTGAGTGCTGGGATTACAGGCATGCACCACAGAGCCTAGCTAGCTATTTCTCTGCATCCTCAGTGGTAGAGATCAGGTGAGACAGGGCTAGGAGCACTGCAGTGGGGACAGCTGCAGTGCAGAAGGGTGGCACCACACCGGGGGGGGAGGGACCCAGAGAGGGGTTTAAATAACCCACGCAGCAAGAAGACCCCAGCACTTGGTTGAGTGCCATGGGAGGAGAGAGCGCAATTCTTGCTGAATTGTATGGCTTGCTTATCTCAATGAGAGATAGAGAAAGACAGAGACAGAGGCAGATAGAGATGGAGAGAGACAGGATATTAAAAAACAGTATTAAACTTGGTATGGGGGCACATGCCTGTATTCCCAACACTCTGGGAGGCTGAGGCAGGAAGATCACAAGTTCAAACCATCCTGGGCAAGTTAGCCACTTGGTGAAACTCTGTCTCAAAATAAAAAGAAACGAAAAAAGGCTGAGCTCAGTGGGAAAGCCTTGAGGTTAATCTCCAGTACCCTGCCTGCAAAGAAAAGGTATTAAAACTCCCCAACCCAGTACATGTAACCTGACAGCAGCAATAACTCATTGCAAACAATTAACAACCTCAGCGCATTGTGTAATGGCCCAAAGTGCAGGCGAGCCTGGTCCTTTCTCAAGAGGCATTCTGCCTGGTTAATGCAGTCCAGTGCTCTGTAAAGTACAGGACAATGAGCTGTCGGGAAGTTTCTTAGGCTCTGGGATTTTGGAGAGAGCAGACATCTCCATAACCTCAGGGTCAGAGGTACCAGCCAAAGTATAGATTAGGCCAGGTGTGGTGGCACAGGTCTGTAATTCTAGCACTGAAGAGGCCAAGGCAGGAGGATCATCACATGTTCGAGGTCAACCTGAGCTACATAGTGAGTTCAAGACCAGCGAGACCCCCAAAAATAAATAGGTAAAAATGAAAAACTACAGACCAAATAAAGGACCAAAACTGCCCAGGAAATCAGTTTTCCTCTTTGTTTCTGTTCATTTAAATGCAATTTTTAGTCTTTCTTGTGAGACAATTTTAAAAATAGAACACTTGCTCTGCACTGGCAGGGGATTCATTGACAGGCTAAAACTGTTAGACGCCTGACTGCTCCTAAGAAGGGGAGAAATCCAACCGAGACTAGAAAATCTCAGTTGCCTGCACCCAGGGGGAAATCGTTTGGCCTGCATGGCAAATGTGGAGTTCCTCTCACATTCTGCTCCCTGTTATCAGTCTGAGATTGGGTGATTCAATTCATTTTTAGAGCCTTAAGGAACCTTCTGGTGTGTTCCAGAATGTTCTATGACAGAGGTCAGCAAATATATGCTTGGTGTCTATTTCTAAACACAAAATAAAACTTTGCTTTTGAAATAAGAATAGTGCTGCAAATTCTCAGGTGAATCCTCTTTCTTTCTTGCATTTTTTATTTCTTTTCTTGGTAGTATTGGGAATTGAACCCAGGTATGCTCTACCACAGAGCTAAATCCTCAGTGCTCTTTATTTTTTATTTTGATATAAGGTCTCACTAAATTGCCCAGGTTGACCTCTGACCTGCAATTCCTCCTGAGTTGTTGGGCCCATGGGTATGCACTCCTACTTCTGGCTTGGCGAATCCTTCTAAACTGTTACCTGTAATGGATACAGTAGTGATTCAGTGACCTGTGACAGGAATCCATGACAAGGGCTTGAGAGTTTATTGCTTCTTTCTCCTTTTCCATCTCCCAGCAAGGGATCCAGGCTCTTCCCTGTGCTCATTCAGCTGCCTAAGCTACTATCTGTGTCTGCAGGCAAAGGACAAGTGAGAGGAGGACACTGACTTTTTGTTTTAAGACACATTGCTTCTCCTTTGATCCCACTGGTCACAATTGGGCTATTTGGTCACATGTAGCTCTAAGGCAATCTGCATTTTAATATGGATTCTGGGTGGCCATGGCTTCAATAAATCCTGGATATTGTGTTAGTTTTGTTTTGTTTTATTTTATTTTATTTTATTTTATTTTTTTTTGAGGCAGGGTCTTGCTATGTAGTTCAGGTTGATCCTTGAACTCACTATGTAACCCAGGCTGGCCTAGAGCTTGTGGTGATCCTCCTGTCTCAGCCTCCCAAGTACTGGGTTGACTGGCGTGTACCACCACATCTGGCTCCAAGGCCATTATTTAGGAGCCCATTGTATGTTCTTGGCATAACCTGGGGGTTCTACAACAACAGCCACTTTCCAGAATCTAAATCAGAGGCACCAGAGAAGACAGTGTGAGGCTCCCTGGAATTGTATTTACACAGGTGGAATGGTCTTTTAATAAAATGTGATGTCCTTCAAAAGGACGTCAATAGTCTGTCCCATCCTCTCCAGCATGGATCACCACCAAAGTACCTCTCCAAGTCTTGGTTCCTCACATACAGCACAATGTGCAGGCCGGTTCTTCTATGGGGTTCAACTTCCAGCCTGGGCTGAACTTAGCTTGCACAGATGTTGGCAGCGGATGTTATTTTTGGCCCTCTTCTCTTGGTTGGCTGGACATTGTGGAGGAAGGGATAAAAGAATCTTCCGTTCATGTTTGCTGAAAAAAAAATGATAATTATTTTTTTTAAAAAAAGTAAATCATGGTTCACACAAGGCTGTGCAAGGTCTAGGAACTCCTAGAGGGGAGGGTGCTGTTCCATATGTGGGTGATGAAACAGCCCTGGCTGTGCACAGTGTAGATCTTGGGAAGTCTTGCTGAGCAGAAAGTGTTGAGAATAGGATTTGTTTACAAATGCAGCCTAACGTCGCTCCTTGGGATAAATAGGTGGCATGGTTGTAGGGTTGGTGAAGAAGTGAGAGTGCAGAACTGTAAATGCCTTTCTGGAAACTCATGCCAGCTGCAGACCTGGCATCAGCGTGGTAAGAACCAGTTGAGCTTCCTGACCATGTAGCTGCGCCATTGCCATTTGTGCAGGGTTACTGGGGACCAGCCAGAGGCCTGAAGCTGGCCCCGCTGTCTAGATTCCTTTGCCTGCCCACCATCAAGAGCATATGAAAAGCCCCTCAAATGATAAAATGAATGTGTCCACAATTGGGCCAAATTGGAAGCGTGGTCTCCTCCTCCAGTGTGCAACTGCACTTGAACTTACAGGAGGGGTCAAATAAAAACCAGGAAACCGACTATGTTGATTCAGCTGGGCTTTGGGCCACCAGCGGCCCAGGAAATGCCAGAAGTTCGGTTCTGTCGCAACCCGGCGGCGCCACGGCTGGGGGTGGACATTTCCCTCTTGGTTGGAGGAAGCTGAAGAAATAGCTTAGCTTTAAAAATGCTAATCTTTCCTGCTCCATTTCAACCTCTCAGTTTCACTAACACTAGTCCTTGTGTCTGTAACAGACTTTACCCTACAATTTCTATGTGTCCGGGAGTCACACTGCGTTCTACCAAAGGGAGCCCATGACCTTTGGAGCCTGGTGCCCTCACTAGGACCATCCCAAGAGGGACAGAGTGGTCACTGCACATGCCCATTTGATCTCTATCATCTTCACGCCTCCAGCCAAGGAGAAACTGAGAAGGCTGTCGGAGGGGCCGTCCACACAGTTGCCCCCCAATTGGACAGAGAGTGCTTCCTCTGGATGGAGTTGCTGGCCCTGGGAAGAAATCCAGGCCACCAACTCAGCTGCGAGGGAAGGCTGCCTGGTGTGTGGACAGTCAGCCCTCCTCTGTCTTGCCAGGCAGCTTCAAGAAGATTCATGACCCAAGCTGTCTGGAACCCCTGTCGAGATGTCCCACTGGAAAGTCCCCAGCGTCCCATCTGCCCCTGCTCCCTGCTCCCATACCCCCTAAATCCACACTGCCACAAACACCAGGCTGTTTATGCAGAAGAAAGCGAAGGCAGGGGCTCCTTTGGGATGGATTTCATTAGAAGGAAAGCGAAGAGGAGAGGGAGGAGGAAGACGACGACCAAGGGACAGGGACGAGGGCATATTCTGTTCTTTTCTACTTTCAGGTCGGACCTATCAGTCAGTTAGCAATGAACACATCACCTAACTAAATTCCAATACACAAATGCTCCATTTTGAGCGAAAGTCAGGAGATACTTACTGATTGCTCTTCATAAAGGCAAGACTGTCTTTCATGCTGTTGTTCATTTTCTACATAAATTGTTCTTAAAATGGGCGGTCTTCTCAGACCTCCCCTACAGTCTCTACCAGCCATTTTCTTTTTTGAGACAAGGTCTCACTGTGTAGACTAGAACTCACTATGTAGCCCAGGCTGGCCCCAAACTTGTAGCAATCTTCCTGCCTCAACCTCCCAGGTGCTGGGATTGCAAGTGTATGCCACTACGCCCAGCTGTCCCAGTCGTTCTGAAATCTACATTTACAAAGGTCAGTTGTCCACTGTGATACTCTTCCTTTGTTCAAGTGGCTTCACACCATCTAACCTCAAGCCAGCTGTATCGAGCCCACCCTAGCCCAAATATTCAATCTTTTATTTATTTATTTTTATTCTTTTTGAGACAGAGTCTGACTATGCAATTCAGGCTGGCCTCGATCTCACTTTGTAGCTGGTCTTGAACTCACAACGAACCACCTGCTTCAGCCTCCCAAGTGCTAGGATTACAGGCATGTGCCACCATGCCTGACTCAATCTTTTAATGTAATATTAACAGGAAGAAGGTATATTCCTCTGGTGTTAGAAGGGATCTGCTCTCAAACTACTAAAGTCAGAGACCCTGAATTGAAAAGGGACTGCTATAATGTTGTGGTCAAAAGACGCTGTGTATGAGAGAGGTAGGAGATGGGAGGAACCCTGTCTTATAATCCCCACAGTTGTGGTCTTTCCATTATGTAATTTCTTAGAGAATTTGCTGTCAATTTAGGCCCCATGATCTATGCATGGTTGCTAAGTAACAGCTTTGCAGTCTGAGCCCTGCGAGATTAATATTTGCCGTCTGCCACGGAGGTCCCTGAACTGGAGGCTACCTGTCACCTGGATACCACTGGGGTCTGAATTCAGCTGGCTGAGGTCTATTTTGGTCTGGTTCTTCCAGCCCAACCCCTAAGTCACACTCAGCTCTCACCACCTGTGAATTTTGTGAAGCAGTTTAACAAGGTGATCCTGGTTAGAACGGGGACTCTGTTACATCACTGGGGACCCTCTAAGGGCAAATACTGAGAGCAGAAGGTTAGGGTTAAGCGCTGGAGGCTGTTCGCAGATTTATACTTGAGGCAGACTATCCTTTGTTTGAGAACATTGTTCCTTTTACTTCTGCCAATGTAAAGCATGAGGTGCTGCTGTTGCAGAGGAAGGCTTTGGAAACTGGGTATCACCAGGCAACACCTGTATTGCTCCCATCCAATTGGCTGTGTGTCATTTCTCACTCCTGTCTTCCAACTGGGCTCGGTCTCTCAACATGGTTACCCATAAGTTGCTTTGTCCGGGAGGACTTGCTGGTGCTATTGTTTTAGCGCTGTTTATGAGCTGAAGTGGACTCCCTGAGAACTCAGAGAAGGCCCGGCAGGCAAGTTCTATTTCCATCCCTTGGACTCATACTGACCTTGGGAAATGTCTAGTTAAATCATTTTCTTCTGATGACAGTTGGGGCCCATGTTTCTAGGGAGGGACCTCACTGTATTTAACGAGGGAGAAAGTTCAATCTTCGAACAGAAAATAAGGGCTGGGGAAGGAGACTTTGAATTTCAGTGATGGAAAATGTCCCTCCCTTTCAGTGCTCAGCTGGGTAAACAGCCCTGTGTGTTCCTGTGTGTCACTTGCTCCCTGAAGGACAGGTGACTGACTGCTTTGCTTCAAAGTGTATCCTCACACCTAACACAATGCCAGATGTGGCAAGAATAAATATGTGTTTGTTGACTGAACAATAAATACTAAAAGAATCCCTCCAGGCATGGTGGCATACCCTGTAATTCCAACACTCAGGAGGCAGAGTCAGGAGGATTACCTTGAGCTCGAGGTTAGTCTGGGCTATATAGTGTGTTCAAGGCCAGCCTGGATTATAAGTGAGATCCTGTCTCAACCAAACAAGAAAAAATCAAAAAACCAAAAAATCCATACAGAAAATGTCGAGCAGAGTATGGTGAGAGAATATAGCACTCTCAGTGCAGCTACTCCTTAAGTTACAAGACTTCTTCCTCTCCTTATGTTTAAGACATGCTGTTCTAGAGCAAAAACAAAAAGATATGGCTCAGCGATTCACCTGCTTTCAATGACCCAGCCTTTGAGTCCTGTTCATAGCGTGTTCTCTCTGGCTGGGTGGAAACACTTCCCTTTTACTTTCCAGTGTAAAGGGACAGGCTTTGAAAAGCGGCTCTCAAGATTCACGGAAACGCAAATGAAAGTCACTTCCATCTTCAGATCATCTCCTTCCCTTCTTTGTGACAAAGAGCTTGCATGGAACTCTGCATCCTGCATCAAAAGTCTACACAGGGGTCCATTGTCCTTACGCTGGCCTGCTTCCTTCCAGGCCAGAGTAGGGCTGGCCCCCTGCAGCAGTGACTTTGACAGTGCTTGTTCTTGCCGGAAGTCCTCCAGGGCCGGCTCGGGCCGGCCTTTCAGTCTCCTAGGGTTGTTCTTTTGAACAGAGGGAGCAAGCCCTCGCTAAATACTGCAACTCATTCAAAGCCTAGAGCTGAACGCCCATTTCTGAGTTTTCAGGCTGCAGTGAAGGCCCCTTGCCCTGCTGAGCTGGGCCTTGGCTCAGGGTGCAGGGTGGGCCACCGTTCCCGAGTTTTTGCACATTCTGTTGTGACACAGCTGTTTCCAGAAGCCTGCTCTGCTCCTGCCCACGCGAGCTGCAAATAGCAGCCGTGTCCCTCCCCATGCAGCCTGTGCTTTCAAAGGCGCAGTTTGCTCACTTCTGCCTTTCTGTCACCTTCCTTTGCCTTGCTGGTAAATAGTCAGGGAAGTCTGTGCGGCTGCTCACCAGTCACTCTCCAAGCCCCTAGGCCTGGGGAAGCCGTGGGATATATAAATGCAACAGACCGTAAGTCAGGGAGCAAGCACCTCCGCAGCACTTGCTTTGTGGAAGGGTTCTCTGGCGGAAAAGAAGTGGCGCTGATGGCTTTGTAACTGTCCCAGACAGGCCCGGAGCTTCTTTAAAGAAGTTAGGGAAGAACAGCTCCCTGCTGCGTAGGCAGGCTCTTCCTCTGAGCTTCCTCAAAACTTTTTTCTTTCACTGAGTTTTTTTCTAATTCTTAGTTGTTTTCAACCGAGGTGAAATTGACATAACACAAAATTAACCATTTTCAGCCCCTTTAATTCTTAGATTTTTATTATTTATTTATTTATTTTTTGAAATAGGATCTTCCTAAGTTACTAAGTTGTGCAGGCTATGCTGGATCTTGCAATCCTCCTGCCTCAGCCTCCCAGAGTGCTAGGGTTATAAGTGTGTACCATAACACTAGGCAAATTGACCGTTTTAAAGGGCATTTGGTACATTCATAACGTCAGGAGTCCACGACCTCTATCTAGTTCCAAATATTTTCATCACCCCAAAGAAACCATTGTGCCCATTCAACACCCCCTCTTCCTCCTTCCCCCAACTCCAACAACAGTCATTTTCTTTCTGTCTCTCTGACTTTTCCTATTCTGGGCATTTCATATAAATGGAATCATAATATGTGATGTTTTGTGTCTGACTCTTGCACTGCACATAATGTTTTCTAGGTCCATCCATGTTGGAGTAGGCTTCAATGCTTCATTTCCTTTTCATGGCTTAATAATTGTCCACTGTACATATAAACCGTATTATGTTTATCAATTCATTTACTGATGGCCATTTAAGTTGTTTCAACCTTTTAGACATTGTAAGTGGTGCTGCTGTAAACATCCATATGCAAGTCTCTGTTAGAGTCTTTGTTTCCCGTTGTCTTGTGTATGCATCTAGAGTTGGACTTGCTTGCCAAGAGGATGAGGAACTGTCAGACTGTTTTCTATAGTGGCTCCACCATTTTACATTCTGTATGTGCTCGCTTGCATGCGCACACATATGCGTGGTATTGAGGACTGAATTCAAGGCCTTCATGCTGACTTCAATACCTAGCACCCCCCCTTTTTGAGATAGTCTTACTAAACTGCTCAAACTGGACTCAAACTTGTGATCGTCCTGTCTTAGCCTCCTGAATGCTGGGATTATAGGCGTGTACCACCATACCTGGTTTATAGGACTCCTTTCCAAAGGTGCAAACGGGTCAGGTCACTCAGTAAGTTTTGCTGTCCTTCGTTCCCACCATCTGCTCTGATGTCCTCTTATTACCTGTCCAGCCCCAGGCCTCCTCGAGGTTCACGGAGGACACCACCGTGTCCTGTAATCCCTTCCACCAGCAGCATCGTCTCCCTTTAAGAGTCTTCAGGCTCTGCTTCAGGTCACCATATGTGAGAATTGTGCCTGACACCCTCACCTCAGCAGGAAAGTCCTCCCACCTGGCCCTCATGAGCCCTGTCGCTCTGTCCCCAAGCTAGGCCCTGTATGTCCTGGCTCCTCACCCTGTTCTGTTTTCCTCAGCAACCTTCATGCTGCTGTTTTTACATGGTACGCGAGCCACTGATTGCTTGTCAGTATGTGTTTCTTGGAGCACATGCACAGGTGCACACACAGACACACAGCAACCAAGGCCCAGCGGTTGGTTGAGCAAGGAGGGGTTCTTTGTCACCCTGGAGAGCACAGTGAGGGCCTGGGGCACAGCAGCTGCTGTTTCGTGGGGACCTTGAGGGTCAGCTCTGCAGGGCTGCTTATTCATGTTTAGCCAGGCAGCCTTTGCGTGCACCACGCAGCCCTTGTGCACCTAACCCCTCATGAGGGCCTCCCTCAGGCACACACCACAGCCCAAGCTGCTCTGTGGCATCATGGTGTCTTTTCATATGGAGTCCCCAGAAAGCTTACGTGGAGCGAATGCCCCAGTCTTAGGATGTGTCCCACCCCGTACTCAGCCTGGCAGTTAATGTGCACAGCTCCCAAGATTCCAAGAACCACAGTCACGTCTCGTGGCAGAGAATGCCCAACAGGAGCAAGGAGTCTTTTGCTGCTTTCATTGTAACATGAAGAAACCTCGAAGAAATGTTTTCAGGGATGGCTGCCTTGCCGACTGGCAGCCAAGAAAAGCCTGAGTCATCAACGTGTTCTGGGTGACACATGGAAAGAACACAGGTGGAAGTACCAGTAAGGTCCTCGAGCACATTGTCCCACTGAATAGTTTAAGACTAGGGCCAGTGACCCAACTGATTTGCTCAGATGGACCTATGTGATGTTGCATCTGAATTTTGCCAACTTGATTGGCTTGGGAGCTGCCCAGGGGATCAGTGAAGTGCTCGTCTTGGTGTGTCTGGCTGGGTCATGGAGATGTGACCTTGGGGTCTATATTGGATCTCTGGCCCCTCCTTCGGGCACTGTTTCCCCTTTTCTGCTTCCTGACCATCATGAATTAAGCAGTTTTGCTCCACCACATCCTTCTGCCATGATGCTTCTGCCTTGGAGCCAATCAACCACGCACTGAATCTCCTGAAACATGAGCCAGATTACAGCTCTCCTCTTTTAAGCTGTGGGTACTATGCTACTGTGTCCCAGCGATGGGGAAGCTAACGTATATGACCTGATAGAACAGCTCAGGGCAGAAGTGACCTTTAAGATCTCTATATCACGCAGTTTGAGGCTACTTGCTAGTGACCACGTATCCTTCAGGAGACAGCAGGACTAGAACACAGGGCTTCTAACTCCCTATCCACTCAGTCACTGAGCTGATGAGGGTCTTTTCTCTAGGAAAAAATGGTATAGTCCCTCCGTGAATTACTTTAATTCCCTTTTGAGAATTGGGGTTGATGGTGAGTATGAAGAACGCAATTTCTTAGCTAAGTCAATGGCCTGATAAAATCAACCTTTCTTCCTTTTTGATAAGTCAACCCTCACTATATTTAACCTTTGTAACTATGTTGATGTGCAGATGCCCAGACAGTAAAGCTGCCCATGACCTAGCTTCCAAAGGGCGATTGATTGCTTTTAAGAAACATTACCTTTACCCACGGGTTTCCCAAAGTGTGGTCTTTGGCCCAACAGTATCCGATCACTTGGTACATGCAAATACTTCAACCTCATCCCAGACGTACTGGATCAGGAACTTGGGATGAGCAAAGCAATTTCTTTAGCAAGTGCCAGTTTATCTGCTATTGTTGGTGTCTCGCTTGCTACCCTGGGAATTCTGTCACTTAGCTGTTACAGATGCTGCGGCTAAGAACTCACACTGCAACCTGCTCCAAAGCCTCAGACAAATGGTACAGCCCCTGGCAGAGATGCCTGAAGGTCCCCTGTCCTTGCTAACTGAGGTGGTCGGAAGCCAGGGCCTGATAGGTGCAGACTGCCATGGCCCTGGTGCCTCAAGAAGGGACCCACTCTGCCATGCTGAGAATTGCCCCATGGGATTAGGCAGAGAGGCTGCATTCCTCCGGAAAACACATCTTTGCCTTCTCCCAATCCTGTTCTCCTCATTCCTTTATAGAGTTCATGCAAGCAGCTCCCAGTCAACCACATGGCCAGCAACCAGCAGCTTTGGCTTTTCTTCTGGATTACCTGACCCGAGAGAATGAAGAACTTCACCTCAAACATGTTCCTTTCACGGATGGACATGTGGGATTGGGCACTGAGAAAGAATATACTCAATGAGTTGCTCTCCCCAGATCTGCGTAGCCCATTTTCCACATTAAGACATCCATCTGCGGTGAGCACACCCACTGAAAATCTTGAAGCTTTCCTTGGCTAGATAGAAATTCAATCTTATTCAGATTTTTTCTAGGTGAGAGAGATCCTATGCAGGAGAATCCAGGAGAGTGTTAGTCTCTTTTTTGCCAGGATCCATTGTTGGGATAATTGAAGTTTGGTTTTGTTGAGGTCAGAGATACTTGGTAGATTCCATGTGGTCATTAGAATAATGTATTGTGTTTGCTTTGGGCCACTTGGTTCCTGGAGGGACATATGGAATGTCTAAAGATATCATTCCAAGAGTTAGCTCTTCTGTAGGAAAGAAGTAAGTCCAAGCTTGAACTCCAAAGATGCTTATTAAGCTCTTCCTCTGGCCCTAAAATCATGAGGAAAGGGGAGCCCTTGGGAGCTTTCTGTCAAGGAAGAGAAACAACATCCAGTGAAGAGTTTATTTCTGGGATGCTCTCCTGTGTCCCTGGGCTCTGAACTTCTTGGTTCCCACAGAATCTCAAACAAATAGCTACAAGCTTAATTCTGGGCATATGGAATTTGAGGCAGGCCCCAGTGAATATATACCTCTACATTGGCTAGGAGTCCCTTTTTCTAATATATTTCCCTTTTATCCAACCCAGAATCAGAGTCAAGGATCGGTGTGAAAGTCATATATGCAGCATAAAGGAAGTAGATTTTCATAATCTCTGTTTGGGAGAAGCCCTATGCAGACATTTCCACCCCTTAAGACACAAGACAAAACTGTATCTTTTGAGAATCTATTCTCCTAGGAAACCCCTGTAAAAGCTAGTTGTTGTCATTTGGATGCTTTTTTTTCTGAACTTACCTGAAAGCTTCCCATTGCAAATTAAGCCAATTTCCTTTTATTTAGCATTTGCAGAACTCTCTGCTGATATTTCCTGCTCCAAAGCATTATGAGGAAAAGTGAAAACTCAGTTGACAGAAATATTAATGGAGATTTATTTTAAGAATGGGCCTGTTCATGTCTGGACACCCCCAATTTTATTCCTGTTGGTCGACTGGAAAGCTGAGCACTTAGATCACATGGATTTAAATCCCTGGGAAATACTGGTTTTGCTCAGAAGCACACTGATGCTTTTGGGAGCCCCTGACAGTGTTCTTTTAATAAACATTCCTATCCTAGCAACGATCACATTTATTCCAGAAGAGATAAAGATGTGCCCCATGAGAAGCCCCAGATGGGAATGTTCTTTCGTTCTCTGTGCTAAGAGAAACTTCATCATCAGAATTGCTGCCAGCTTTATTTTTTAGATAACATGGATCAACCCTGAAGTATACATTCTCTTTTGAAGAGTGGGGTTTTCAAAAGTTTAGGGCCTACTTTTGGCTTCACCTTTGGAGTGCAGGCTGCATAATATTTTTTTCTGTCCCCCCCCATTTTATCCATGTGTATTTTTGCAAGCCCTGAGTTTTATGTTTTATATTATTTCATCTTAGTTGGGAGCCATCTAGAGTACTTTACGGTTCAAAGCAGAGAGTCATTATAACAGAAGCTTTTTAGTTACTCTCAGTCTTGAAAAGCTTTATCAAACCATTCCTAGCTCACCTTTAATGAAACAAAAAGTGCTAAATAAATCCTGCAGTAGCCTGCTTTCTAAAATGGGGTTAGAAATGACACAGACATTTACAATGTCTTTCCTGGTTCTACGCTGAGGGAGGACCTAGACCTGGGATCACATAAGAAGGCAAGACAGTGTTTACCGAAAGTGCAAGAGCAAAATGAGCAGGAAAAGTAACATTTCTATCTCTTTAAGAAATATTATTTTTGGGCACAGTCAGGGGTGCATGCCTGTAATCCTGGCTACTTGGGAGGCTGAGGCAGGAGGATCTCAAATTCCAAATCAGCACTTTAGCGAGAACTTGTCTCAAAATAAAAAGGGTTGGAGATGTAGTTCAGTGCTTGCTGGGTTCAATTCCCAGTACCAAGAGGAGAGCAGAGGGGAAGGGACCAGAGAGAACGAAAAATTATCAATTAAAACTGCAATGAGGTCAAAGGACTGCTGGGATATCTGACATCTGGTCCAACTCGCAGCATGCATCTCCTGGCAGCAGCCCCTAGAGACTAAACAAGAATGTAAAGGACAGCAAGAATCCATGTACTGTATTGACATGGTGTGACTGACCCTAAATAATTTCTCTGTCTTTCAAAGGAGATACTGGACATGGAACCCAGTACCTTCCGTCGTGAGGCAGGAACTCACCACTGAGTTACAGCCTCGCCTCAGCAGTTTGCCTTGCAAGGGGTGGTCTTTCCGCCTGGGTGTGTGGGGTATTCCTCTTCACATAACATTTACTTTAAGATGATTATTTGAGGAACCAGACCGGAGGGGGCGGAATCTGGGGGAAGAATGAAAAAAGGAAGAGAGTTTAGGAAACTGTACGTTGCAGTAACTGCGAACACTCTTCTTCATTTTTGTTACGCACCCTCATACTGGGGATGGAACCCAGGACCTTCACAATCAGATACCTCTCCAGCCTTTTTTATTTTTTATTTTTCAGACAAAGTCTCTCTAAATTGCCAGGGCTTGGCTTGATTTAAGATCCTCCTGTCTCAGCCTCCAAGAGTGCTAGGATTACAAGTATGCATCACGGACAGGCTGTTTGGTTCGGTTTTGGGGTGGTTTTTTTTTTTTTTGGTATAATACCAATGAAGTAGTTTTGAAGAAAAACTCAGAAAATTACCAACAGGACTAAGGGCTTAGATTGTAGCTTAGTGACAGAACACTTGCCTAGCATATGTGAGACTCTGTTCAACCCCTGGCACTAGAGAGAGAGGGAGAATAATATTGAGTGAAAATACTAAGCCTATAATAGTTCCCACACGGAATTTAACCATGGCTGGCGATAGGAAAAGTCACACATCACTAGTCTGGGGCATACATGAACGTGAGGTGGTTGTCAGGGGAGGAGATGAAATGAGCTGGAAATGGTTGAGGGTTCATTAAAGCAGATCCTTGGCCCTCAGCTTCCATAGAGCATTTTCCCTGCTACCCGTTGAAAAGTGCCTCTGACTAAACATGAAGACCCTGAGTGTCTCTTTGTGGCATTTTCCCTTACATTGCTTTCTCTAATTCTTGTCGACCCTGTGGCTCACCCTTACCCTGGACCTTGAGTAACCTTCCTGATTGTGCAGACAGAGGCCCGTCCTTCCTGTGGAGAAGCCTCATAGGTTTCTCCACCTGAGGCTTTGGCCTCACCTGACCCTGCAGCTCCACTCAGCCATAGGGAAGCTGGAAAGTGGCCCACTTTGGACCCAAACCCTCAGCACGCTCAGGACTCAGTGTGCCCAAGCACCTCAGCACATGCGTGGTGGGCAGAGCTCAAGTAAGTGGAAGAAGCAGCCAGACACCTCTACCACCCCTGCCAAGGCAGACCCTGAGAAGCATTATTTCTGGAAAACCTCTGGTGGCCCAGCTTTAGCTTGAGGCCTAAGCGGTATATTTGACTGGTTGTTGTTGTTAGTCTAACAAAGTACCTGAGGCAGGCTAATTTTATAAAGGAAAGAGTTTTGTTTCAATCGCTGTTTTAGAGGATGAACATCCAAATAGCATGGCACATGCTCCAGTGAAGATGTCTATTCCTGTCTTGGTCACACCATGGTGATGGCAGTTGTGGGTGTGTGGGTGGAAGGAAGAGGTCACATGCTAGACAGGAAGCCAGAAAGAGAGAGAGAAAGAGAGAGAGACAGGGAGAGAGATGGGTTCTATAGTCAATTCTGTGAACATCCCCCAATTGGCCTAAAGACTTTCCACTGAGATCCCACTTCTTAAAGTTCTCCTCATTCCCTAATGCCAGCATCCTGGGGGACCAGGCCATCAATGGATGAAACTTGGTGGAGGGGCTACACTTAAACTATATCTAAACCATAGTAGAATGTCCCATAAACCAAAAAGAAAAAAGTCTTGACCACTGTGTATCAGTTATCCATTGCCATAATAATGTTGCATAACAAATCACCCAATACATAGTGATGCAGAAATCATGTATTAGTGCTTATGATCCTGAAGGATGATTGGATGGTTGTTTTTGTTGTGCTTTTGCACACATTTGTGGTCAGTGGGGGTCAAGTTGGTGGCTTTGCTGATCTTGGCTGGACTGACTTATATGCCTAGGGCAGGCTGGCTGGCTGTCCACTCCTCATTGGTAGCCTGGGCATGTGGTCATTGTGGAGGCAAGGTTCCAAGAGAGGGAACAGAAACTACAAGAGGCTCAGAACTGGCTCGTAGTCACTTCTGCCACATTCTGTTGGCCAAAGCAAGTCATAAGGCTGGCCTAGCTTCAAGGGATGGGAAATAGAAATTATCTGTTTAGACAAAGTTACTGCAAAATTGCAGGCCAGTTTAACATGGTGACACAGGCCTGTCATTCCTGCACTCTGAGAGGATGAAGCGGGAAGGCTGCAAGTTCAAGCCCAGATTGGGCAACTTAGTGACTTAGTGAGACTCTGTCTTAAATAAAAAATGGTCTGTGGTGGTACAGCTCAGTTCAAAGGCCTTGGGTTCAATCCCCATTACAGGAAGAGAGAGATACAGAGAGAGAGAGAGAGAGAGAGAGAGAGAGAGAGAGATTGAGAGGGAGGGAATCACAGCCAAAAAGAGAAAAGGCAAAGAACTGGACCCCTGTTGCAATGATTTACCATACTAGGTTTGTATATGTATCTATAATTTTTGCACATCTCATACCTCAATTTAACCTTAAAAGGAAGAGTCTGGTAGTACTAAGAGGAAGTAGATAATTTACCTACAGCTGTCATTGAAATTTTTGGGTTTTTTTTTACCAGTAGCAAAGGTAGAAATTAATCCTTAAACTGAAACCAAACAGCTAGTCTGTGGATGTGACAAATTACATGAGTAATGTCCCCATCTGTACCTCAAACACATAAGCATATGGCATATGGAGAGAAGAGAGGCAGATGGGGGCTTCAGACAGAAAACACATCTGTATGTAAACTGCAACTGGTGAAAGATGTTCCCCATTAGGGCACGGGGTAGGGCCGTCACGGAGCCAGCTGGGGAGCCAGGGGACCACTGCAGCCCTGGTGACTGATGTCGTTTCACGGGCAAGGCCAAGGTGAGTGAAACTCCGGAGAGTGTGAAAATTATTGAGAACGTGCTCTGCCATACCAGGGAGGGGAAAGGGGCTACATGTATTCTCATTTTCCTGACTTAACTGCAGTGTAGAAAGTTTCACCCTTAGAGGAAAAAACAAAAACCATTTCAAAAAACAAACCCACAAAAGAAGGTTATTTTGGGAAACTTAGCGAGTGGGCACACTCCCTCCAGAAGCGGGACATCTTTGCCAAACTTTCCTTTTCACAGTTGAAGGATTGCCCAGATTTCCCAGGGCCTTCTAAGCATCTTTGGGAGAAAACAGAAGATTCTGGAAACAGCCTCTAAGAGGGGGGGAAAATTAAAAGGCCTCCTGTTCAGGTGACATAAGCAGGATGATCTGTCTGTGAAATGGAGGGGACATATTGGTTTTGCATCGTTACATAACAAAATGCTCTTACAGCTTTGTGGCTTAACTCAACCTGCATTTATTATTCCATACTTCCCATTTTGGAAATTGGGGAGCACCTTAGCTTAGTGGTTCTAGCTCAGTCTCCCTTGAGGCTACAATCACCCAAGGGTGAGGCTGGGGCTGGAGGAGCTGCTTCCAAGATGGCGGCTCGCATGGTAGAAGGCCTCAGCTCCTGGTCCTAAGGACCCTTGATGGAGCTGCTTGAGGGTACCTGAGACATTGCCACTGAAGAGAGGAGGGAGAAGCAGTGGGAGTGAAAGGTGAGGGAGGGAGAAGGAGAGGCTTTCATTCCTTAATTTCTGCCTGAGGTGATATATCATGATTTCTCCTGTATGCTTTTGTTCACAGGAGCCAACACTGGCAGAGTTGAAGGAGACTAGAGTAGGGTGTTCAAACCAGGAAGCAGGGACCACTTGGAGGCTGCCATCACAGGGAATGAGCTAGAGGAACTCTATAGTGCCTTCTGTCTGAGTGGGTCCATGGTCTTGGGTAGAGGAGGCAGACAGACAGACGGACAGACAGACAGACACACACACGCACACACACACACACACACATTATTGGCAGCAGAAGGTATAAATGTAAAATAGGCTTTGGGGAAAACTGTGGAAAAGTAAAAAGCAGATCACCTATAGTTCTTCCACCATGATTGCAGAGCAGATGCAGAGCAGAGATGGAGACCTGGGGGAGGGAGAATATGAGCCCCACAAAGTGGACGCCCAACGCACTGCCCATACAATAGGGCAAGAGACAAGGGAAACACGTACCTGTCTAACCCTGGGCAGAGAAGTGACTTTTTTTAGAGGAAGAGCTTTTGGGGCCAGCAACTAAGATCACTCAGAATCCAACTTTTACAAGGAGGCAAAGAAGTATGCGATATACAAGTTCCTGCACAGTTTCATGATTTAAACGCTGTGAGAAACCAATCTTTTCCCATCAGTGATTTGCTAGCAGAATTTGACTTCAGTTATCTTTCGGCTCTTCTGGTGCTTTCCCTACTTAGAGAGAATATTCATATACTTTGCTGTATAACAGTTAATGTGTTTGAATACAGGGTGCTACCCCAGAGCCTGCTGAGGGATCTGACAGTACACACTGTCTACGCTGTGCTGCTGTTCTGAAATATAAAACGGTTCAGCTCTGTGTGGGTGGCAGTTGCTTTTATGTAGTTAACTCCAACCAGGCAAGTTCTGCAAAGTACTCTGCTTATCTGACCCCATGGCAGAAAATGAACCCAATTACCACATGGAACACCTGAGACAGTAAAATACAAATGGGAATAAAACATTGGCCCACAATCCCTTCCGCAAAATCCTTGGGTCCAGATATGTTTTGAAATTGGTATTTACATATTTAGAAACAACTACACATATAGTGTGTTGCATGTATCATGGAAAGGTTTAAGCCTGGTTTGCCTTTTCCTAATTGTTTTGTTTTTTTTGTTTTTCTCCGGTACCAGGAACCGAACTCACGACCTTGCGCTTGCCAGGCAGGCGCTTTTGCCGCTGAGCTAAATCCCCAGCCCCTGCCTTTTCCTAATTGAGTGGCCTTGGTCAAATGATACAGTCTTTCTAAGACAGAGTTCCTCATCTGTAAAATGGGAATGATGGCATTTACCTCCAGGAGTTATAACAGCAATTCAATGGGATGATATGGCTAAGTTGCCTCAAAAATTTTTTCTTGCTTCAGATATACTGTGGGACAGCCCAGCTTTGACAAACTGTAACTGATTCTGTAAAAATGGTGGGTTGACCCTAAACCAGCGAATTTTCAGTTGGCCTGGTAGTCCTTACCTTATCAATAGACCTAAACTTTTCTGGATTTTGCCATATTTCTTGACCCACAAAATAGTTCATCTCAAAGAGAACACGATGAAAAGAAGAATGAGTATGTTTTCAAATAGATAGTTCGGTCATTTTGTATTGAATTTAGAATTCAAGGCAACTAGTGTCCAAGTTCTGGCTTCTTATATTATGAGAAATTAGATTGTTTTGTTGGTATTTTGGTTTTTTGTTAGCCCCAAGTTAGAGATTAGGATTTCAAAGAGTCACCTAGGGAGTAAAGTTTAAACCTGTGCACTGTAATTATATATATTATATATATATAGATATATAGATATGCATATCTATATATATCTATATATATATCAAGGTGGCTAAAATTGCAAGAAGTAGTTGAAAAACTTTACAATTAATTTATTTTCAACCCATAGGTGGTCTGTCTCCAGAATTTGCCTTATTTTCATCACATGTAGAAAAAGATCAATATAATCATCTCATCTCTATTTTCTACCTTTTCCTTATTCACTGTTTAATCCTTGCAGAGCATTGACTAGATGCAGAGCTGAATGTGGAAAACAGCTTCACAGCGTTAGAAAGCAAAGGATGTAACATACCATTGCTTAATAACCAGTAACTTAAGTACGGCACATGGCTGTTTAGAGTTTACAACCAAATAGCTCCTGAGTCTGTTGCTCCTGAGAATTTTCTAATTCACACAGTTCATGATCAGAAATAGTATGCTACAGCCGGGCGTGGTGGCACACGCCTGTAATCCCAGCACTTGGGGGCCTGAGGTAGGAGGATCGTTGCAAGTTCGAGACCAGCCTGGGCTACAAAGTGAGCTCAAAGCCAGCCTGAACTGCATAGGGAGAATCTGTCTCAAGAAGACAAAAAAAAAAAAAAAATCCCAAACAAACAAACAAAAAAAGTAACAGTATGCTACAGGTTGTATGGGATGCTAACTTTGTGATAAGTAATACAGTGTAGGTTAAGAATGCTGGATCTGGACCTAGAGGTTAGAGGTTTGTCTGTCTCCCAGTTGTATATTTTTCATGAAGCCTCACCAAAGTCATGGTAAATATAGAAGATATTATATTTAATCTTGTTATAATTACCTTCCAACATAGTACAGGTTAAGCATGTTGGTTTCTTTGTCTTAAAACGTGCTGATAACTTTTTTTATTGAATCTCAAAGAATGTAGGTAGTGTCAAGCACACTATCGTTTTATGTGATACTAAAAAAAACAAAATGATGCTTCTAATTGTAAAATGTGTTTGATTGTAAGATTCATTCTCATTTCAGAGAAATTAAAAGTCAGAAAATTTGCATCTAAGAATTAATGAGATATGTGTGCTGATTACCTGAATAATGTCAGTTGTTTACTTTTAAAATGACATAGAACCATGCACATGTATCAAAGTCAGGTTTTAGCTTTGATATTTTATTCAAATTATGCATGGCCTAATCATTGAGGAGATAGATTTATAGGACCTCTCTATTCTATCTTAGTTACTTCTTGTGAACCTATGATTTTTTTTTACAGAAGCTAGAAAATGTGCATTTTAGAACTGTTGAAACTGGAGAAGAGTTTTTACATGATAACTGTGCAAGAGCTGTCAGTTTCTGTCTTTTAAAGATGCCTGGAAATGTCTTGCCACTCTTTCCATCAAGAGATGGAGTCTATTTCTGTTCCCCTCGCATCTAGGCTGGCCTTGTGACTTGCTATGACCCTTAGGATGTGGCAAAGTGTCGCCGGATAACTTGTGAGGCTGGGCTTCGAGAGTTCTGCAGCCTCATCCTTTGGAAATGATAAGAATTCTGAGGTGTCCTAAATTAAGTTATGGGCCAAAGAACGGAGGGAGGAAAGAGATAAGTTTGACTGACAGCTTTGGGCTAAATTAACAAAGAGAAAGAAGGAAACATGCCCCAGTGCTCCCCTGTACACTGCAGATCAGCCCTCAAGGCTACCCCGCCATCTGCTTTTAGAACTACTCAAGCAAAAAGCAGCAAAGCCTCTTTCTGGAGGAGCTCCCTGTCCTACGACTTTGGCCTGCATGGGTTCCACGTAAACAATTTGTGTTTCTTCTCCCCCGAATTTCCTGATCAAGCAACCTCACTCCTTAGGTCCAGGGGATGCTTTTCCAGGGGCTATGCTGGCGGCCATGCTGCTGGTGGCTTAGGGGCCCAAGACTGGGCTTTCACCTTCTGCCAGCATCTGCAACAACTCAGGGAACACTTTACTTCAGAGACTTCTGAGCCTCAAAGGTTTGACTGAACAAAGGCTCCTTCTTGGAACAAGGCTGCCATGCTCGGGGGAGACCAAAGCCTCAGAGTACACGCAGGAGCGAGATCCAGCTGGCAGCCTTGCGAGGGGCATCGTGGGTGGTCCCGCCCCACCAAGCTCCTACACTGTGGCATCCCTGCGGACAAGCAAGGGGCAAGGCTCTCCCCGTGCTGCTGCCAGGCGAGGGCGTGTGCCATTATGCCCCTTCCCACCAGCTAAGCTTTGGGATGTATGTGACCATGGGTGACACTGAGAGGAGAGGTCCCCAGTGCAACACAGTCAGCCTCCCTGATCATGAATCCTAAGAAGTGGTGATGGCTGTGGCAGGTCCCTGAAGGATTGTTCTTGCAGAGAAATTCAGAGAGGACTCAGAGTTAGAAGCTCCAGAGCAGGCTTTGCAAACTTAAAGGTAGCTTACAAATCATTTGGAGAGCATTGATTCATTGACTGATTGATTGTACCAGGAACTGATCCCAAGGCCTTTACACTGAGCTACATCCCAATCCTTTTTTATTTTGAGTCAGATACTTGGTAAGCGACTAAACTGTCCAGGCTGGGCTCAAATTTGGGATCCTCCTGCCTCAGTCTCCCAGAGAGCTGAGGTTACAAGAATGTGCCACCATGTCTGGCTTATCTGTACTTCTATACATGCTGCATGTACTAACTTATTATCAAAGATAGTTTGTGACTGTTGAGCATGGTGGTGCATACCTATAATTGCAGCACTCAGGGGGCTGAGGCAGGAGGATTGCTGCGAGTTCAAGGCCAACCTGCGCTACATAGTGACTTCAAGGCCAACCTGAACTATATAGTGAGACCTTGTCTCAAATAATGCCTCCCCCAAATTGTGGTTAGCAACTTAATCAAAGAACCCCTAATTAGATTTTTTTAAAGTAAAATTGAATTTTGAGAAATCTGGATGGAGCCTTAACTATTTAATGTTCCTCACGATTGGGTCTAACTCTACTCTGTTCCATGGGTTTAGGAAACAGAAGCATTTACTGAAGAGATATAGTTTTCATTTTTTTTCATTAAATATAGGGTGCTGGGGGTACAGCCATGCATAAAATAAACCAAAAACCTGGCCCTCTCAGAACATGCATCTGAATGAAGCAGACAGACAGTAAGCCAATATACAAAGAAAATATATTGGGAGGGCTACGAGAAATGTGGCGAAACCTTTTAGAAAAGAAGGCAGAGGGAGTGTTGTGGCAGTGAGGAAGGGTTGCTTTTGGAAGCTGGAGGTCAAGGCCTGTCTGATGCTGTGACAGCAGAGCTGAGAAGGAAGCCCTGAGCATCCAGGGAGGCGAGGCATTCCAGGAGGCGGGAACGACATGTGCAAAGCCCCAAGGTGGGCGTTGGCACTGGGTGAAGTGGGCAGCTGTGGGAAGCTTTGTGGCAGAGGCGTGAGATGGTCCTTCTTCTTCCCAAGAGAATCACTCTGCTTGCTTCCTGCACACGAGGCTGCCAGGCAGAAGCAGGGAGACCACTGAAGACTGCTAGATTAGAGAAAAGGCTGTCGCTGAGACCAGGCTGGACTGGTGGCAGTGGTGAGAAGTGGGTGGATTTTGAATGCCATTGTTTTCCATTTGATTTCTTTAGAAGCCCAGTAGAGGAAGCATAAAGCTAGGGGAAAGATATCACTCGTGTTGTTATCTTTGGGAGAACTCTGGGTGCTTTGTCCCAGGAAAATGTCACCCTGCCATAGTACCAGCTAATGGTGAGATTAGGCGTCACAGCTTGTCTGCTCTATTGCTCATGTTTTGTCTCTTCCACCGTACACTTTACTTTCAATGACGAAGACCTCATTTAAACCCCAAACGAAGACTATTTAGATTTCACGAGAGCTGACAACTCATGGCATTTGCTAAAGGTCACAGGAAGGATTTTCATATTTACTTCTCTAGAATAAAGATGCATCATTTCTGGCAAAATGCTAGGCCTCCATTAAATTCTTAATAAACATTAATTGGTGACAAAAAGCTAATTGATGATATAATGTGTTTTGAAACAGATGCACGCATGTTATTTGTATAACGAGGTTTTCAGAATACCTGTGAATGCCCCTAAACTTTGTTGACTGGAGACCCCCCCACCACAAGCTGGTGGCCAGGTATGCAGCAGGATTTTGGCTAACCCTTTCTTTATGGCATCTCTCTGAAAGGGGGCCTCCAAGAGGGACCTGTATGAAGGAGTCCTTGGGGCTCTTGTGACGTGAATTGTAGGGAGTCCTAACCAAGGTTTCCATTCGTGGGCCTTGTCAAAATCTCCGCATTTTGTCCAAGATCCTGGTTGGGTGACAGACTTGCCCAACCAGTGGCAGGGAGGCTGCCATCTGGTTAGCGCTGGCAGAGTTCCCTGTTTCTATCCCCAAACTGGGGCTTAAGGAGCCTTTTCCCTTCTGCTGCGGTGGAGCTGGGGCTAGAATTTATGTCTTAGCAGCGCTTCTCAGCATCCGCCACAGAGGAGAAAAACTTTCAATTCTGCTTCTTCTTTCCCTATTGCCTGATATTCTCACTCAACTGCCTGTCAGATTGAAGTAAGTATGAAGGGGGAGGTGCCTGACCAATTACCATGTCCCTTGGAGGTGTAGGAGGTTGGTGTGGATGGGACCACTGACTTTTTCCAGATTGCCATTGGCTGTGCCTCAGGTACTGTTTAGACCCATCCAGGAGACTTGTCTCCAGTTGTGCCCTGCCCTGCCTCAGTGACGGCTCAGGGACCCTTCATCTAAGAGCTGCATGGCTTCACCCCATCCTTTTCTCTCATTCTTCCCAGGCCACAAGTGAGAGTTCCCGCGTAACCTTCACTGACTAAATGAATGAATGGAACTGTCGGTAAATATAGTCCAGTATTTGTTGTAAAAGGTATGTAAAGATTTTTAAAAAGAAAACAATTTTTCTGGATCATTAGTGGGTAAATTCCCTATAGGAACTACTACGAAATACTTAGGTTTTAATTCTCAGAGCAATCATATTCTAAAACCATGGTTCCTCTTTTCTTCTTATATAAAGAAAATATATTGATGAGGGTTTCTCTACTGGGACACTCATGACATTTGAAGTAGGAAAGTTTTTTGTTGTGGGGACTGTCCAGTGCACTGCAGAATGTTTACCATCCTGTACCCATGAGATGCCCAAGTTGTGACAACCAAGTGTCTTCTTGAGGGGGTGGTGACAAAATCACCCCTTGTTGAGAAACACTGCCATAGTAATATCATTAGACAGAGATAGATATATTCCGAAAATGGACTATTTTCACAAGTTACCCTACAATATGAGCTAGATGATGAGTTCAGCAAGGAGAGAGCTTACATTTTATAATTTCTAAACCACCATTCTGAGTATTTTTTAAAAGTCTGTAGTACCTCTGCAATTTTTCTTTTAAAAAAAGCCTTAAGAAACTCTAAATCAGCTCTAATTCTTTCCCCTAGGTTTGGGTTTCCAAATTAATAAAAACTGTTTAAACACCTGAGAAAGTAGATAAGAACCTCATCTGAGACTTGGAATTTGGAATTGCTCCTTCTTTCAAAGTAATTAAAGTTGCCTGCAGAAATCATCGCTTTTGCTTTGGTAATTCTCCAGGCCGCTGAAATATCACATTTGCAAAAGTACACCCACAGCATAACCTATCCAGTTTTTGTCTCACCCACACAGGCATCTTGTGGAACCAGACAGCATGAACCAAAGTGAGGCCAGGATATCAGTTGAGTGCTGCCAGCAGAGAAAGGGGTGTGTCCCTTTATACATGACAATCACACAGTAAGACCCATTTGAGATATGACAAAGGTAATGGATTCAATGGTTATATTGATTGGCATTTGTCCTTCCTGGGGCCCCTGACACTAATTTCATTACTCCACTAGTGACAACCATAAGCTTTTACATATTTTAGTAAAATATAAATCCTCCTCATTATACAGTTAGTACACCTATGTGTAATTCAGAGAGCACACTTTGAAAATAACTTCATTTCAAAAAAAGAAAATTACTTTATCATGATTTGTTATAGATTTGGTTCTAATCAGTTGTTTTTAAACTCATATGTATAAACTTACCGAAAGAGAAATCAGGAAAACAGTACCTTTCACAATAGCATCCAAAAAATTGAAATACCTAGTATTCAGTCTAATGAAATAAGTAAAAGACATTTTCATTAAAAACTACAGTACTCTGAAAAAGGAGATTGAAGAGGTTATCAAAAAATGGAAAGATATCCGTTGCTCTGGGTAGGAAGAACCAACATAGTGAAAATGGCCATACTCCCAAAATTGTTATACAGATTTAATGCAATCTCAATGAAAATATCATTAGCATACCTCACAGAACTACCGAAAACTTTCCTAAAATTCATTTTTAGCCAGAAGAGACCTAGAATAGCAAAAGCAATTCTGGGTAACAAAAGCAAGACAGGAAGTATCAGAATCTCTAACTTGAAAATTATACTACAGAGCTACTGTGATAAAAACAGTATGGTACCGGAAAAACAAAACAAAATAAAAAAAAACAGCAACAAAAACAAAACAAAACAAAAACAGATGCAAAGATAAATGGAACGGATTAGAAGATGCAGAAACAACTCCTAGCACACTCAGCTACCTTATCTTTGACAAAGGATCCAAACACTTTCACTGGAAGAAAGATAGCCTCTCTAATAAATGGCATTGGAAAAACTGGCTTTCTACATACTCAAAATTAAAACTAAACCCATATCTTTAACCATGCACTAAAATAAAATCAAAATGGATCAAAGATCTAAATATTAAAATAGAAACACTAAATATGCTAGAAGAGAGAATAGGTAGAACTCTGTTTTGTTCTTTTGAGACAGGGTTTCACCATACGGATCAGACTGGCATTGAACTCACTCTGTAGCCCAACTTGGCCTCAAACTTGCAGTGATCCCCTTGCCTTAGCTTCACAAGTGCTGGGATTATAGACTTGTGCCATAATGCCTGTCCTTAGGTAGAACTCTGGAAGACATTGGTGCAGGCAAAGATTTTATGAATAAAACCCCCAAAGCAAAGGAAGTATCACAAAGAATCAATGACTGGGATATCATCTTATTAAAAACTTTTGCACAGCAAGAGAAATCACCAACACAGTGAAGAGACAACTCCCAGTGTGGGAAAATTATTTTGCCAGCTGTTCCTCAAACAAAGGACTAATATCTAGAATACATAAATAACTAAAAAATTAGACCCCCCCCCCAAATTTAAACACCAATCCAAAACTGGGCATCTGAAATGAATAAACTTCTCAGATGAAGAAGTAGAAACACCAAATAAATATATGAAAAAATGTTCAACATCACTGGTCACTTGAGAGTTGAAATTAAAACAATTCTGAGATTCCATTTCACCCTGGAAAGAATGGTATCATCAGGAAATCAAGCAATAACAAATGTTGATGGGGCAACCACTGTGGAAATCAGTGTGCAGATTCCTCAAAAACTGAAAACTAGAGGTTCCATTTGACCCAGCTGTTCTCATTTTTGGCACCTTCCCCAAATAATTAAAAGCATCAAACCACAGCAATATATGCACCTATGTTTATAGTTGCACAGTTTGTAACAGCTAAATCTTGCAAATAGCCCAAATTCCCATTAGGCAATAAATGGATAAAGAAGATGTGGTGTTTTTTTTTTTACACAATAGAGTACTACTCTGCCATAAAGAAAGATAAGCTTGAGACACTCCTAGGTAAATGGATACACTTTGAGATCATACTCTTAAGTGAAATAAATCAGATACAAATGTTGAAATATCACACACATGGTTTCTCTGGTGAGAGACTGAAAGTGTAAATAAGGGCCAAATTGTATAATAGATATTGGGAAATGAGAAGAAAATGTTCAAATGAGAAGGGAAATAAGGGAAGAGAGAGGAGGAAAGGAAAGATGGGACAAAAAATTGAATAGAAGGATAAAATGGGAACAAAACTTTTGTAAATAAGGAGAGAAAGAGGGGTTGAAGGGAGGGGAGGGGAATGAAAAAAAGAAAAATCAAGATATTTCATGTACAGGTACAAATTCAGCATGATGAATGTTATCATTACGTATATCTAAAATGCACCAATAAAATAAAAAGAAAAATAATAAACATATGTATAAAATGGTTGCCAAACTATTGGTTGTACATTTGTTTTGTTTTTTGAGACAAGGTCTCATGCAGTCCAGGCTGGCCTTGAACTCACTATGTAACTTAGGCTGGTCTCAAACTCATGGCAATCCTCCTGCCTCAGCCTTCCCAGTGCTGTGATTATAGGCATAAGCAACTACGCCCAGCTTACAAAGTAAATTTTTGTAAAGTATAACACAGACACACATATCATTTCTCCACTTTTACTTTTACTACTGAATATGACAAAGCAGAATATTGAAGCAGCCAAGATTGGACCATGTCATGAAATTCTCAAGACAATTATTAAGAGTGCAAGTAGGCAGAATTTTGGTGAAAATTGCATTGTATGTCAGATGTGGTAGCGTACACCTGTAACTCCAGCACTCAAGAGGCGGAGGCAAGATTATGAGTTCAAGACCTCTATTGGCTACATACTGAGACACTGTCTTAAAACAATAAAAATAGAAACAAAACAAAAAGTATAAATTCATAGCTTGAGGTCTCCTTGGCAATAAACATTTCACATGAATAAAACATAATATTTAAAAAACGTGATACTGTAGCATACTAAAACAAAAGTAATAGTGTCTGTGGGCAGAAATGGAGAAAAGGCATACAGTGGTGATCCAGGTTGAGTCTGGGCCAAGCAGCAGGAAGGGAAGGCAGGAGGTGGGGGAATGTATGAGGGTAAATGGGACCTAGTGGTGGCTCTCCTTGCCACTTGAGGAATTGCTAAAGCTGTATCAGTTCATGCCTGGTGTTTATGAAGGTGATACGTGCCTAACATGACTATCAATTGCTGGCATTCACAAGATCATCAACTACATAATTTTCCTCCCATCATCTTCATAGTCCTTTTTCCTGTCACCCTACTTCTGACCTTATAAAGTTGATTTAACTCATTCCTTTACAGTATTCATTCATTACACCATTACATGGCTTCAAAACCTTGCTCTTAGCTCTCCACTAATAAGAGACATGTCCAAGGTCTTTCTCATCCTTTTGCCACTCAAAGCCCTCTGCACATCAGTTGTCTTCCAGGGACCATTCCTTTGTCACTTCCCAGTTTAAGGAGCTTGGATAAGATTGACACCATCCCAAGCTCCCATGGACAATCAGGGTATTCTACTCACAAGAGTGTATGACTTGGGGACAGACACAAAACTAAAACCCATCCCATCAAATTCAATCAGCTACTGGGAACTTTGGCTGGGCTTGCTAAGCTGGGAAGGCATTCAGGTAGCAAAGCTTGGGGTCTCCAAGTGTTTGCCTAAGAATGAAGGAAACATGGGAGAACACTGAGCTGAGAGACTGAGGAAGATTGTTAACCACACTGTTGGAGACTAATGTCATACAGTGGTAGGTTCAAAGGGTAAGGAGCAATTAAGGAATAGGAAACACTTGAATTCACAAGGCTGCTATTCTGGTCTCACCTGCTGTCAATATGTATTTACAGAATTTTGGGTTTCTGTTTTCAGGATGTCTTTGATTTCTCATTGCCTGAGATTTGTAGATCTCTCAGGAGTTGTTCCTTCTATTTTTTGTTTGTTTGTTTTTGTTTTTTTGAGACAACATCTCATTATGCAGTTTAAGCTGGACTTGAAATCACAATGTAGTCCAGGCTGGCCTTGGACTCATGGCAATTCTCCTACCTCTGCCTCCCGAGTGCTGGGATTACAGGCATGTTCCACCATGCCCAATTAGGACTTGCTCCTTCTAACTTTTCCTGTTTTGCAAACTTTCTGTATTAGTCACTTTCCCACCTGAGACAAGATGCCTGACACCTGCATCTTAAAAGGTAACGTTTATTTTGGTTCACAGTTCTGGAGGGTTCAGTCCCAGGTTGGCTAGCTCTAAGACAGAAGGGGAATGGTGGAAGGGCTTGGCTGAGGACAGCTGCGCACTCCATGGCAGTCAGAAAACAGGAGGGAAGAGCTGGGGAAAGGAATACACCTTTCCAGCCACACCCCAGTGACCTCCCTTCCAACCAGGTGCCCCCCCTCCTAACAGCACATTCAGCTAAGAACTCATAAGTGTGCTAATCCATATGTGAGTATCGTGCCTCCATATTCCAGTTGCTTTCCAAAATCCCCACCTCTGAACACATGAGTCTTTGCCAGGACAAGTGAGGCCTAAACCATAAAACTTTTTATATATAAAACAGCTACTCAGGCCAATTTAAGCTTCTAAGCAATATTAAGTCATCGTTAATTACAGCATTCCTGGGAAGGAAATACTTTGCCTCCTGCTTCTTGCTCTGACTTTCAACTTAGGTAATCCTTTCAGCTTAGGTAATCTTTCTTTCTTCTCTCACTCACTTTGACAAAGATTTATGAAAAATCAACCCACTGAACAGAAGGATGGAACTGGTTTTCATTATGTCTCTGTTCAGATTCCTTTTTGAATACTCAGTTCCTGAGAGAGTCCACTTTTGCAGAATGCTGAAGATAGTACTGAATCTCAGTGGTTCTCAAAATGTGGTTCGTGGCCACAAAATGTCACATCACTTGATGTGAAAAACATACATGGGGCTACTTAAACCTTTGGAATTTCTGAGCAATGGCAGTACTAGGAGAATGAATCCCTGGCATTTCCTTGGTGATAGGGGTGTCTTGTTTTAATGAGGAAAATTCCTGGGCTCCCGGATGGCTTTAGCTTGGGGGCTAGTTGCCAAGGGAGCCACTTGCATAATTAGAGGCTTTGAATACTTGGCCCTACTTTCCTGGCCTCTGGGGTGAGGGGAGAGCCTAAAGGTTGAGTTAATCATCAATGACCTATTATATAATCAATCATGCCTTGGTAAAACCTCCATAAAATCCCAAAAGGACAGGATGTCCTCGGATGAGCATCTAGGGACTGAACAGGCAGAGGTTTCTGGAGTATCAGACCCATAGAGGATGTGGAAGCTTCACTCCTCTTCCCATACCTCGCCCTGTGCATCTCTTTTATCTGTCTGTTCATCTGGATTCTCAATAAAATCCTTTATAATAAGCAAGTAAGTAAAGCCTACAGTCCCAGTACTCAGGAGGCTGAAGCAGAAGGATCAGCCTCCTGAGCCCAAGTCAGCTCAAGTTCAAAGCCATCCTGAGCTACTTAGTGAGTTCAAGACCAGCCTGGGCTACGTAGCAAGATCCTGTCTCAAAAATCAAAACAAAGCAAAAAATAGTCTTGGCTTGTGTTGTGTGAGCTTCCTTAATAGGTTAACAGAACCTATGGAGGGAGTTTTGGAAACCCATTATTGCCACTTGATCATAATGCAGGAGATCAGGGCTGGGGCAAACTGGACAAACAACTGGGCAAAATGTGTCAAAGGTCATAAAAATGCAGAGGACAAGCACAGAGCACAGGACCTAAAATGACCCCTCAGTTCCTGAGCACTATGAGGGAACCAATCAGAAAGTGGTATTGTTTAACCCCTCTTTTGAATCTGGTGCTGTTTGCAGGATCAATCAGAAAAGTGCTACTTTCAGTCTTGTATTTACATCTGGTGGGAAGCCAAGTGAGTCTTCCCATAGGGCAGTTTAAATCTGACTCTACGCCAAGTGAATTTTTGCAAGGACAAAAGCCCAATGCCTTAACTGCATGAGGGAGAAGCCGATCCAGAAAATGTGAATACAAAAGACCCCTTTTCCTTGCCCTCAGGCTGCTGCAAGC
This sequence comes from Chinchilla lanigera, assembly GCF_000276665.1. Taxonomy (NCBI): domain Eukaryota; kingdom Metazoa; phylum Chordata; class Mammalia; order Rodentia; family Chinchillidae; genus Chinchilla; species Chinchilla lanigera. The sequence goes on from NW_004955519.1 coordinate 4,771,219, forward strand.
CTTTTCACTGGCCTGCTCCTGCTCTAGAGCAGACCTCTTTCCCGCCTTCAACAAATGTGTATCTTCGCTGTCTTTTCTGTGTGTCTTACCCAATTCTTTGTTCGGGATGCCATAAACCTGGAATGCACCCCCACAGGCCCCTCCGTCTGGTATCAGTGACAGCCCAGAACCCGTGATGGTGCCTGGGAATGAATGCTCAAGCTGCAAGATCTGATGTGCTCTCCAGGTAGGTGGTGTCAGAACTGAGGTGAATTCGAGGCCACTGAGCAGGTGTCCACTGAGAAGCGGCTGCAGGGTTGCTTGGTGTGTGGGGTTGGGAGGGGCGTTCCACACATCTGGGACCATAGAAGTGTTGAGTGACTGAGAGGAAAGAGGAGAACACATATTTTGGGTTTTGTTAGATCTCTGCCTCGGGGAGCTTGTGAGAAATGCAAATTGTCAGGCTTCACCTCTAATCTCAAGTATGAGAGATGCCGCTTTAAATCAGTCTTTGCAGAAATGCAATAGGTAAGGGGATTTGTAAAGAGAAGACAAAGCCTAGCTTCGAAGCCCTCGCGCTCCGTGTGGTAACTCTCCAGCTCCGTTCGTAGCTAATGAGCTAGGGGCCTACTCTTTGTGAAGAAGGAGAAACAAATCACTGAGCCACATCCAGTATGTTCTGATGCCATGATTATGGTACATTTTGAACAATATAGAACTTTATAATGTGTTACATCTTTTTTTAAAATAAGAAAAATGTTAGAGACAGCCATGTATGGGGCAAAGGCCAACATAGTCTAGGACTGAAAAAAAAACACATTATTATAATTGTACTTTATATTTCATTATCTGAGAAGTGTGTATTCATCTCAGCTGTTCATTTTTGGATTGGATCTTTGAATTTGGGGGGGCTGATATTTTTTAATTCTTTATATGTTCTAGATAGAAGCCCTTTGTCTGAGGGACAGTCAGTTAAAATTTTCTCCAAGTTTGTGGGTTTTCTTTTTACACTGTTGGTGATTTCCTTAGATGTGCAGAAACTTTTCAGTAGGATGAGATCCCAAATGTTCAACATCATTAGTCATTCGAGAAATGCAAATTAAAACAACACTGAGATTCCACCTTACCCCAGTAAGCATGGCTAGCATTAAGAAATCAACCAATAATAAATGCTGGCAAGGCTGTGGAGAAATAGGAACCCTTCTCCACTGCTGGTGGGAATGTACACTGGTGAAACCACTGTGGAAATCAGTTTGGAGATTCCTCAGAAAACTAGGACTAGAGGTCCCATTCAACCCAGCTATTCCCCTTCTGGGTGTTTTCCCAGAAGATCTAAAAATATCATATCACAGCGATATATGTATATCTATGTTTATAGCAGCACAATTTGTAATTGCTAAATTGTGGAAGCAACCCAAATGTCCATCCTCTGAGGACTGGATAAGAAAATTGTGGTACTTTTATATAATGGAATATTACTCAGCTATAAAGAAAGACAAACTCGAGGTCCCAACTAGTAAAAGGTCCCAACTAGAGACCATACTCAGAAGCGAAATAAATCAGACCTGCATGCGCAAGCACAGCATTGTCTCACTAGTGTAAAACCTGAAAGAGTTAATTTAAAGTAGGAGGTATGATAGACATTGTGAAATGATAGGAAAACACTCAAGGGTAAAGGGCAACTTGGAAGTGGGAAAAGAGAAGGGAAAGAAGGAGAAATTTTGTATGTATGTATACACAGGATAGTTAACATAGTTGTTCTACTGTCTTCTATTTCTTTGCTGAAAGAAACTGTTAATGAGTCCTTGATTGATCAATATTGCACGTCAGTATTGCACGTTTTCATGAGAAACCACTTTGAAGATCTCAATATGTAATACAACAAGCATTGTTAATTTCCTACCACTTTGTAACTCTGTATTGTCTGTGCTGTTTTTTTGCTATTTTGTAAAAGGTCTGTTAATGTTTTGTGATGTCTGTCTGTTAATGTTTTCATTTTATTTTTAAACTAAAAAAAATAATTGTACTTTATAGTCAGGAAGCATTCACAAAAAGTGTCAATAATTTATTCAACTGCTAAGGTAGAGAACAGTGCTCAGGGCCATGCAGTGGGCAGTAGAGTCCATGCTAGTAACTACTATTCTACACTACATTGCTTGTAGATGAGCAATACTACAAGATCTTGGAAGTCAGCTATATTTAGGCAACGAAAATGAATTGGGTCTTATAGTCAGCAAGGTCAGATATAGGGCAGATGCCGTGTGTGCGCGCGTGTGTGTGTGTGTTGCTGGGGATTTCTCTAGTGCTGAGCTATAGCCCCAACCCTTTTCATTTTACTTTGAGACAAGATCTTGCTGTGTTGCCCGGGCTGGCCTCAAACTTTCCATCCTCCCACCTCAGCCTTCCTAAGTAACTGGGATTAGAGGCGTGTGTGATGGTGCCTGGCCTTAGATGCTTGTATTTGCAGAGGGGACATCAGTCTGAATACCTTTCCCCCCTTGTTTTCTCATTCATTTTTGAACCATTTGTAGGATCTTCCCAGTGCTTCTGTTTTCACCTGAATTTTGTATTACCAAGGCCCTTTTCCCCCCATGCTTTTATTTTTTAAACCATGAGAATTCAACCGCACACCATTGCTATTATTTGAGCTGGTATAGAGTTACCAGTCCTGTGAATATGTTGTCTCCTAATCCATGCAGGGGAACAGTCTTTCCCTCTGTCTTTCTATGTTGTGCATACACCAGCACACCAATCACATCTTATTGCAGCTAAGATGTTATTGGCTAGCAACAGTTTAAGGCTTTGTTTCTCAAACTTGCCCACCTATGGCACACATAGGGTGAGCCCCATCTCCTGGTGTTCACACCCTGGTGTAAGCTCCTCCCACTGAGTCTAGGTGGGACATGTGGCTTGTTTCTAAGCAACAAAACACAAGGGTGAAGGGACTGTAGGTAATTATACACACATGAGTATCAATCACTTTCCTCCTCGCTGGAACAAAATGTCTGCCACCCACAATTTGAAGAAGGAAAGGTTTATTTTGGCTCACAGTTTCAGAAGTTTCAGTTCCTGGGAAGCTGGCTTACATGCAGAAACAGCATGGTGAAAAGGCCGGGACTCAGCAGAGCTGTTCACTTCCTGGCAGCAGGATGCAAAGAGGGGAGGAGCCATGGAGGGAGATAGACCCTTCCAGGCCACACCCCCAGTGACCCATCTCTTTGGACCAGACCGGACCTCCCAGCAGCAAGTCAGCTCTACCTCCCTCATAATACAACACATGAGGCTTTGGGGCCATCTGAGATCTAAACTCTAACAATTATGTTCTGTGAGACTTTAATGTGTCTTGCGAGGAGGCCCTCTGCCCCTTGGTGACCATATGTGTTCTGTCATATGCAGAGGGCCACCTCCAGCCAAGAGCGCACAAGAAGCTGAGGACCTCCCTTCAGCAATCCCCCCAGGAACCTAATGCTGCGAACAACTATATGAGCCTGAGAGGAGGCCCTGCTCTTATCGAAACCATCATTGCGTGCCCAGCCCAGGCCAATCATTTGATTGCCATATCGCAGAGACTCCAACTCCACTCTGCCTGGGCTCCTCACCTGCACAACCATTGCTCACACACCCGTGGGGCTTTGAGCTGCCCTGTTTATGGCAGCCTGTTATATAGCAATAGCAAACTCAAACAATCCCAAACCAGTTTAACAACTGAGGGGAGCAAGGTCTGCGTCCAGAGGGTTAAAGTCTACTGTAAATGTGTTTTCATGAGTAGGGGATTGCTTTAATAAATGCATGGTTTAAATTTTACCAAGAACTTCTGGTTTGGATTGCTTGTCAGTTAAATACCTTCAATTTTCCATAAAAAGTTCAAATAAAATCGCTGTGGCAAGTTCCTTTCTGTTTATCCTGGAAACGCAAATTCTCTGCTTTGTTTCTTTTTTTTCCTTTTTTTTCTTTCAGCACTGGCATTGAACTTAGGGCCTTGGCACTGAGCTACATCCCCAACCATTTCTCATTTTTGGACAAGGTCTCACGAAGTTGCTCAGGCTGCTCAAAACTCTTGGTTCTCCTACCTCCGAGTCCTCCTCCTCTGTTTCTTGGGGAATGAAAACCCTAAGTCATTATGTTTCTTATTGTCATTTTCACAAGGTCTCTGTCCATACCTCAGAACATTTGGCTGAATGAGATGTGGAGAAAGAAGCACCATAGGCCAGGGGAAGAGAAGGAACCAGAAGGCTTAAGACTACACTTAAGTGAATCGATACGGCTGACAAACTGGTGCTTTAAAGTGGGTGGCCGGAAGTCCAATCACTACAGTCCCCGTGGAGAATCAGACATGGGCTTTATTCAGACTCTTGGTAAAACCATTCACTGTCTCGTTCAGTGTGCAGTGCTGAGCAAGAAAATACTCCACTCAAACATCGATGGGGAAGGGTCCCACTTGGTCAGGAGACACCTGAGTGGCCGTGTTAGGAATCGGTCACTGGAGCCCAGTGAGTCTGAGCCAGCATGATCAGGAGATCCCCTCTGCTTCAGCCTCAGAAGGAAGGGGACTTGGAAATTACCTATTTGATGGTTGCGCCCTGCCTTTTCCTAAAGCTACCTTATGAAACCGACTGTTTAGCTTTGCCTCAGGGAGCACCTGCTATTTCATAGATTCGGGAATGCTGCCCAATTCATGAATTGCTAATAAAAACCAACTAGGTCATTATACAGTTGATTGAAAGTTGGTCTTTTGATAGTCAATAATGATTCTTCTCAAAGTCTAGTGGAACCAAAATGTCAAGCTCTTTACGGCTGCTTTATGCTTAGGTGTATCCTTGTCCCCAGCCTAGTGTCTGTTCCCTCCCATTCACAGAAAGTATCCTTTTAATTATTGATTTTATGGCTTGCAACCACCCCTATTCAAAGGTAATCCCTTACCCACTCCAGAGAGTCTGGTTCAGTCTTATGGTCCACGCCCATTTCCCACCTGGGTAACCCATGGAGAAAACATGCTAAGCCATGGCGGTTTCCCTGAGTCTGACTTTCTCAGTTTAAACAATGCCACAGGAGCTGAGTGGGGTGATAATCCCAGCACTTTGGGTGAGGCAGCAAGACTACGAGTTCACGTCCAGCTTGGGCAATTTAGCAACTAATTGAGATCCTGTCTCAAAATGCAAAATTTTAAAAAAGGTCTCAGGATGTAGCTCAGCACAAAGGCTCTGGGTTCAATCATCAGTGCTGCAAAATAAATAAAGAAATCACACCACAAGAGGGCACAAGACTGTAGTGGGACAGTCTAGGGTGGACGCTGGCATTCATGTGACCCTTTGGTAAAATTAGGTACATATCCTTCCACAGACTTTCTTCTTGCTTCCAGTGGGTAAGTCTTGAACAAAAGGAAACCCGGTATGCTGTATAACTAATATGCACTTTAAAAAAGAGTTGAGTGTGGTGGCATATGCCTCTAACCCAGCACTTGGGAGGCTGAGGCAGAAGGATTACCTAAGTTCAAGGCCAGCTTGGGCTACATAGCGAGTTCAAGGTCAACTGAACATACATAGCAAGACCCTGTTTAGAAAAACAAAACAAAACCACCCCCCCAAAACCAGAAAGTATCTTAACAGAGATGTTAGCAACTCATTTTGGTTTCCCTTCCTTGATCAATAGGCAATTAGCATGCTGTCTGTTTTGCTGGGGCTTACAGATTTAAAGTGTGTTCAGGCCAATTTGATTCTTAAAGAGGTGGTGAGTGGGTTTTAAACATTTCTGCTGAGCATTTCAAACACAGTGGAACTGAGTAGAATATTTTTAGAGTAAGTTAGACAATTTTCTAGAATCGCCCTCACACAAAAATGAAAGTAAATCTGCCATAATTGCACAGAAAAATGCAAAATATGAGTTTTTACTCTCTAGTAACTTTTCCTTCAGAAGCAGAGTGCTATTCAGTGATTATAGGCATTGTCCTCCTTTTTGTGGGGTGGGGTAGCTGAGCTTTCATAGCTATATAAATTCTTACCATGTGGGAGGCTGAGGCAGGTGGATCATAGGTTCAAGCCCAGACTGAGCAACTTGTAACTTAGCAAGTCTCAAAATTTAGAAAATGGGCTGGGAATGTAGCTCAGTGCAAAGGTCCTGGGTTCAACACCAGTACTGCCAAGAAAAAATGGAGTAAGAGCAAGGATCCTTTTAGTCTGTTTCTTGCTATTACTCCATCTTTATTCCATTCTACTTCAATCCCAAGGGCCAGAAACTCTAGTCCTGAAGGACCTGAGACATTTCTAGCTGGCCAGAGACAAGGCCACATAGCTAAAGTTGAAACTACCTTGCTAGTCGCTCGCAAAGCCCAGACTTGGTTGAGTCCAATCTGGTAACAGGGCTTATAAAATAGCTAAAAAAAGCCAAAGACCTAAAAGAGACCCATGAGCTTTCACCACACTAAGGAAAGAGGGTTTGATTCTTCCTGCAATCGGGTAGATATTCAAAGGCTTTGCAGGCATGGTGACATTTGATTGTGAAATGCTGCTATTTACATGAGCTTGTGTCAGTCCTGGGAAGTCCCCTAATCTTCCAGCCTGCCTCACAAGGCTGAAGTGAAAATGCCCACACCAACTGTGGGAGCCCAGTGTCCCTCCTTCTAAATGCTTCCGGCGCTGCTGAATGCTGCCCTCTCTGCGTCTGTCAGTCTTGCTCGTGGCTGCACATTTCTGAATCGACTGGTACTGCGCCCTTCTCCACCCAGGTGTTCCGAATTGAGCCCTAACTCGAGCAGACTTTACTGAAGCCCATGGGCTGTGACAGCGTGAATGCATGTGTGTGGTACGTGTGTATGTGTTGCTTCCATCATAGACCAGAATAGCAAACTTAAAATGGAGTATTAGAGCACCGTGTGCTTAAAGGTCAGCTCCAGGGAGCTCCTACAGTCCACCGTATCCCATTTGTGACCTTCTGCTGTGTTTTGGGGTCCCTCTTAAAATTTTTACATGGCTTTCCCTTTCCTCTCCAATTTGTAGCCCTTCAACATTCAAAAATCCTGAGTAATTTATCTTATTATCCCATCCCAAGCTAGCCAGACATTTATTTCCCAGAGACCTTTGCTTAATAGACAACTATGCCTATTTAGAGGGAACTTAAGTGAGATTGGGCTGGGCCTAGGGCAAAATCCTAGGGCCAGGCTTTAAGGTAACACTAGCTTTTGAATAGACACTGGGAACTGCTTGCCATGTGCTATATAGAGCCAAATATAATTGTCAAGAAAGTTCAAAACATGATCTCACACATACACTTAGTAATCCTGTGTCAAAGACATATTTAATTCCCTAATGAGAGACCCAGCAGGGTCAAGGGTTAAAGATAAAAGGAACTTGTGAACATCTAAAAACAAGAATACTAGAATAAGTTTGCAAATTAAATTACAAAATTGGTTAATGTTCTAAAGGGGACTAAAACTGTTACCTTCAGGGTTATCACTTCTACTCAACAGAAATCATTTGTCCTTTTCAAATCTTCTACAAATTAACATCTAACTTTGCAAAATCCTTGAGCTTGTTAAAAGATAAATTTTTAAAAAGATAAAACCACAAGCTGGGCATCATGGCACATATCTATAGTCCCAGCACCCTGGTAGGCCAAGGCCCCTAGACGATTGCAAGCTGAAGCCCAGCCTGGGCAACTTAGCATATTAACAAGACCTTGTCTCAAAATCAAAAATAAAACATGGGCTGGGGATATAGCCCAGTTCAAAGGCCCTGGGGTCAGTTGTCACTCTGAAAAAGAGAGAAAGAAAAAGGAAGAGAGACACAGAGAGAGAAAGGAAAAAGGTAAAACTACAATTTTTAAGCAAAAATAAAATGAACTTGTTAATTATGGAGGAAATAATTAAGATGTTATGAGGAGTTCAATGGAGAATTCAAAGAACACAAATGTATGTAGATGACCTGGAATACTAAGGTGAATTTAAAAATAGATACAAAACAGCAAAACAGGTCAATCAATATCCCTAGACCCTAGGGCCTAGAGCAATGAGCAACTGTATTGCCCAGACAATTATTTGCACTTCCACAAACAAGCATAATTTGGACTATCATGCTTTCTACAGTGTACAGAGTTGTAAAACAGTTGAAAGTGAATGGAAGGCACAAAGAGATAGGAAGAATAGGCTGGATAGTGCACCCAGATACCTGCTTTTGCCCATTTCTGCCTTTTACTCTTTCCTGGCTGATGCTCACAGACAGGAAATAGTATGACACCTCAAGTTACCTACCCCCAGGGTTAGCCACTCCTTGGGGTAGCCTACTAGACAATGTTTTCCAATGACTTGGAAAGGGTGTGGTATAATCATTTTGCTTTCTTCCCAATTTTTGACTAATTTTTTTTTTTTTTTTTTGGTGCTATGAGGGACTGAACTCAGGCCATTACACTGAGCTACATTCCCAGCGCCCCCTTCTCAAAATTTTGAGACGGTCTCATTAAGTCACAAAGTTACCCAGGCTGGGCTCGGACTTGGGTTCTTCCTGCCTCAGCCTCCCAGAGTGCTGGGGTCACAGGTGAGCATCACCAAGCCCAGCTGAGATTTGATTTTTAGAGGGTCACAGATTGCTTCAGGCATCTTTTCAAATACAGCACAAAGAAGGTGGAAGCCTCAAAATACTTATACTTAGTAAAGTATATATACTTAGGACCATACTTAGCGTCCCCTAGAAGACAGCTTTTCATCACAAAGTCCTTCCACACAAATCATGACACATTTCCCCTGTGGCAGGAGACAGGTGGCGGCTCAGTTCTCAACCCCACAGTCAGGGGCTGCTGCCGCCTCTTTTCTGCCTCAGTCTACACACTTGGCAAGCAGCTGGAGTTTAGGGCTGGATACCTCTGTCTGTAGGAGTTGAGAGAGTTTGGGAAATGAAACACGGCACCTATCTGGCTATTAGCAAACGCCACCCAGCAGGGTCAGGGGTGGCACCGTAGAGGCAAACACATTGGTGTTTCTGCAGCTATATGCACCAATGTTCACACTAATTGGAAAACAGAAGAACAGTAGACAACTTCCCCTAAGTCCATGCCACATGTTGCACCGCAGGAATGATGGGAAAGCTTTTGGCTTGCATATTTTTGTTTGTTTTGGTGTTTGAGGCAGGGTCTCTTTATATAGCCCAGGGTCTCTTTATATAGGCCTTGAACTCACAGTAATCCTCCTGCCTCAGCTTTCAGAGTGTTGAGATTGTGGGTGTGCACCCTGGGTTCACCTTTGTATAACCTTTTGTTCCAGAAGGATAACTGGGGATGGTGAGCCCCTCATAGTAAGTCTGGATGGTGGCTGAATAATTCCATTAGAAAGAAAAGCTACTGAATCAACAGAAGCTGAGAATCTTCAAATTTGCATGGTGTGTCACCTGCTCTCTGTGTAGCGTGCTAAGGTGCAGTGTTGGGTTCAATTGCAAGGAGCAAACTCAAATGTCCCCAGGCCAAGCAAGTACTGCAGATGAAGCTCGACACAGCATTGCTTCTACGGTGTGCCTGCCCGCTGGGACAGTTTACAATTATAAAGAAAACCCAGAATCCTGTATTTTTGTGGAGCACCTCCTAATTTTCAGTATCAGCTGCATCATTTAAAAATAAAATTGGCACAAAGCACAGCATTTGGCTATCCTTGGAGGGGCAGCTGCTTGGGAACCGATGGACTGAGGTTGCACAGATCTGGGGACTTATGGCGCATACTTTGGGATTGCTGGTCTTCGGTCCCCTTTTTGGCATGCACAGATGTCCATTAATTGCGGACTTGAGCAGAGTTCCCGAGGTTCAGAGTTAGCACCGTCTGGTAAGCATTTTGCTTAGTTCTGTGGAGTATGGTGAGTTCAAAGACAATGACCCCCGGCAGCACTCATTTAGAGCCGTTTGTTTCAGAGCAGCTCTTCTCAAGTGCCTGCCGGCAGCCGACTTCGGTTAGCAAGCACAATCTGAAATTCATGTGCCATTATCTAATCTGCCTCCATTGTTAGGAAATAATGAAGTAACTGAGCAAAAAACCAGGCTTGATTTGATAGGAGACAATTGCAGATGATTGAAGCGATTTCATTTTAGATATACATAGATTTTTGCATCCAATAACTCCTTGTCTCTTGTTGTTTTGAAGATTTTCCTCTTACCGGTGAATTTAGAGCTTTTTTTTCTGTCAAAGAAAATGAAGCATATTATCCCACCTGTATTTGGGTAAAGTCTTTGCAGTGCATTTACTTGGTTTCTTGAATATCTAACTTTGCCATAGGAACTCACACAGTAAAAATAATGTGTTTTTGTGTATATGTAGGAAACACGCAAATACAAAGACAGAAAAAGATAAGCAAAAAGAGGAAAAGAAATTGAGGGAGAAGCCAGGCTTGGTGGCACACATCTGTAATCCCAGCACTTGGGAAGCTGAGGCAAGAGGATCACTATACATTCAAGGCTAGCCTGGGCTACATGGTGAGTTCAAGGCCAGCCTGAACTATGTAGCCAGATCCTTTCCCAAAACGACAACAACAAAAACAGATCTTTATAGAATTCAGTTCTTAAGGTCAGCGAATTTGTCTCTGGTCACATTTTCTAGAACATGTCTTTTAATCCTGAAGCGCTGTCATTATTGGAGGCATACCATTGCTGTTTAATAATTGACTTTCCAGAAAAAGAAACAAAACAAAACAAAAAACCCAAAGCAGCACAATAGGAAGAAGAACAGGCAACACAATAGACAACCCTGATCTGTAGACTTCGCCAATTTCCACAGTGTGAAAGGAACACGTAAGCAATTTCAGGCCTCCAAGATGATGTGACTGCTGGGGTGTGGAGAGGTTTGCACACCCAGTCTGGCCCCCAAGCACCCCGGTCCTGGGTCCCCTGGGTGTAGCCAGAAGAGCACTAAGCAGAATTCGGAAGACTCAGCCTTTCATCTGTCACGTGCTCAAAACAACAGCTCAGAGCGCATCATGGGGATGCAGAGTCACTTTCAAATGGAAATAACTATACAATGACTTGAAACAGAAGAACTCTGAAAATATAAAGATTTCTACAAATATGGGACATTCTTGTCATTACCATCTTTGGAGAGCCAAATACTGTTCAGTACTCAAAAGTTTAAAAAATGCTTTGGAGTGCATTAGATATTGCTTTTAAAAGTGCGTTTTATATCTCCTGGTCATAAAAGATTCATACTATATGAGAGAAGCCAACAGCCCATTTGGCTTGAAGTTCAGAACAATGAACTTATCCAAGTTATTTTTATGTGCACTGGAGCTTGGCTAGCAGCCACGGTCCCCAGAAGCCCGCGTGTGTGCCAGGCAGCCTTTCTGCCTCGGCGACACCAAAACCACGCAGTTCCCTTTGCACGGTTGTCATAGTTTGAATTAATCACTGTTTAGCTTGGTTTTGTAAACAATATCAAACAGAATCCAGTTTAATAGAGGCATTCTTCCTGGAATCGTCTTTTCAGAAGAGCACGCTCCAACAGAAATATAACATGAGCCAGGCAGGTCCTCTGAATTGTTTTAATAGCCATATTAAAACACGTAAAAAGAAACTAGTGAAGCTAATTTTAATAAGAGCTTTCATTTAACCCAATAGAACTGGAATATTATCATTTCAACATGTAATCAATTTAAAGCATATTAATGAAAGCTTTTCTATTCTTCGTGTAAATAAATCTTCAAAATCAAGTAGCTGCTTTCCATTCGATACCCGCCCCCCTTACCACATTTGTACCGGTATGTTCCTAGTGCGCCGGAGCTGTCCGTTGCTAGTGGCTACCATTTTGGACAGCTCAGTACTGCAACATCAACTGGCAGAGAGCTTCTTGATTCCAAGAAAACACAACATTTACGGAAACTCCTTTATTCAGACATCTGTGGTTCGTCTTATGGGGATGTGTTATGCAGGGCAAAATCTGTCTCAAATTGAACTTTTCCATTATCCACCGGCTGGTTGCTGGCCAAGCTAGGTTGGCGTGCTTGTCATTTCTAGGATGACCGAGGGTGGCCCTGCTATGTGGGGCTTCAGTGTTAATCCAGGGAGAGTTCCAGGCGAATGAAGATGAAATTTAGGGCAAGAGTTTAAGTACCGCTGGGAACAATGTGCTGCTTCCATCCCGAATCCACCTGCAGGTGTAAATCCTTTTTTTTTTTTCATTTTTTCCTGGTACCGGGAATCGAACTCACAACCTTGTGCTTGCCAGGTGGGTGCTGTGCTGCTCAGCTAAATCCCCAGCCCCTCTGCAGGTGTAAATCTAAAGGCCAGAGGCCTCTCGGCATCTCTGGAAGCCACTTTGAATCTGCATGTCCTGTAGCTGGGACTCTGGGATGTGTCCTTGGAGATCAGACAACAGGCTTTGCCAGACTCTTGAACATAATGAAGATCTCTCTGAGCTTCAGGGTACTGTCCTGTCTCCGTAAGTCAGGTGAAGTTGTCCCCTTGCATGCAATGATTGTCCAGGTTCCCCTACACTGGGGAACAAGGCCTTGTCATTGTAGCTCTCCGTAAGGGACATGCAAACTGGGAAATCTTGTCTGTTGTATCTGTCACCCAAAGTCCTGATTTCTTTGCCTATTTGATGAGGGCTTGACTCACTCTATTTTAAAAAGTCAGCTTGAGCCAGGTGTGCTGGCACACTCCTCTAATCCCAGCATTCAGGAGGCTTAGGCAGGAGGATCATAACAAATTTGAAGCCAGCTTGGGCTACATAGTGAGTTCAAGCTCAAGTGAGACTCTGACTCAAAAAACCAAAAAAAAGAAAATATATGTACATTTATATATGTTTTTACCTTATATAACCATTCAACAAATATTTGGCTCAAGATTATTTAAACTCTCCATGCCTCGGTGCCTTAGTTTCTTTCTAGGTTTCAGTTTCCATACTGGCCAGGGAGGGTAGTAATTAGAGCCTGCCTCATACAATTCTGTGAAGACTAAACACACACTGAAAGTTTAAGAAGAGTGTAAGTTACTTTAAAAAGTCTTGGTACATAACAAGTGATTCTTTCATACTGACTCTTCTTACTCGATTTTTTTTTCTTTCTTGAGACCGGGTTGCCCTCTGACACATGGGCATCGGGTGAAATGCTTCTTACACTGCCCTAAGTAGCTTAAGCACTCAGCAAATGCCCAGCACTACCAGAACTCAGCAGCTCTGGGATGGGTCTGGCAACCGATTTCTGATGCCTCCTAAATATGGTCACCATGGTGATTCTCTGTTCAGAATAGGAGCTGGCTGCTTCAGGTCCCCATTTCTGGCCTGTCTGATACCCCGCCTAAAAATGCGACATCATGCAGCGGTGCCATCTCCGGCCTGGTCCTAAGCACCACCCCTAATTATTCTCCCATGTTTCTCATTGTGGAAAAGTTGGGTTCTGGCTTTTCCAAATTTCAGCACATCTGGCCAAGAAGGCTTCTCTGTAGGATCTAAATTAAGTGGGATCATGACTGCCTGTTTTGCCACTGCCAGTCTGCTTTCACTTATCTTTTTAAGACAGGGTCTCACAATATGGCTCAGGCTGGCCTCCAACTCCTGCACCCAAGCAATCCTCCTGCCTCAGCCTCCTGAGTAACAGGACCATAGGTGTGAGCCACCATGCTTACCTCCTCCTTCCACTACTTTTGTTTCCCACTTATCCTGCCCTCTATGATGGAGACCGAAGACTGCAGAGACTCACATTCCCAGCTTCCCCTGTGTCCAGAGCTCATGAATCCCACCCTGGCTAATGGGAACAAAGAGGGTGGGGGGCTCTGGGACAAATTTCTTCCCTCCCTTCCTGACCATACTTGCTGTGCGTTACTGTGGCAGCCTTTGCAAGACCATATGAGAGAACCAAGAGAGCTATAAAGATAATGGAATCAACTGGATGGAAATTAAGAAATCACTATGTGATGTCATTTATCTGTTCAATTAACCATTTGGAATCTCTGTCTCCAGCCCCCTTACTTTGTGCAATTTATTAGTAAGCCCCCATTGTCATATTAAGTCATATTTAGTTGGGTATTTAGTTTTTGACCTGGAAAATATCCTAGGTGACACGAATGGGTTCTTTGATGGCATGAAGAAGCATTAGTCCTTAATTTGGCATAATGCCATGTTCTTTTCTAAGACCCCTGCTGCCAAGAGCCAACAGTAATCTGTCCCTTCTAGAACTTCTCTGGCATGTACCCACAGGCAGTGTGGGCTCATGATTATTAGCGTGGACCGAGGAGTCAGATCCTGGGAAGTGCAGCCTTCAGCAAGTTAGTGAAACTCAAGCTGCCACATTTTCTTCATCTGTGAACCAGGGATGATATTAACGGTACACCTGCCTTATAGGGTTTTCTGTTAAATGAAGTGATACACAAAACACACTTAAAATAATGCCTGGTTCATTATCTGCACAGTGGATAAGAGCTGTTTTGCTTATTCACCATATGTTTCATACAGCTGTGTAGTACCACTGATGGTACGTAGGCAAAGACACACACACGTGTACATACGCGTGTGCACACACAGCATCCAAGGACTCTTATGTCCTCATATGAAATGTTGCAGTCCTTATATGAAAACTTGCTTTGTCTAGCACACTCCTGTAAACTAGATTTCTTGTGATAGCTACTGCCCTGTGTCATTATGTAAGTAGCTGTTACAGTGTATCATTTAGGCAACAATGACACACACACACAGATCTGTGCATCTTGAGTGTAGATGTGATTTTTTTCAAAACTATTCTAGCCACAATTTGTTTGAACCCCACGTGGAAAGCCATGGGAACTGATTTCCTCTTGCACTGCTCTTTTCTGTCTCAAAGGGCTTGTTTTTATCACCCCTGAAGACCAACTCCATTTTGTAAAAAATTTTAAAAGCCCGCTTCTAGGAACCAGCCCAGGGAGATGGCTCCATCCTGTCCTACTCTGGCAGAAGGGTTTCTAAGTTTGAAAAAGAAAGGCCACTGAAAAGACCGCTGAGAAAGCTGGAGGTGCTCCTTTGGGAGAGAATTCAAGGCAACTCCAGGGGATGAAGCGGGGAAGTGGGCAAGAAAGGGAAGGAAAGCGGCCTTATCAAGTCACCGCACCACTTCCCATTATGGGCCAGGGACACAGGTGCTCCATCCCCTGGTAATTCTCAGTGGAGACTGGGCGGGGCCTCAGCCTCGTGCTCCCCCATGCCCCACCCCGACAGCCCTGTGGAGTGGGGCCTTTAAAGTCATTTCTCTTCAGGCTCGGTTCTGCTCCTGCTGCTGTTGCTGCTGCTCCTCTGCCGCGGGTTGAGCCTCCACCCAGCCTCCGCCCTCCTCCTGCCCTTGCAGGGGTAGGGCGCAGGCTCAGCTTCCTGGGAAACTTGGCAGGGAGGCGTCCCCCCGGGCCTCTCTAGGCTCAGGCGGTAACTGATTCTACTCAGTAAATATGCTCTCTTGATGGGTAGGGGAGTGGCGGAAATTTTGTGTCCAAGGAACTTTGCTAGCTAATCAACAGGGCACAGAGATGAGTAAGAAATGGTCCCAGACTTAAAGGGTTCGACCACCCAGTGGCAGACAGATGTGTCAAGTGTGATGGTGACAATCTGTACAGACTAAGAAGTGCAAGATTCTGTAGAAATTTGTTGTTGTAATTTTTTTTTCACCAAACAGACTGGCAAATGATGAGGCTGTGGGAACACAGAGCTTCCCCTGTGTGCTTGCTAAGAAGCAATGTGCAATGTCTGGCAAATATACATATGTGTTTACCCTTTGACCTAACAAGCAACTTTGTGTGTTTAGCCCATAGATCTGCCCACAAGAGAGGAAAGTAATGAATGCATGAAGTTATTCCTTCCAACATTACTGTAATAGCAAAGGATTGGAAATGACTCAGGCTTTGATCAGTAGAGACTAGTTAAATGCACTTGGACAGTGGAGTACTGTACTTGGCTGTATAGTACTCTGGGTCAGAGAGCTCGGCATGGTGCTCTTTGTACCTCCAAGGTTTGTTGATCATAACCAGGGCCAGCAGATCTTGGGTGCAGCTCTGTGGGGTATGCAAAGCAGGCAGGCTCGAAATGTCTACAAATACATGATGAGGGCTATATTTAAAGCAATGAGACACATTATGAATTAGAGTTTGATGCTGCTAGACTTTGCGCTAGAGGCTCTCATCTGCTGTGAGGAAGTAAACATCGTGGGCTGATGTCCAGGGGCGGCCTGGAACCCGCTGATGTAAAAGGCTGCGCCATTCAGTAGAAGTACCATCCGTGCACGTTGCCATAGAGAAACACTGGAAGCATTCACATGAAACTAATAGAGAAGAATGAGACACAGGAATGGGCGGAGGACGCAGCAGATCCACCCACGATGCAGGCCAGAATTCTTTTTAAATACTATTTTGATTTTTAAAACATGTGAAGGTACAGTATCGCTTACTTCTTATAATAAGTAAAATTAGGAGCATGTGTTCTGTGCATGTATCAACACACATGATGAATGCAATCATACAGAGCAAGTACATATTAATAACAATTGTAAAATATAGAAAATTAAGCTGAATGTGATGGTGCACACCTACAATCCAAGTGCTCAGGAAGCAGAGGCAGGAAGATCGCCAGGAATTCTAGGTCAGACTGGGCTATCTAAAGATACCCTGTCTCAAGAATAAAAAATCCTAATATCTGATTTAATATAAAGTAGCCAAAATGTAAACAAATCACTGAGTTGTGTCCTAGTATATGTGATATGTAAAACAAAGTAGAACCACGAGTTCTTATGGGCAACTGTTCTTAGCAGGCTACAAAACATTCAATAGAACCCTGAATGGTCAGACTTCTGGTGCCAGGATAGCAACTCCAAATTAAATTAATTAGCGACATCCAATGTTCTTCTTCTCCAGGATCATCTATTTGCTGGCAAGGAGTGTGGGTGGGAGGGATGGCAAAAGCCAGAAAAACAAATTGGAAGAAAAGCATTGGAGCCCAGCAAAAAATATCTTTCCCAGAAGGTCTCTGGGCCCCATCTCCTAATTATTTTGTTCCATCCTCCCCAATGAATACACAATTTCTGAAATAATGCTGGAGTTCAGGCGGTACAGCTTAGCCCAGCTTGAATTGAGAATAACTCTTTGTTCATTAAAGACTGTACAGTGTACCAAGAACAAGGGGACATTTTGGAAAGGAAGATTCTGTGATGCCTCCCGGGAATGGATGATTACCCCAAAAGAATATTTCCATTTCCAATTTGAAGGGGAGTTTCATAAGGAAGGGATTTGAGCAACTAACCTCAGAACATTTCCTATCTCAGCACAACGTCTATGACCTGTTCACATTTTAGCAATTATTTTTAAACACCCAAGAGTCTACCAAGGTTGATTTTTTCCTTTTCCACAATAACTAGAACTGGATTGTCACATAATACGTCATCCATTTCACATACATGGGAAATAAATTGAAATCCGTAATAATTTCCTACTATTTATTGGTTTGATATCCTACTTTTATATTTAATATTCAATGAGGAGAGAAGCCCCTAACGTCAATTTCTTTAGGAAGCATCATATAATCTTGCCAGATCATTCACTTGTTGGTTCCACAGAGTTTTGGATTGGCATTCTAGATATTTCACTGTTTCCAATTTTTAAAATACAAATACCTTTAACATGCAAAGACCTTTCCCCTTTGAGTGTTTCCAAGTGATAGCTATGAATTAACTAGTTTAAGTCATTTTTATAAATACAAATGTTCTTCTCTAAGTTGTAAGCCAAAGAAGAGTTAGTTTTCTTTTCTTGTTAGTTCCAATACACCATATGATGATATGCAGTTTTAGAAATGTTGGGCTCTGAATAAGATTCTCAGCTTTTAGTACAGAGTGTGCAACAAAGCTCCTTCACTGTGGCTTTAGGGTTGTCTTCTGTCCCACCCTCCCTCCCTTCCTCCCTTCCTCCCTTCCTCCCTTCCTTCCATTCTTATTTATTTATTTTTATATATATTTATTTATTTATTTTTGGTGTTTTGAGACAGTGTCTCTTCTGTAGTTCAGGCTGGCCTTGACCTCACTGTGTGGCACAAGCTGGGCTTGAACTTGCAGCGATTCTCCTGCCTCAGCCTCTCAAATGCTGGAGCTACACATGTGTGCCACCATGCCCCACTCCCTTGATTCTTTCTGCGGTGGATGCACTTGAGTTCTATCTTCTTAACAAATTCAAACATCCAGTGCAGTCACCATGTTGTACATTACTCTCCAGGATTTGCTTATCATGTATAATCAACATTTGTGTCGCTTTCGATCAGTATCTCCTCACTCCATCCCCTCTCCTGTTACCACCATTCCACTCTGTCCCTGGGAGTCTAACTCTACAGAGAATGTACTCGGTTGGCTTTGATAGCCCCAGTATTGCAACGTTTTCTGTCCACTGCAGGCACCCATGGCCCTGGTGTCTCCTAGCTTCCTGGGATCTGCCACCTGCTCCTAGGGGCCATCCATCCCCATGTCTACAGGGTTTTAGGACCAGAGACTGTAGGAGGAAGAAATAAGACCCATGGAGAACTGTAAGCTTCTAGAGTGGGTTTACTTGAGACAGACTGTTTTTTATTTGATCCTCGTAGATTTTTCACCAAATGCAGAGCAGTCAGTCCTTATACAAGGAAGAGTCCCAGCAGGAGGAAATGAAGCTGTCCTTGTCCTTTTGAAGCTTACGCTCTAAACAAACTGACATCTAATTAACTTTTAGGAGTTCAAACAAATCTGAAAAACACAAACTAGGAAAGAGAGAAGGTAGCCAGTTTGAAATATCCCTGTGGTTTCTGTATGGTTATTGAGTTTTCTTCTTGAACTATCTTGTTCTACTTTAAAAGGAAAAGAGATATGGAAAAGTCCCAATTCAGGCAGAGGGTCTTTGTATTTGAGTCTCAAGGACTTGGCCAATGGTAAATGATCCCATACATGGTTATGAGTATTGCTGTGATCTTTGCTTATTTCTTTTAATCTTGCCTCTTCGGCTAGCTTATCGCTTTTAAATTATAGTATCTTTTCTATTTAGAGTCCATAGTGCTTCAGATCTCTGTCCCTAGAGGAGGGTATTCCAGGGTGTTTTACGTGTTTTGTGAGGTATTAAACCTGGGCGTGCAGGGTGATCCCACGCAAGTGCTCATGTGATGGCCCTTAAGCCCAGCAGCAAGTTCTTCAACTGCTGAACTTTGCTCTAAGTGACTTCTGCCCCTGACACTTTTCAAACCAGGCCAAGAGACCACCCCTGCCCTTTCTTCCTGTCTCCAAAGCCCTCCTAACGATTTTACTGTTTCTCCTGGAATTTGGGATGCCTTTCATGTTGTTTCAGGGATATAGCTCTGTCTTGTAAGAGGCTGATTAGAAAGAAACAGGAAATTGGGCCGTGCAAGACAATTCCTAATCATGTTCTAAAAATAGTGGATTGTTGAGGCTGTGTTCCAGTCTGGCTTCCTCTAACTGCACACACAGTCCTTTTCTGATCTGTCTCGATGAGTAAGGTGCCTTATGCCGGAGGACACACAGGGCGGGGAAGAGCTCTGATGCCACCAGTCTTACTTAGAATGCACCCCAGGGCCTGTCTTGTGTAGGCCAAGTGACATAGCCTTAGGAAGGTCACTTTTGAGCCTGTCTCTGTGGAACTGACCTCTCAAAATGCCTCCTCTCACAACCTTGTCATTATCCTCTTTTTTTTTTTTTTTTTTTTTTTTTTTGAGACAGGATGTCTTAATGTAGCCCAGGCTAGCCTTGAACTCACTATGTAGCCAAGGCTGGCCTCAAACTGTCTGCAATCCTCCTGGCTCTTTACAGATGTACACCACCAGGCCAGGCTCTCTGTCAAGTTTTTAAAATTCACGATCATTTTTTCCTTTCCTTTTATTGTACAAATGGTGCAGCTTTCTGACCAGTTAGGGAAGAATCTTAGGAAAGGAGTTTTCTTTCTGCTCTTTGCAAGTGGAAGAGGGGACAGGGCAGAGGGGAGCGCAGAGCATGGCCCCAGCAGGGGGCTTCATGCTCAGGACCCTGTTGGAAATACCCATACTTGGAGCTGGTGCTCAAGTTCAAATGATGAAGCAGGGACAAGATTAGATTGCTGTGACAGATGGTGTTAAGCATTTCCTTCCCAGCAAAGTAGATTCTGCTGTGGACTAAAATTGATTTGCTATCGATTGAAGGTGTATGGGACCGTAAATAGCCTGACTCAAACAATCCGCCTACGTACGGACCTAGGGAGTAATAAAAACAGATGTGCGGCCTCTGACGCTGGGAAGCATGGGACTGTTCGGGGCACAGACTCCTTGAGGGAGTGGGCAGACCTGTCAGCCCCTGTGTGGAGGGTGGCACCACTCCTGAGGCCCGTGCCCTTCAAGAAGGAAAGATCCCACCTTCAGGCAGAGGCAGCAGGTGCCTGGGTGACATCATCTTTATAGGAGTGGCACTTTCTGTGGTGGGGAAGATAAGGCTAACAAAATCCTATCTCTTGGGTGTCTAGAAATTGTCATCACTTTGCACTGAAAGGAGAGTGATGTCTAGACAAACAATGAGTTAGTCCTGTTTTTTTGTTTGTTTGTTTGTTTGTTTTTATCTTTGTCAGACAAGGTCTCTCTAGGCAGTTCAGGCTAGCCTTGAACTCACTCTGTAGCCCAGGCTGGTCTCGAACTCACAATGATCTTCCTGCCTCAGCCTCCTGAGTGCTGGGATTGCAGGCATGCACAACAAAGCCTGCCCTCGTCCTGATTTTGACAGCCCTAAAATAAAGGTATAGGGACTGAAGAGTTCGAACGGAGGCCACAGTAACACCCGTAGGCTCTGTGATGCTCTTCCATTGATGCGGCTGTCACGGAGAGAAAGCTGGCGGAAGCAGACAGTTGATATATTTAACAACTTCGTGACCCATTGAGTGTTCTGTTTTGGAGAAGAAAAGAAACTCCCTGCTTGGGAAGAGCTACCCTATGGAATAGCACAACCATGATTTATTTTGAACTTTGACCACTTGGTGCCTTAACTTGTATTTGCAGAAATGTGGGGCCTCTAAGGAAGCCAAGAATATAATATGTTCAGTTGGAAAAAAAAAGCTTTCAAAAACTTATAAATTATTTTCTTTCAAATAATTATATGCACAGCACTCATCTATCTGAGATTCGTCCATAGCAATTTAACCTGACACTCATTTATTCTTTAGAAACACAGTTGTTCTTAATGTTTCGGCTTTCTGGGGCAGATTCATGAGACAAAAGCCAAACATACCAATGAAATATGGCCACAAACACTGGTACAAGTCCTAATATCACTGCGACTTGCCATGGTGGTGCATGTCAGTAATGCCAGCACTGGGGAGGCTGAGGCAGCAAGATCGATGCAAGTTCAAGGCCAACCTGAACTACATAGTGAGATCCTACCTCAAAAAACAAACAAGCAACAAACAAAAAAGTACCAACATCACTGAAAAGAATGCATATACAACCAGTAGTAGTGAGTATTTTCTAATCGATAAATGAGCTCTGTGCTTGTTTTTGTCACAGAAAGGAAATAATTATCTGACATCTACAGAGTCTGAAAATGGCTCTAAGCAATTAAATCTTTTTGACAGAGCTGCTTGTGGCAAGTTCATATGGTTGAGGAGGAGCCCTCTGAATTACTGAATTGCTCATTTTTCTGCCCACAGAATTTCTCACTTCAACTGGTTTGCCGTGGGGATGCAGTAGAAATAATGGCAAATAAAGATAAAGCACAAGATTGATGTGGTTTTTAAGAAGGAATATTCCAGCAACCTGGGCTCTGGGGTTATGGGTCAGTCGAGTCTGCTAGCTTCTCATCTCTGCTCTATGGGGAATTAGAAGTTGACATTCATGACATTACTGGGAATGAGCCACGCATAAGGGAGTTGATAAATACTCTGATAAATGCTCACTTGACACGCACTGTACTGTGTGTTTTGGGTAAGAGAGGATTGAGAGACATTGGCAAAAGGTACAGTGTTGGTGGTTTTAACTGAGAAGGAGAAGATGTTTATTTGCTATGCAGACCAAAGTTATTCATGCGGCCTTCTTACGATTGGCTGCCAGAAACTAGGCTGTGCTGACCTGGACCCAGCATGGTGGTAATGCTTCTTGGGGAACAATAGTTCCCTGGCTGGAGAACCACTAGGCTTGTGTATTTTCACTTTGAGAAATCAAAGGAATCACTCTGTAATTGTAAAACCACTTGAACAAGACAGAGGATGAAGATATAATGGCCAATAAGCATATGGTAACATCCCTATCACCTTTGGTCCCTAGGGAAACTCAAATGAAAACCACAGTGACATGCCATCTCACACTCACTTGGATGGCTGTCGTCAAGCAGACACTAGCAAGTGTTGGCAGGGAGGTGGCCCTGTAGCACACACCTCTGTGGACCAGTGTATTGATGAGACTTTACCTCCTAGAGGGGAGGAGTACCATGAGAACAAGCACAACTAGCAACTTTAGAAAAATCTCCTCCCCAAATAGGGGAGGTTCTCACTGCTGTCTCTGTGTTAGCTTTGTCTTACTCCCACTGATCCTCCATCTCACTAAAACAGTGCTTTTCCTGCAAAGTAATATCTCATTGTGTGACCCTACTCCTTGAAAATACTGAAGGCTGCCCGGTGTGGTGGAGCATGCCTATAATCCCAGCAATTCGGAGACTGGAGCAGTAGGATCACTGCAAGTTCAAGGCCAGCCTGGCCTACATAGCAAGACTCTGTCTCAAAACAAATAAAAGATGGGAAGGAAAAAAGGGAAGAAGGGAGGGAGAGAGGGAAGGAGGGAAGGAAGGAGGGAAGGAAAGAAGAAAGGAAGGAAGGAAGAAGACAAGACTAATGGCTGTCCATGGACAGTGGTACAGTCTCAGTGCCCTCCTGTGACAAGTGTGTCTTCTGTTGTCACACTCCAACTCTCTCTCTCCCAGCCCATTCCTTCATTATAACAGCTTTATTAGCAAGTAATTCATCTACCAGCCTACCCACCCACTTAAAGCATCCACCTCAGTGTGCTCCAATAGATTCATGGAGTTGAGCAACCATCTAGTACGGTTGGAAACAGTGGATCTGAAGGAGTCATGCCTTTCCCACCATTGAATTCTGAACAGTACCCTGCAGTTATTCCTGCTTCCATTGTCCTAAAACCCAGGAGGTCTCTAATGCTGCAGGTGAGAGCATATGCATGTTGGATCTCCTGGCTTGACCTTCCGGTCAGCTCTACCCTGCTTCAGCCTCATTATGGGTTCATAAGTATGCACTACATGTCATAAATATAATTAAGAGCAAAGTGTATTCTGGGACAAATGTGTGTTGAGAGTGCCTAAGACGACCCCGCACCCTGTCAAGCATTCCTGTCAATCAAACACAGAGATTCAACGGGAGGCATCTCAGTACAGATGCCTGGCCTAGAAATTCTGAAAGCTTGATTTCTCCATGCTTTTGTTGCTCTGTTGGTGTTGCTACTTTTGTAAGCTTTGACTTGTGCATAGTACTTTTCTGTCACCCTGCACCTTTCTTGGTCTGTGCCATATCTTTTGTTGGCACAGACTTGCCCTGAATGCAACTTTCAGAGATCTTCAGTAAATGTAACTGCTGGCTATTCGGTGTACACTTGGCAATTCTTTCCTCATTGTACACAAGAGCCTGCACTGTTATATCATTTCTACAATTAATTTGACAATATTTTCATCAAACCCAAAAGAAACTTAGTACCTATTAGTTACTCTGCATTTTTCCTCAAACTCTTCTCCATCCCATGGCAACCAATATGTGACCTTTTGTGTCTGGCTTCTTTTGCTTTGCACAAAGTTAAGTCTAATGTCAAGGTTCATGTGCTATAGCATATACTGGTACTTCATTCCTTTTCATGGCTGAATAATATTTTATTGCACAGACACATCATATTGTGTTTAGCTTATTATCAAGTAACAGATATTTTGTTGTTATGAATAATATTGGTAGAAGCATTCATGTACAAGTTTTTGAGTGGACACGTGCTTTCAATTATCTTGGGTTATACCGAAGAGTAGAATTGTAGGAATTATATTTTAATTCCATCTTTAATTTTTTAGAGAATTGTTTTCCACAGTGGCTGCTCCCATTTTACATTCCCACCAGCAGCAACATCATTATTAGCACTTGCTGTTATTGTGTATTTCAGTTCATCCATCCTTGTAGAGGTGAAGAACTATCTCCTGTGTGTAGGAGGGGTACATGGGGATTGCACTCAGGGCCTTCATACATCCCCAGCCTTAAGTTTTCCAGACAGGGTCTAGTCAACTTGCTCAGGTTGGGCTTGAATTTGGGATCCTCCTGCCTTAGCTTCTCCGATAGCTGGGATTACAGGAATACACCACCCCAACTGGCTCCCATTGAGGCTTTGATATGCAATTCTTTGATAACATAATTTTGATAACCTCATTTTATAGACAGGAAAATTGAGACATGATGATGGGAATTTTTCAAAGGCATACAAATAAAACTCAAAATTAGGTGTTTTGCTTCAGTTCAGAGATCTTGCTGTTGTACTAGAGCTTCTCATAAGTAAACAGATGGCTGGGCATGGTAGCACATGCCTGTAACCAGAGCAGTCAGGAAGCTGAGGCAGGAGAATCGCAAGTTTGATGCCAGTCTCGCTACATAGTGAGTTCAAGGTCACCCTGAACTACATAGCAAGACTCTATCTTGAAAGAAAGAAAGAAAGGAAGAAAGAAAGAAAGAAAGAAAGAAAGAAAGAAAGAAAGAAAGAAAGAAAAAGAAAAGAAAATGGGTGGTCATTTGTAAAGCATGTTTGATGGTTATCATGCAGCTCCAATATTTTTTATTGTCTCACCAGAATGGCAGAATGGCACCTCTACTCTTTGATGTGAAGATGTTAGAGAGAGGACCGTTGCGATTCTCATCCACTGCTTTATGGTTTAGAGCAAGAATATCGGCTTAGTCACTTTCCCGTTGCTGGGACAAAATGGCCACAGCCACAGCTCACAGGAAAAGAGAGCTCATGGTTTTCATCGGTGCTCTACCGGCTCCAAGGCCAAAAGAGGACAGCAGAAGAAAAGATGCCCAGCCCATGGCAGCCAGGAAGCAGAGAGAGAAGGGAGGCACAGGGGACCAGGATGCGCCCCTGAGACCATCTCCATCTGTTTTCTGCTTCCTAAATGCAGCCGGGGATGTGCAATTCGTTAGTGGATGGATCCAGGGACGAGCACAGCGCTCCATGACCTCACTGCTTTCTTCACGCAAGACTTCTGGTGGACATGTGAGATCCAGATCCTTAGCAGTAGTTCAGGGGTGACCCTGAGCAAAGGCCTTATTTCCTGGAGATGCTGAAAGTGTGGGCCGCAGCAGTGAGGTTGGAAGGAAGAGCTCAGGAACCAAGGACAGATGCAACTTGGCCACTTTGTAGCTATGGAGCCTGGGTACTGATCTCTGAGCTTTCATTCCTCCTCTTAGCTTTCCTCTCTTCCTCCGTCCCCTTTTTCCTTCTTCTTTTTGAGGAGTTAAAAACTAAAGAAAATACAACACACTAGAATATGAGCCTCCATCTGTGCGAGGAGTAAAGGATAGATAGTAAATGTGAAGCTCCCGGGAAAGAGCTGGGCTTCAAATAAAAGCTGGATAATTAGGGACCAAGGAGAGTTCTCCCCTCATGGATATGGATGGGAGTTCTCCGAGGCTGTGATGGATGGGCTCAACCTTCTGTGAAAGAGAAACATAAACTGGAGGGAGGGAGAGAGAGGGGGCAGGGAGAGAGAAAGAAAGACTCACTATGCAGTTTAAGCTGACCTTGAACTCACTATGGAGCCCTAGCTGGCCTCGAACTCACAGTGATTCTCCTGCCTCAGCCTCTCAAGTACTGGGATTATAGACATGTGCCACCATGCCTGCCTGGTTTTTCATATATTTTTAATTAAGTTGCATTGAAATGGATTTGCACACTTTTTGAGACTTTTACTGCACCCAAACTCAGCTTAGGCAGGGGATCCCCTAAGATTGGAAGGCACTGCAATAAACAAATTAATATTTATGTTGTTAAAGGTTGGACCTGTGTTGGTCATAAATCTGAACTATTTACCTTAATTGCAAATATGTTCTTTTTTAATTTTAAAAATAAAAGGAGGAAAACATTAACAGACAGACAACATTTTACAAAATAGCAAAGGAACAGTACAGACAGTATGGAGTTACAAAAAAAGTGGTAGGGAATTAACAATGCTTGTTGTATGACATCTTGATATCTTCAAAGTAGTTTCTCATGAAAACAGATATAGACATGCAATGCTTATCAACCAAGGACTCATTGACAGTTTCTTTCAGCAAAGAAATACAAGACAGTAGAACAGCCATGTTGACTATCCTGCATACACATACATACGAAATTTCTCCTTCTTTCCCTTCTCTTTTCCCACATCCCAGTTATCCTTTACCTATGAGTGCTTTCCTATCATTTCACAATGTCTATCATACATCCAAGTTTAAATTAACTCTTTCAGGTTTTACACTAGTGAAACAATGCGGTGCTTGCACATGTATGTTTGATTTATTTCACTTATGAGTGTGGTCTCTAGCTGTGACCATTTACCTATAAAAGCCTCAAGTTTATCTTTCTTTACAGCTGAGTAATATTCCATTATATAAAGTCTTTCCCATGGATCTTACTAAACCTTTACTAACCACGTGCCACCTCTAGGATTACATCTTGAATGGCAGTAGCTGAAGAAGAAATTCGTGTTACCAAAATTCCTACCTTAAAACCAGTGGACAACAATACTAACTCTAAGGCTGTAGTGAATTTGTCGTTTAAAAAGCTGTACCCCACTCTCTAATTGTAAAATAATGCCAGCAAGTCTTGTTCAAGGCAGTAACGACATGCAAGTCAAATAATTGCAATCAAGGTTTCATTCCATGTGGTCTTCCCAACACAGTAAGTAACTGAAGAAGCTCTCGGTAGAGACTTTTCCAGCCATCTCAGTCTAGACTGTGGGGAGCCAAGGCATGGAGGCCCATTGCAAATATAAGACTGCTCTAGTCATTCTGGCTTGAATTGCTTCGGTGGCTGATGACAAGAGGAAAAGGGACAGGGAGCTGGATATGGTGGCGGATGCCTATGACACCACCACTCAGGAGGCTGAGGCAGGAGGAGTGCTACAAATTCATAGCCAGCATGTGCTACACAGTGAGTTTGAAACCAGCCTGAACTACATAGTGAGACTCTCTCAAAAAAAAAACAAAAATAAAAACAAAAAAGGGGAGGTAGGGAAAGTGTTGGTGGTGATACCAAGTTTGGACTCACATGATTCTAAAATTACCTATTCACTCGGTATGAAATGACTGGTTCACTAAATACAATCCTTTCCATATGATATTATTAAATCACCATGTCTGGGCCCTAGGTCCTTGTGGGTAAGCCCAAGAGCCTGGAGATTGAGTTCATTTTTCTCCTAATTGGTTCAGATTGGCATCATACAGCTGGAGGACTTGGAGAACAGAAGGTGAAGGAGGAGGCTGGTAAGTTTCCATCTCATATGAATTCTAATGACTTGCAAAACTAGCTCTTTAAAAATGAAGACATGAAAGATTTTGAAGAAGACTTTACTCTTCTGCTTGGATATTCCCCAAGCAGAAAGTATACGAGGAGCAGCAGTATTTGCAGTGATCTGATCAGCGGTAAGCAATTGAAGTTTAATTTTAGTTGGTAATATCCTACTTGCACCCAGAGGAGAAAGGCGTTAGGGATTCTCTCCTCTTGCCTTGAGGCAGGAAAGGACTGAATGGGCCAGGACAGATGGGCTTTCTCTCTGCAGGAGCCCAGGGAGAAAGCTGGGCTTAAATAGAGAGATTTAAGAGGTTGCAAACAGAAACTGAACTCAGTTTTTACCTATCCTTCGCTTTTGCCCATTTCCCAAATGGCCCTGATTTATCATTTTATTTACCCCACTAAGAGGTGAAACAGGAATGCAGAGTCAAAGTTCAGGCTGTTTTTGTTAAAAATGAAATTGCATTTTAGTGATGGCTGTTTCCACTGCCAGTTTTTGTAGTGATGTTCCTCAGACGATATAAGAGTAATGTGGCCGGGCACTCATATAATAATAGTCAGTGCATTAAATGTAATGGTAAATATTATTTCATAGTCATTTAAGTACTAATATTTATTTATTCTGCATTTATTTGTTTTGTAGCACTGGAGATTGAATGCAGAGAGCTCTGAATTACATCTCCACCCCCCTTTTGTTTTTTTAAGACAAGGTCTCACTGCGTAGTTCAGGCTGGCTTTAAACTCACTACTTACCCCAAGCTGGCTTCAAATTTGTGATCTTGCCATTTCAACTGCATGAATAGCTGGGATTACAGGTTTTTGACACCATGCCTGGCTCTCTTATTTAATTTTGGAACTGCTTTCAGAACAAACAGAACCTCTCCATACCTTGTGCATTTAGTGCTTAGCAACCTTCTAAGGTGGACCTAACAATCTCAGTTCCATAGATAAAGAAACTGTCAGGAAAGTTAATTGGCTTTGTAAAGTCACAAGGTAGAAAATATCAAGACTCTAATCCAAGGATTAGCAAATTTGTGCTTGTTTGGACAACACATATACCAAGAATTAGCAAAATAATAAGCCCTTGGGCCAAATTCAGCCTGTGACTTGTTTATGCATCTCTCTTTCTCAAACTAAGAATGATTTTTACATTATTAACTGGTTTTAGAAAATAAAAGAGAATAATATTCCATGACACAAAAATTATATGAAATCCAATTTCAGCGCCCATAAAGTTTTACTAGAACACAAATACCTATTTGTTTACATATTGTCCATAGCTGCTTTTATGCTACCTCAACAAGGTTTAGTGGTTGTGGCAGGTGATACGGCCTAAAATGTTTGCTGTCTCACTCTTAGCAGTCAATTAACCAACCCTAGCTATAATCCAACCTTACACTGTACCCACAGGTGCCTGAATGGGAACATGGAAAGCAACAATAAAAGGAAAGATGGTTTTTGGATTTTGGCACTGGCCTTGCCATGTTGTCCAACATGTAATCACATCCACAAAATGATTTTACTAGTATGGAGGCAGGAGAATAATAGGGTGTGGCCAGCCATTGGGCAAGTGGGCATGAACTGTAAATCACAGAGTTCCAGGACACTTGCTCAGAAAACAGTTCCCAAACCCTGCAGGTGGGACCAATCAGAAAGCGCTATCTTCAATTCTTCTGGCTCAAAATCAAGCAGGTTTTTGATAGGACGGCCTGGATCTGACGTCAGCCTGAAGAAGGTGGGTGGTACAGGAGACTCAGTCATTAACTTTGTGGCCACTGTGCTCACTCTTTCTTAGTGGCCCACCTTCATTCTGCAGTGTGTATGTCTTTTCCTGCCTTTAATTGGCCTGCACTCACTCTGCACAGTATATTTCCTTTTGTAATTTTAATAAAAGTAAAACCTAACTTCCCTTTGCAGGTGTCTTGTCCAGTTCTTTGTTCAGGACAGCACGAATCATGGGAAGAGTCCACAGTGCCCCAAACCCCGGTAACAGTCGTGACCTTTTGCAAGCATGATACCATAAGCCAATTACTGTCACTCTGTACACCCAAGTTGTATAGAAATGGTTTAATTATTTATAGTCTTTTTAAAAATCGATACAAAATCATCAATATTTCAGGAAGCATGGAATTTTTAATATGCAAATATATGTTGCAGCTGTGCATTGCCTTTGATGGTGTTATTTTTAGGGAGAAAATTAAGAATGCATATTTTAGTAATTGAGCTTTGGAATTGTGCCCCAAGCCTCACCCTTACCTTGCCTTTTGAAATTATTCCATTGGCTGCTTCTGATCCACACACAGGCCTTTCATTCCATTCTCACAAATACTATATTTGCCCCATTTGCCATACCAGTGACACGCAGAGCATATTCACAAATGTGCCATGGAAATGATTCTGTAAAATTGGAGGTAAATACTCACTTTGTCATTACAATGGGAGGCAACTCCCCCATCTCCTGCTGCCCCAGTTTCATCAACACCTCAACAGGAAAACGTCCAGGCCATTAGCATCATTTATCTGGGTTGTTTTTTCATTATGGAAATACCTTTAGGAAGTTCTGCTTGTTATAGTGCACTGGAACTGCGAAAGGCCCCTCTCCCCAGCCTGGTATTTTGTTTGTTTGTTTAGATAGAGTCTCACTATGTAGTTCAGGCTGGCTTTGAATTCACTATGTAGCCCAGGCTGGCCTTCAGCTCAAAGCAATCTTCCTGCCTCAACCTCCCCAAGGGCTGGCATTACAGGTATGCACCACCACACCAGAATCTCACAGAGGTAACTTATTTACGGTGAAATATGTAATTTTAATGTGTTTTTATTGTTCTACTTTTGTTTGTTTGAGGTAGGGTCTCACAATGTAATTCAGGCTGGTCTTGAACTCATTATGTAGCCCAGGCTGGCCTCATACTTGATACTCCTGCCTAAGCCTCCCAAGTGCTAGGATTACAGGCATACACCATCACACCCAGCTAGATTTTAATGTCTACAAATTTCACAAATGTGTACACCCATGTAACTTGCCTCATCAAGATATAGAACATTTCAGTAGCTGGGTTCGGTGGCACATACGTGTAATCCCAGCACTTGGGAGGCCAAGGCAGGAAGATCACTGTGAGTTCAAGGCCAGCCTGGGCTACAAAGTCAATCTGAGGCCAGCCTGAACTGCACAGTGAGACTCTGTCTAAAACAGACCAAAAAAAAAAAAAGAGAGAGAGAGAGAGAAGATTTCTGATCATTCCTAAAAGCATCTCTCCTGCTATTTCCCCTTAGTAATGCCATCCCCATCTCCCCCACCTCCTGGCCCTCACAGCAGCCAATAACCAGATTCTATTACCACAAATTAGCAACGTCTGCTCTTGAACGTCAAATAAATGGACCATAGGAGAAGGATTCTTTTGTGCTCATCTTCTTTTGATGTATGCATTTAAAACAATTTGTACATGTTGATATGTAGCATTAATTTTTTCCGTTTTAAACTGCTGCATGGCAACCAATGGTCAGATTACGAAATCTGTTTATCCATTCTATTGATGGACACTTCAACTGTTGCTATTTGGGGCTTTTATAAATAAAGCTGCTACATATATTCTTCTAAATCTTTTTGTGACCAGAATGTCATCAACAGGGTTCAAGGAGGCTCTTGAAGCTGAGAGAAGGAGCCTAACTCACCGAACCTTACCCGCAGAAAAAATCCACAGGTTCGCTGACTCTTGTCTCAGAAAAAGAATTTTCAGGAAACAACAGTAAGAGGCATAAGGGTTTTATTAAGCAGAAATTCAAACATATGCACTCAAGCAATGCAGACCATCAAGAGAGAGGGGGCAAATTACAGCGGTACCTCGGTTCACGAACTTAGTTCGTTCCACCATTCTGGTTAAGATGGCCGCAGTCATATTCAGCACTCAATAGAGAGTTTGCAAACCAAAGTGTTCATAAACAGAAGCATTTGCGAACCGAGGCACGACTGTATTTCCTGGAACGAGCAACATTTATTCTTCTCTTGAGGGAATGGAAACTCCAAGAAAAGGTGGCTGCCCACTCTCGTACTACCCATTTTACAGGTACTGAGGCAGGGAGATAGTGTGGGCAAAACTGGCTGGGAAAGGAGGTGTGAGAAACTCCCACAACACATGCGCAGAAGGGTTCTCAGAGCTCTACGTGTGGACTTCTTGCAAAAACTCGAGCAGGTTTTTGATAGGATGACCTAGACGTGACACCAGTGTGGCAAATATGAAGAGAGATAGTCACCATCAAGCGCTTGCTATCCTGCTTGTCCAGGCAGCCCTTTCTACGCTGTATTTTCATTTTTCCTATTTCCTCCCTTTTTACTCGGCACAAACTCACTCTGCAGAGCCTGTTTTTTCCCTTACCCTTCTGCTTTTTTTCCCCCTACATTTAATAAATGTGAGATTTTGCCACTGTTTTAGCTTGGTTCGTTCAATTCTTTGTTCGGGACAGAAAGGACCTAAAAATCACTGCTAAAAGGAGACTGGAGCAGCCCAGAAGCCAGTAACAGTATGGGCTCAGCTCCCCTCCCCCAAGATAGATCATTTTAAACGTTTTTTGAATTCTCTTATTCTGTTCCTTTATCTTAGGATCCTGTTCCTCCTCTTTACTTTTTCAATTCAACCAGTGTATGGACCTTAAGCATTCCTGAGTGAGGTAGGAAAAAAAAAAAAAAAGCCGGGTGTGGTGGCACAGGAGTATCGCTTTGAGTTTATGGCCAGCCTGAGCTACACAGTGATCTCAAGGCCAGCCTGAACTACATAGTGAAATCTTGTCTCAAAAAGACAAAAAAGAAGAAGATGACAAAGACAAGGAAATTGAGATTTAAGGCTGCATTTTTTTTAAGCTTGAAAACAAGCAAAGAAGAGGTATTTCTTAAATTATAAAAAGTATTTAAAATTACTTATCTTCAAAATTTCCTAAAGTCTTGCCATTTGTTTTATCCTTTTGTTATCCAGTGTTATGCAGTATGCTCTGCCTAACACACTGGATAAAGCTTGTTGCAGCCCTGTAATTATCTTCTTTTATTTTTTTTATTTTTAATTTTTTTTGGTTTTTCTCTGGTACCAGGAACCGAACTCATGACCTTGCGCTTGCCGGGCAGGCGCTTTGCCGCTGAGCTAAATCCCCAGCCCCTGTAATTATCTTCTTTGCTGCCCATCTCATGGAGGCAAAGGAGAAAGAACATCGACCATTATTTTCAAAACTAAGTTCTGGCATCCTGAGATGGAATTCGGTTTTCACTGCTGTTACTGGGTAGTTCCTTTAGAAATGGCTCACAAATGTAAAGTATCCCAGGTCTTTCTTGCCTCAAACAAAGAATTGGATGGAACAATTAAACAATCTGTATTTGAAACGTGTAGGGTGATTGGATATGGAAGAAGCCAGCTCTACAGAGAGAATTTTGGCCAAACAAAGGGAAAAAGAGGGTAAAAGCGAAAATAAACATGCGTGCTACATTTGAGAAATGTTGCATGAGATACTATGGAAATCTACCATCCAGGCTTTTGTTGATGGCCACTTTCTTTTTTTTAAATCAGATTTTATTGGTACATTTTAGATATACGTAATGATCACTTTCACCATAGAGAATTTGTACCTGTACATGATATAACTGATCCTTTTTTTCCTCATTCCACTACCTTCCCTTCAACCTAAAATTGTACTTTTAAGAAAAACTGCAGGCCGGGAGTGGTGACACAGGCGTGTAATCCCAGAATCGGGAGACTGAGGCAGAACTGCTTTAAGTTTGAGGCTACCCTGAACTACAAAGTGAGTTCAAGGGCAGCCTGAACTATACATGGCAAGACTCTGTGTCAAAAAGATGGGAGAAAAAAAGAAAAAAACCCTGCAGCTTCAAGAGAAGCTTTTTTCTTTGTTCTGGAACCTGCCCTACGTTGTGATGCACCCCTCCTTACAGACAATAATGTTAAATTCCAAAATGTAGGCACTGGGTCTATCTTTTTCACCTGTAAATTGCACCAGCAAATTGCCCTTCCTCCACCCCAGAAGTGGCTGCATTGGCAGTAGGGTAACACAGGGAGGTGGCCTGCACTGCATCCTGACAGACAGTGAGACTCCACATCCTAGAAGCACCCACCCCTTATTTTGAAGACAGCTTTTTAAATGTACATCATTCTGAGCCGGGGATTTACCTCAGCAGCACAGTGCCTGCCTGGCAAGCGCAAGGTCGTGAGTTTGATTCCCGGTATTGGAAAACAAACAAATAAACAAACAAAAGTACGTCATTCTTTTACCTGCTTTTGAGTTTGTGTTGTGTCTCCCTCTAATAAACCTTCTCACGTCTCTTTTACTGATATCTCCTGAAATTCTTTTCCACAATGGGAGTCAGTGAACCTGCAAACTTGTCTGAAAAGACTGGGTGAAATTCTTTATTTCAGCATTGGAGGCCACAGATACTGCCCAGTGACACTGAGGGATTTTGGGTGCGAAGGGTCTGGAAGGAAAGGAGCCTAAATTTAATCAAGGGAAGCTGATATGGGTTGCAGAAGTTGCAGTCTTACAATCTTTAATGATGATTTCTGTGTCCCTGTTTTACCTACCTTCTATCCTACCTCAATCTGTTCTCATTTATCTTGGGTAAACACGTATTGATGGAGTTCCTGAGTCATGGGACCAATGTTTGTTTGACCTTTGGAGAAAGTGCTGAAGAGTTCCATAAAGTGATCCCATTATTTTAAACTCTTTCCAGCAAGATGAGAGTTCCAGTTGCTCTACATCTGTGCAAACAGTTGATCTTGTCTGAGGTTGTAATTCTAGCCAGTCCAGTGGGTATGTAGAGGGGATCATCTCATTGTGTGCCTGTGTGTTTGTGTGTGTGTGTGTGTGTGTGTTTGATACAGGTCTCACTATCTTCCTATGTAGTTGATGCTGGCCTTGAACTCACTATGATCCTAGCTGGCCTCAAACTCACTTGAACTCCTTCTGACTCATTCTTCCGAGTGCTGGGATGACAGGCATGCACCATCCACCCGGCTGAGACATATTAGTGTTTTTATTCCTGTTACTTGGATGAAAAATTTAAGACTTGAAGCAGCCCATTGCTTTTTGCCCTATCGCATAGCTGCTCGTGGGACTCCCAAACCATTCCCTCTTTCTCATCACAGCCCTTTCTATGCTAATTTCCCACGCAGGGCATCACTGCTGCTGGCCTGTGGGCCCCTTCCTGTGGACAAGAAGAGCGCATGCCATCGCAGCATCACGGCTCCTTCTTCACCTATATGTGGCGTTCCCAGCACCTGCTATCAATTCTCTACAGCTGCGCCTGGTGATCTTACAAAATTCATGGCACTGCCGGGCACAGCTGCACACGCCTGGAATCCCAGCAGGCTGGCAAGCTGAGGTAGGAGGAACTGAATTCAAGCCGAGCTTGGGCTACTTAGCAACTTAGTGAGATTCTGTCTCAAAATAAAAAAAAATAATTTTTGAAAGGGCTGAGGATGTAACTCATTGTGAAGTTCATGGGTTCAATCCACACTACAAAAAAAGAGAGAAAATCATAGCATAATATAACTGCTAAAATAACAGTAGCACAGTGAAAGAAAAAAACGTACTTGAAGACATGTGTCTGTCACTCAAGATAATGAACATCTTTATGTGAGAGATGAGATGGATAGACATTAATTAGACATTACACATTTTCTGTCAAGATCTTCTAGACTCAAATAGTTGCCTGGGATGAACTACCCAAGGGTTGAGAGGATGAACGAAGGAGGGTGGATTCTGAGAATCTGCGGATCCCAAGATCACTTCTGCTGATGTTTCTAACAACCATGGCCTGAGAAACTGCACTAACAGTCAGACATGTTGCATAAGCAGATGACTCCTACCAATGTGATCCTTAGGAGAAATGCAAATGTGCACCTTGAAATTCAATAGTAGCATGTGATTGTAGAATAGTTGCCTAGATAATTCAAAATATGCTTTTGTTACTATATTTTTCAAGAAAAAGCTGGGTGTGGCCATGCCTCTGGGAGGCTGAGGCAGGAAGATCAAAGTTTGATCCAGCCTGGACAATTTAGGGATGGAGGGAGCCCTTGTCTCATAAAAAAGGAAGGTGTTGGCTGCTGGGGATGTGTCTGTGACAAGGCCCTGGGTCTTGAAAAAGACTGAATTTAGAGCCACTCCCTTACACTGTCTTACCCTTGATCCAAATGTTGCTTTCTATGCATCTGGACCGAGCCTGAAGGTAAGAACCTCATGCACCAGACAGAATCTCTGCCGTGAGACAGCTCTGTTTGGGCATATTTGTTATAGGTTTTAGCTGTAGGATTACCTGGGATCTGGTATGCTCTAGGCAAGAACAAACAAATGCACCTACATACCTCTCTAGGGATGGACCTCGGGGATTGATATTCTAAATAGGTAGCGATCACCTTGAAGAGTCACTGACCTAACCCATTACATGAATACAGAACTCCTGTTCTGTATTCATGAGCACCTACTATGTGATTCCCCATTTGATCCTGATTTAATCAATTTCACCTGAGCAATTATATGTGTAATCTTATTGGCTGACCATAGATTTGTACCACCTCATGCCCACCTAGCGAGTTCCCATGTTTTCCACCTTGGACCTGCCTCACCTCATGGTTTTGCTGTATAAAAATCCTTGGAAAAGACAGGTTCCCTGGGCACCTGTCATGGTTTGTGTCTGCATGTCCCCACAAAGCCTCATACAGTCATGGGATGGGCTTCTATTCTATATTTTTGATTGATCCATAGTCCAATGCTGGGATTATGGGTGTGAGTGCTAAACCCTCCCTGGGGCTGGTGGTCTGCATACAATGTAAGGGAGGGAAAGATGGTGCTTGCCATCACTCCTCCCTTTTTGCTCTTGTTGCCTTTTCTATCTTCTGCCACCATGAAGGGTGGTTGCCCTGTGCCATGTGCCACTTGGCCTTGGATCTAGCCAAGTATGTACTGAAACCTCCACAAACTGTGAGCTAAGTAAACCTTTCCTTCCTTAATTTTGGGTGTCAGGTATTTTGTCTCAGCAACGAGAGAAAAGTAACCAACACAACAACCACCTCAGGGCCCCTTCTGTTCCTCTCTCAAATAGAAGCTTTCTTTCCCTCAATAAATATATTCTGCTCTTTAAAAAATAACAAAAATAAACAAAAAACAGTTCTGTTCGGACTCCCTGACTTCTTTTTTTGGGGGCGAGGTCTCACCATGTGACTCAAGCCGGCCTTGAATTTGTGGCAATCCTCCTGCCTCAGCCTCCTCAGTGCTGGAATTACAAGCACGTACTACCAGGCCAGCTCTGACTTCCTTCTGAGTAGTCACACAATCCTAACCTCTACCCCAATGCTGGCCACTAGAGATGGATGTGGGACACAATTATAAGTCATGTGCTCCATTACAATTTTTCTAAGACCCACATAAAAAGGTACCTATAATGTTGTCATTTCACTATTGTTTAAAATTTTAATTTTTATTAGTCCATGTTTGCAGTACATAGCTATCACATTCCTCGTGCGGAGTTGATGTGTGGACATGACACAGATTCATTGTTTTTAGTCCCCTTCCCTCCCCTTCCTCTGCACCTCCCTCCTTCTCCTGGTCCTGTCCCTTTTGCAAATAACACAGTCATTATAACCATTATGAAGAAAACATGTCCCCTTCTTTCTTCTCACGGAGTGTGTTCCCAAAGCCCGTGTGGACTTTCCCGGTGCAGTTTGGACCGGCCACAGTGCGAATGCTCAGCGGTGACAAGGGTCCAGTGCTCTGTTACAGCTGACCTCCTCATGAGGATGAGGAGTGGTTCTGTCCTCCCTCACTGTCTTCCTTTCTCTCTGAGCTGAGAAAAGGAAAAGAAGAAAGGAAAGAAATTACTGCTTCTGGGGACCTGCTGTTCTTTGTGAGACACCTGGTTAGGGGACTGCTCATGTCTCCCATGGAAACCTATTATAAAACAGTGATCTTGGTACCCATATGTTGGGTTATCCCTGTGGGGAAGCCCAATAAACATTGGGTCCTAGAGACTGAGGTCTTCAGAAGGTCAGGGAGGTGGCCCACTTTGACCTACAACTGGTCGAACTGTGACTTGCTTTCCAGAGGATATTGCAACCTCTCTCCTGTTTGTGTGAGGTCACAGGCCTGCGGAGGCCCAGAGCCATGCACTTTTCCAGTTCAGTGCTATCTTCACCAGGACTGCTTGGCCATAAATTGCTTCCCATAAGCTATACACAATAACACATGCCTCTACTGCCAGCTATAATCTGAAGGCCAGGGCAGGAGGATCACCTTGCGTTTGAGGCCAGCTTGGGCTACATAGTGAGTTCAAAGTCACCTTAAACAACACAATGAGACCCTACCTCAAAAACAAAAGCAAAAAACTGGCTTCCCCTAGGCAACTGTTACATCCTGTCATACATCTGGCTATCTGTGGCTAAAGTATAAAACATTCTATGTGTCACGTATAATATTAATCTAGTTTGGAGGTCACTATCCATACACTGTTCTTATGTTTGTGGCTAGAAAGACTTCCTTGTTGCTGTGACCAAGCGATTCGTTTATTTTTGCATGGCAGTCTTCAACAAGCCTGTGGGTCTTTCACTGTCTTCATAAGGGACTTGTCATTGCTCAAGCTGTGGCAGCCACCCTAGCCCAGAATCCTAGGGCTCCTGTGAATGAAATCGCTCCAGGAATGGAGCCATATTCAAATCTCATCTGAGGAAGACAAAAGCTATTTCCCTGGTTACATTCAATATTTGGGGTTAATGGATGCGTCTGCTAGTATGCTGCCCTTTGCGATCAATACATTTAGCTTCAGGCATTCATGAAGTCAATCTGCTGTGCAGACTGTTCAGTGCCTTCTGTCTATAAACTGTCTGGCTGTATCCCATTAGAACCTTCCTTTCCTCATCAATACCCCAACATTCGATGCCAAGGCATTGTTATATGAAACAATTATTTTCACTTTGGCAGCTTGAAATTTTAGCAGTCATCCCAAGATCTTCTAAAATTTCAGCTGTCTTTGTATTCTTACAAAGCTACCTACAGGGAAATAATTTTTAGGTCTGAGCTATCTACCTATTCCTAGACAAGCAATATTTTTCATACTAGTCATGACTGACTGTCCAGGCTATATATCAAACATAGCAGTGGAAGATAAAGCCTTATAAATAAATGAGTAGCCTGGGTTTTTCCCTTAACATAACCCTTTATTTCACTGTTTGAAATCATGAGGGCTAATACAGTAGTATAATCTGTCATGCTGGAAGCATATTTTACTTTTTTTGTTTTTTCATTTTTGAGACAGAGTCTCACCATGCAGTTCACACTGGCCTTGAACTCACTATGTAGCCCAAGCTGATCTCCAACTTGTGGCAATTATCCTGCCTCAGCCTCCCGAGTGCTGGAAGTTCAGGCTTGCTCCACCATGCTCAACAGCAAGTGTATTTTAGACTTCTGAATTTTAAACCCTGAATTTTCTCACTGCAGCATAAGCTAGCGATGTGTGGTTCTCATTGGTTTGGTTAGGAATTAGGTGTTTGTGCTCTGTGAAGGGCATGGATGGGGAAGTATGTGGTGGGTGGAGACCTTAGTACTACTGCTGATAGCCCAGAAGTTCTGGACAAACTACTTAAATTCAGAAACAACCCACTTGATCACTTGAACTAAACTTTCCACATCTGTAAAACATTAATTTATTCTTCACATTACCTAGAAAGCCTAAGAAGTACATCTTGTAGAATAGTGAAGAATTACATTGACAAATGTCTTTTAAAACATGCAGACCAATACTTATTAGGACGCCAGGTAGAAAAAATGATCCCTACTTACAAAACATCTCACAGCCAAATGTGGTGATGCCCGGCCATAGTCCCAGTACCCTGGGAGGCTGAGGTAGAAGGATTGCCAAGTTGGAGCCCAGCCTGAGCAGATATGAGACTTAGCGAGACCCTGTCTCCAGATACAGATATCCTTTGTCACCCATGGCTGCCTGTAGTGTCAAATTGCAGCCCTGGGACCCTGGCAGATGGCAGCCTGTGCCTATGCTGCCTCACCAAATCATTTATCACTTTCTGTTGTTTTACCACAGGGCATTCATTTGGGTGATAAAAAGATTCCTGGCTAGTTAATCTGAGTCACAAAGTTCAACAGTTGCCTCTTCCCTTCCTTATAGGGAATTTTGGAGACCAACACTTTTTGCTGGTTGCCAAAATGAATACAGGAAGTTGCATCTCATAATAGCTTTTCTGATTGCACTTTACGGCACTTTATAAAAAGTTTTCCAAAGGTAAAATAAGAGTTTCTTACAGGGTATAAAGGTGAGATTAAACAGAAAGCTGCAGTCATCACAATATTGCTTGCTCCCTTGAAAACTCCAGCTACCTTTGTGTACGAACTGTGGATTGCCGACAGCACATGCTGGATGGAGAGACCAGATTCCCTGGGGAAAGAAGTTGGGGACTCAGTTTAGTCAGCTGTGATGCCTTTCACTGGCTTTACAAGCTAAGTAGCTTCCCCGACAGGTTACCACCAGGTGGAGTGGCCAATTTAGATCCAAAAATGATGATTTCCAGCACATAGCTGTAATGTAGCATGGATTTCACTAGGTAATTATTTCTTTGGTTATAACAAACAGCATGAGTCAGAGACCACTCAACAAGCTTCTGTGAAGGCAATGAGGCATGAGATTCACTGTGCCTGGGGGCAGGCAGGCAGACGGAGGACGGAAAGATCGTCTGTGGGGAACAAAGAAAAGCAGGGCTTCTTTACAGTGCTTGGGGAGGGCGTCAAATGAGGAGCTCAAGCAAGGTATCCTGTCAGGGGATCAGACAAGGGGCCTCGTGTGAGGAGGTCTGAGAAAACAGTGGTCAATGTTCGCAGAGCATTGGTACAAATATATGGATGCTATCAGATGTCCTGATGCTGGGAAGATTCTGTGCTCTGCCTTCCCTCTTCTTTACAACATTGCATCCTGTGTTTGCTGAGGGCATTGCCCATGCTGGGCTGCAATTTTTCACTGAGAACAATATGGCTGCTGAAAAACAGGTTGGGTGCTGGAAAAGTCATGCCAGAGTTGAGCCTGACAGTTGTTGTTGCCATCATTATTGTTGTTATTTTTGAGACAGAGTCCTTTTGTTTTGTTTTTCTGAGACAGTGTCTCACTATGTAGTTCAGGCTGACCTTGAACTCACTATGTAGCCCTCGAACTGGTGGGAATTCTCCTGCCTCAGCCTCCTGAGTGCTGGCATGACAGACGTGAGCCATCATGCTGGGCTGTTTTGTTTTGCTTTGTTTTGCTTTGCTGGGTACTGAGGCCAAGGCCTTTGCACAGAGGAGATCCTGAAAGCACTGGATCATTAGGAGGAAAATCTCTAAGACTTGGAATATTCCCCACAGCTGTATGTACCCCAGAAGCATAATATTTCCAAGTCTGAGGCTTTAAAAAGAGGCACTGTGTCCCTGTGTCCCAGGATTATTGTAGAATAAAATGAATCCTTTATAAGTGACTCAAAGATCCTGGGTTTACTCAGGTCTTGCTTCCACTAGACAACTTGCTAGCTAAATGATGCTCCTCCCCGGAAGTGGCGAGTTACATGGAGCAAAACCCTTCAGACTCAGTGGCGAAGAAGTGAAGTGAGCCTGTTACATGTGAAAGTCTCTTCAGGGCATTTTCCTTTTTCTTTTTGATACTAGCGATTGAACCCAGGGCCTTCACACTGGACTACTTCCCCAGCCCCTCCTTTATTTTCAGGCAGGGTCTCTATAAGTCTCTAAATTGCCCAGGCTGGGCTCAAACTTATGATTCTCTGAGTGCTAGGATTACAGGCAGGTGTCACAGCATCTGGCTTCAGAGACTTTTACTTGTAGGAAGACTTACTGTGTAGAGGAGGAGGATTCACAGGCCTCAGAGCATGACAGCTGTGCTCAAATATGGCTCAGGGAGGACCTGGACCTGTATTCTTTCTATGACCTTGAAACAAATTACCCCAAACTGTGCAGCTCATAATCAAAACCATTTGGTATCTTGATGTATGTGAGGGGCAGGGATTCAGAGCAGCTTAGCTTGGGTTGTGTTGTCTCAGGCTCCCGCATGAGGTCCCATCTAGGTGCTCTGGGTCTACGGCCTGAAGGATTGGCTGGCTGCTGCACTGCTGACCATGATGGAGACCCCCCACGCTTATAGGCAGGAGGTAGCAGTTCCTCATTGTTATGATTTGTGTCTAGATGTTCCCCCAAAGCCTTACCCAGTTATACAGATTTTTTTGGAGGTAGCTGAATCTAGGGTGTATCACTCCTTCATAGTGCAATGCTGGGACTAAGGGCGTTGGGATTAAGGGTTGGTGATTTCTGGATCAATCCACTGATTAAATTTGTGCCATCCTAATCCTGGTAGACTACATACAATATAAGGCACAGAAAGAGGCTTGTTTGTCCTTCTCTCTCCATTGTTGCTTTTGCTGTCTTCTACCACCATAAACTGTTGACCTCTGCCATGTGCCACTCTGCCTTGGACTGAGCTAATTAATAACTGAACTGTCTATAAGCTGTGAGCTAAATAAACCTTTCCTCCCTTAACTTGTGGGTGTTGGATATTTTGTCTCAGTAACAAGAGAAGTAACTAAGACATTCACCAAGTGGACCTCTCCCTAGGGTCACTCAAGTGTCTGCAGGACATGGCAGCTAAACCACAGGAGAGACACCAAGACTGAAGCCATCATACTGAAACCATGTAGTCTCAGAACTGCCAGGCATGGTGATGCACCCCTGTCACCCTAGCACTTGGGAGGCTGAGCCAGGAGGATCACTGTGAGTTTGAGAGCAGCCCAAACTGCACAGAGAGACCCTGTCTGAAGAACAAACAAACAAACAAAGTCACAAGAAATAGAAGTAAGTCAGTAGGTGCAGCCCACACTTAGGGGAAGGGAACGAGTCTTCAGCCCATGAAGGGCAGGAGCCTTAAAGAATTGGTGAGCATGTTTTAGGGCCACGGCCAACCCCTGCAGCTTTCTTATGACCTTCCACTTCCGCACTGTGCCAGCCAACCCCCGTGATCATAAATGCATAAACAAGATCATGCTCCACAAGCACTGAAAGATTGGGTAGAGAAAACTTCATACCGCATATTGAGCTTGGCTTGGTGTTTTCATTTCCCATTGGGTGGGGATTTTATTGGAATGGGACTTTCCATGAACTTCCCATATCACCCTCCTTTCGCAGGCCATGACTGACGTAACTGCATGGCGATCGAGACAGGGTTGGGTTATAAAATAGAAAAAGGGAAAGACCTCTAAGGAGAAATGCTGACACGCTTTGATGAGGTCACTGCTTTCTCAAACTTCAAATGCCAGTGTTTTGTTGAATTTAATTACACAGGCCAGGCTAAAGCTGGCACTCAGAGATAGCCATTAAAGAAATTACCCTGGACCTGAGGGAAAGAGCAGGAAGTCTAAAGTCCACGCTATAAACCCAGGACTTTTGTGCTTAGCTACATCCTTTGTACTTTTTATTTTAACACAGGGTCTTGCTAACTCACTCACTCACTCAGTTACCTCGGCTGCTCTCAATCTTGTTATCCTGCCTCAGCCTTCCAGAGTGCTGGGAGTACAGGCGTGCACCACCCCCTACCCCAGCTCTGCCCTGCCTCTTGGTCCTCTTCCCTTTGACTCTGCCTCTTGAGCACTTTACCTACAAATGTAGACCCACTGTTTTCTCCTGTCCTTTTTAGCTCAGATCACATACTTTCCCCAGTCAGCCTCAAGAGGCTCCTGCTCAGTGAAGTGGAGCCTCCTCTGTCTGTGCCACTGTCCTTAGTGGTCACACCAATGATTACTCTTCCTATTTGTCCCCTTCTTGCAGACGTGGGGCTGGAACCAGGAGTGCACATATGTGGCAAGCACTCTAATACTGAGTGACATCCCAGCCTCACAGTTCTTGGTTAGCAATTCAACTCTCCAGTGATCTACTATGCTTTGTCTTGTTTTCTTGTTTGCTGGTTGGTGTTTGAGATCTGACTTCCCTATTATTCAGGCTGGCCTTGAACTCACTATGTAGCCCAAGTTGGCCTCAAACTTGCACTCATCCTCCTGCCTCAGCCTCCAAAACAAGTGTGTGCCACCACGCCTGACAGGGGGATATCGTGTGTGTGTGTGTGTGTGTGTGTGTGTGTGTGTGTGTGTGTGTCAGTCATCAATTTAATGAGGAATCAACATAGGTATAGCATATAGGTATTTTGCCAAAGTGACTAAAAAAATAGACAACCATTTAAGTGCACTAACTTTGCTGATTTTCCCGAGAAGTTCTTCATGTATGTTTTCATGTCTGTTTGACGTATTCCTAGGAAACACTGAGCTAGGCTTCTGTGGTTATTTAAAGCTCACAGGGCCGTGGAGCGGCTACGATGACCGGAGGATGAACATGAGTGCATGAACCTAACTCGTTCCTGTCCTGCCAGGTGGTGTCATGGACAAGTGGTGGCACCTGGTCGCTGAGGTTGCCATCCCCAAGGGGCTGTGGTTTTCTTCTGAGTCTTTGTTTTCCTGGAGCTATGGTGACCTTTTGAAAGGAAGGCAGCTGGAAAGGAGACAGGAGGGACTAAAGCCCCAGCTGCTCCCTGGTAGGGCACAGTTCCCAGCACTTGCTCCTTGAAAGCGGCTCTTCAGCCCCTGCTCCCAAGGCCAAGGCCAGACCTAATGCATGCCCATTGCCCAGCTTGTGTGTGGAGCACCCCACACTATAGAGATAACTGAGAGCTGTGCTACAGGGAGGGATGCACATGTTCAATGACAGTCTTCACAGTTTACTGCTGCCCTAACCACACACCGTGACCTCAGCTTTGCGCAGAGCATGGTTTGGGATGTGAAAGTCCCAGAGGCTGCAGTCCTGTCACACCCTTACAAGGTGGCTGAATGGAGATCGAGCCAGAATCTCTCTAGTTCCAATCTGCGCACTACCTACAAGGGGACCTGCCTCAGATTCTTTTTTGTTTTTTTCTTTCTCAGGTTTTGAGACGGGGTCTTGTTATGTAGTCCAGGCTGGTCCTGAACTCACTGTGCAGCGCAGGCTGCCTTCCAAGTGGCAGCAATTCTCCTGCCCCAACCTCCCCAGTGGTGAGCTTACAGACATGTGCTACCATGCCCTGTTTCACAATCTTCTGATTTATTCAGTAGTTGACTTTCAGAAAAATTCAGCTTTACTAAAATATTGAATGCTTTGGGGAAACATTATTTATTAAATAATAATCA
Organism: Chinchilla lanigera; assembly: GCF_000276665.1. Taxonomy (NCBI): domain Eukaryota; kingdom Metazoa; phylum Chordata; class Mammalia; order Rodentia; family Chinchillidae; genus Chinchilla; species Chinchilla lanigera. The sequence continues at coordinate 4,815,892 of NW_004955519.1, forward strand.
ATTATTGAAATAGTAATACTTTCTATATTTATTTGTAAAATATAATGCACACCTATCCTCAGATAATTTGTAACAGGTTTCCTCACACAGTGAATTCTAGCAGGATGTGGGAGGACCTGCCATTGTCATGAGCATTATGAGCACTGAAGTATGGCTAAAGTGCCCAGTTGGCTTCACACACACCCACGGGGTTGTGATAAGTAAAACATTTAAGAGCTGGGTATGGTGGTGTATGCGTGTAATCCCAGCCTTCAGGAGGCTGAGGCAGGAGAATCGCCACCAGTTTGATGCCAGCCTGGACTACATAGTAAGCCCAAGCCCCGCCTGAACTACATAAGGAGACCCTATCTCAGAAAACCAAAAAGAAAAAATAAGTTAAACAAAAAGATCTCTCTCCTATTATCTACCTTTTATTTTGCTTTTCTTCTTCTTCTTCTTCTTCTTCTTCTTCTTCTTCTTCTTCTTCTTCTTCTTCTTCTTCTTCTTCTTCTTCTTCTTCTTCTTCTTCTTTTTCTTTTTGGTATCAGGAATCGAACTCAGGACCTTATGCTTGCCAGGCAGGCACTTGTGTCACCAAGCTATATCCCTAGCTTATTTTGCTTTTTACTTATGCTTTACTCATATAAAAGAAACTATGCTATATGTAAGCTTCCGTGTTTGATTTAGCTCACTTAACATTATGATCTCAAGGTGCATCCATTTTTTTACAAATGACTCAAGTTTGTCCTTCTTTATGGAAGAGCAGTACTCCATTATATGTAAATACCACATTTTCCTTATCCATCTGTCTCTTGCTGGACCTATAGGTTGCTTCCAAGACTTAGCTATTATGAGTTGGATTGTTATAAACATGGATATGCATGGATCCTTGTAATATGATGTCTTTAACTCTTTTGGGAAGATAGAAGGGGAATAGCTGGATCCAGTGGTATTTCTAGTTTTCCTTTTCTGAGGAATCTCCACACTGATTTCCATAGTGGTTGTATCAATCTACATTCCCACCAATCATGTGGAAGGGCTGCTTTTTCCACAGAGCCTCACCACATTTTCTTATTCTTGATTTCTTAATGATGGCCATTTTTTCTGGGTAATATGGGGTCTCAATGTTGTTTAAATTTGCATTTCTCTGTGGCTAGGGATGGTGAACATTTTTTTTCATGTATTTTATCAGGTCGTTGTACTTGCAAAGATTGTATAGAGGGTTCTCATAAATCTTTTACTTTGCTTCCCCTAATGTTAACATCTTCTATGACCAGGGCGCCTTTTGTGCAAGAGGTGATGTGTGGTACTGAAGCAGGAGACTAGGGCATAGGAAAGCAGCTGGGCAGGTGGCTGTGACCTGTCAATCACAGAGATCCAGAGCATGCGCAGAAGCTCTACATCTGGTACCAATCAGAGAATGCTATCTTCAATTCTTCTGGCACAGAATGAAGCAGGTTTATAATAGGATGCACTAGATCAGATGTCAGAATGGTAATATAAAAGAAGTGGTCATTAAACTTGTGGGTGCTGTGAGCCTTTTCATCAGCCCACTTCGAACTCTGCAGAGTGTACTTTTTTTCTGTTTGCTTTCCTAATTCATTGATGTACACTCACTCCGTGGAGCACTTATTTTCAGGACACTTCTAACCTTTAATAAATATAAAACCCCTCTACTTCTTTTCTTGTTTAGTTCTCTTCAGGACAACAAGTTTGGAAGGGACCCCTGGAAAGAGTTCATAGCACCCCAGTAGCCCACTGACAATACCTAGCCTGGAGGCAGCTGCGCACATTGCCCGAGTCTGCAGTTGACACTTCTGCCTGCAATGAGGCCTCGTGACTCACTTTGCTGAATTTGTTTCCTTGACAAAAATTAGGGTTTGGTCAAAATCTGGCTGTTAGTAGGAGGGAGTCACTCTGACAAATTTCATCTGTACCATCTCAGTCAGGACAAAAAAACAAGTTTAAAATCCTTTGGAATAAATCAGACGCAAATGCCTAAATGTTATATGGTTTCTTTTATGGGAGAAACCCAAAGTACAAATAAAGAAGAAAATAAAAGATAATAGGAAACAGGGAGATAGCTCTTTTGCAAAGGAGAAGGGGCTCTAGAGACGGAGCTAGGAGAGGAGGAAAAGGGGATGTAAAAAATTCAGCTGTGTTGTGTACAAGGACCAACTCTCCACAATGAACGCAGTCGTTGTGTACTGCAAACACGGACTGATACAAATAAAAAGCAGGAAAGGCAGAAAGATGTATGCACAGACTTTGAGTTTCTGGAAACTACGAAATGAATTTGTTGGAGCTGAAAGAACAGAAGAAATCTAGAAATTACTGCAACAGTCCATGCAGGGGTCAGAAAGCATCAGAATTAAGGGCAGAGCAAGAATGAAGGGCTGCAGAGGTGCAGATGATCTCAGGACTGAGCAAAGACAGAAAGTCAATTTCTGGCTCGCAGAGAACACTGGAGGGGGATGGTGGCCGAGTCTGGCTTCTGATGTGTCGCTTAGAGTTCCTGTAGGGTTATACTAAGAGGCAGGAGGGGATCAAGTTTATCCTCAGAAGCCCTTTTTCCACATCTGGGACTCTGAGATCACTCTGTTGGGTTGAATTCATGTGTTCAAGCTTTGAATTGTTTCCTACATCATGCAATTTATGACCCGAGCAAAGACACCAGTCAAAAACTTCTTTAAAAGCTCCATTTCTCTTCTTTTTGATTTCTTTTTATCCCGAGACCACAGAAGAATAAAAAAGAAAGCTGGGCATGGTGGTGCACGCCTATAATCCCAGCACTCAGGAGGCTGAGGCAGGAGGATCACCAGGCATTCAAGGACTATATAGTGAGTTCAAGGCCAGACTAAACTGTATAGAGGCCTGTCTCTGAAAAAACAAAACAAAACAAATCAAAAATAAAAGCTGGAGAGAACCAGTGCTTTCTCCTGCTCTGTCCCTGGAGGGCAGCACGGCTTTAGTCCCTCGAGCAGTCGCAAGGCGGGAGCCATCTGTGAAGCCCTCCCCGTTGGCCTGAACTCACTTGGAGCTCTGAGCTACTCACTCAGGGATGACGTGACTCTGACAGCACAGCCGGCCTTCTGGCTGGGTGGGCCCAGCTGTTGAGCCCTCTGCCCCGTGTGCGGTTCCAGCCTCCCCATCTGCTCCCAGCCTCTGCGCTGCTGTCCTCTCAGCGTGAGGCTCCAGGCTTGGCAGATGGTGCTGCCTCAGGCTTAGGGATCACTTTTCTCTGCTCACCTGCTCAGCACCACTGTGTTCAGCGTTGTAAACCACCACCCCATCGCTGCCATCCCCTCCGCGTTCAGAGGTGAATTCATACTACTCGTGCATAGGTAGGTGTATGTGTAGATTGAGTGGTCAGCACACACACACACACACACACATATACGACTTCAATATTTCTTTCTTTCTGCAAAAATGAAGATAGAGCCCAGGGCCTTTGCACTGAGCTACATCTTCAGGCCTTTTTATTTTTTACTTGGATATAGGGTCTCAATAAGTCACTAACTAAGTTGCCCAAACTTGGGCTCAAACTTGCAATCCTCCTGCCTCAGCCTCCCAGAGTGCTGGTATTACACCATGCCTCACCACACCCACTTTATTTCATTCTTTTTAATGTTCCTATGCAACAACCCAGGCTCATCAGGGAGTATTACTATAACACCCCGTCTTTTTTTAACACAGAGTGTCATTTTGTAGTTCAGGCTGGACTTGAACTTATGGTATAGCCCACTCTGGCCTCAAACTCATGGTGATCTTCCTGGCTCAGCTTCCTGAGTGCTAAGATTACGGGTGTGTACCACCACATCCTGCTGCTATAGCACTCTTGAACTCATTCTGGATTATTTACAATCCCTGTGCCTTAAAAAATATAGTTGAAGATCATCCCCAAAGCACCTCCACACCACACTATCGGGTACTTGAAACAACCAAGGTCAGAATCCAACAAGTCCAGGATGAAATTCCATGAGCTACAGGCAGCTTCAGTTCTGGCCCTGAGCACCTGTCTCTGTAATGACAAAGCTTCAGTTCAGACAGTGTGGGGATATCCAGGAGTAGTTGACAGAGAGCCTGTGCCTAGCAGCTGTGGCTGAGGCCTTGGGATGGGACAGCCCTTCATCAAGAGGGCTAGCAGGTTATCTTCACTGCAAGGGATGGACAGACCACCACGGGTTCTCCTACTCCAGGAAGAGTTCAAAGCCACAGCAATTCTTCATTCTTTTATGTGGAGTTATTAACATGGTTTGTTTCCAGCCATTATTGTGCCGGTTCTTTTAAGACTTGGTATCTCAGCTGGTGTGTTGGTATAGACTATAATCTCTTCTCTCTGGGAGGCTGAGGCAGGAGGATCCTAAATTAAAGCCAAGCCGGGCAACTTAGCTAGACTCTGTCTCAAAATAAAAAGGGCTGGGGATGTAGCTCAGTGTGAAGGTCCTGTGTTCAGTCCCCAGTACCACTAAAAAAATAAAACAAAAACCAAAAAACCATACCCAGAATGACAAACAGTAACCCAAGAGCCTATCTTTTTGGGAGCAGTGCTTCCAGACTGCAGTGTTGTAGAGGAGCGATGTTTCTGTTTCTTTCTCTCCTCTCCAGAAGCTCTGTTGCTCCTAGTGACAGGGAACACAAAGGAAGACTCACTTTAGGCTGACCTATGGTGCATAGTCTATCTGGTGTCACAGTACAGAACCGAGGGACCTTGTTTCTGTCTCTACTCAGCTCCCTACACAACTTTTAGTACTCTTCCTGGGAAGAAATACACTCAGGAAGAAAGCAACTTTAATATTAGAGCTGGGCGTGATGGCGCACATTTGCAATCCCAGTACTCAGGAGGCTGAGGCAGGAGGATCACTGTGGGTTGGAGGCCAGCCTGGACTACATAGTGAATTCAAAGCCAGCCTGAACTATATAGAGCATGTCAAACATAGTGAGACCAAAAAACAAAAGAAAATGATGCTAATTTTTAGGTAGGATAATTTTATTGTGGTTATATATATTAAATGCAATATACAACTTCTGTATTTATTTTTTAATACTTTTATAGCAGTGCTGGGGATAGAACCTAAGTCCTAGAGTGTGTGAGACAAGTGTTCTTCCATTGAGCTACTTTTTAAATGAACTTTCTTTTTTAGAGATGAATGCTTAGCTATTTATGGATAAAAAATGCAATTTCTGGAAAGTTCTTCAAACCAGGTCAGGGGAAGGCATGTGAATAATGCCACGATTGACCATGAGTTGTTGATTGATTGATTGATTCATTGATTTAGTGGTACTGGGGATTAAATCCAGGGCCTCTACCCTGAGCTACACCTCCAGCTCTTTTTACAAAGGTTTTTTTGAAACAGGATCTTGCTAAGTTACTAAGTTGCCCAGCTCAACTTGTGATCTTCCTGCCTCAGCCTCTCAGAGTGTGTGGTTGTTTTAAGCTATCCAAGTGCCTGCGGACCTGAGTGTGCTGATAGGCAGTATTCAGGGGAGAGGGAGCAATCAGTGCCCAAGAAGAGAAAAGAATCACCTAAGAAACAACCCTTCAGAACAGCAAGGGAGGGCAGGTAGGTTGCAGAGCCACGAGTTTCTTCAACCCCACCATAAGGTCAGAGTTTAAATCTTAAATATTGACAGCCTTTGCCCTTCATCCTCATCATTTTGCCAAATACAAAAAAAAAAAAAATGGAAAATGAGGAGAGGTGTTGCTAAGCCTTATTAATTTCTCTTTTGGCTGCATGTTGTTTTTGGTACACTTCTTCAAACACTGGGGGGCCCATGGGGGCATAACTGCTACCTTGAAGTGTCAAGGTTGAGTCAGGTTGGGAGGCAAATCATTTCTTTCTCTAGTCCTGACCTGAGCACACAGCTACCCAGGCCAATATGATGGAAGGTTTTGTAATCATACTTGGCTGATGACATCTTCTTACTCCCCCTCACGATGACGAATCACAGAGTTGTAAGGCTTTTTCCTCCACAGGTCAAGGGTGGCTGAAGTTTCTATGAGCCTGTCACTTTTTTCCAAACAGTGTCCCTCTCCAGTATTGCTTAGCAACAGAGTCGGTCGTCTCCTGAGGGAGGCATCCTCCCGCCCCTTGCTCCGAAGGCCTCTGCTGACTCATTCCAGTGAGCCCTGAAGCCTTCCACTGGCGCTGAAGGCTGAAACAGCCGCAATGGCTCTGAGAAAGCTGGGGGAGCTCCCAAGATGGGTCGAGTTTGTTGCAGTGTTTGGGCAAGCGAGGAGATTTAACAGGCCTTTGGGGACCATTGTTACCAAGTTGGGGTCTTGTCCAAGTTCCTGATGTCCTGAACAGAGAATTGAGCAGGGTACCCAAGAATAGTAGCAGGATTGAGGATTTGAGAGAGAAAAGAACAGATCCACTCCAGAGGGAAAGAGAGAGAGAGAGAGAGAGACAGAGAGAGAGACAGAGAGAGAGACAGAGAGACAGAGAGACAGAGAGAGAGAGACAGAGAGACAGAAAGAGAGAGAGAGAGAATGTGCAAGCAAGAAGAGCTCCTGGCCCCAGGGGGTTGGTATTGAGGGTTTAAGCAGTGTGACTGAGGATTTGGCCTCAGGTCTGATTCCTGCAAGTGTGGATGTGGCTTGACTGTGTCCCTTTGCTGACCTTTGATGGCCTTTGGAGGTTTCCTCACAGCACGCAAAGCCAGGGGGTGGGATCCTGCATATCAATGACATGGTAATTAGGGTTGGTGTCACCAAGGGTTGTGGAAGATTCCTGGACACAGTGTATATAAGCTAAATTACCTGGTTCCTTTCTCCCATTGTGTTTAGACCTAGGCATCCTGGTCCTGGGCTCATGTTTAACTCAGAAGGGGGTTCTAGCTGCAGGAGGCAGGCTCCCCCATGAGCACCCCCTTCTTTCTCCAGCCTCCTTCTCAGCCACCTCCTGAAGAATGTGTTTTATAAGGGAAAGATTCTGTTGCTCCGTTGTTTCCTTTCCTCCCTGGAATCTTTCCTTTCCCTTTTTTCTTTGCTTTCTTTCTTTTGTTTTTTAAATAGGGTCTCATATACAGTCCACCCTAAATTTGAACTCATTATACAGGCCAGGCTGGCCTCAATCTCACACCAATCCTCCACCTCCCAAGTGCTGGGATTACAGATGTGTGCCTCCAAGCCAGGCTTGAAACTCTGCTTGAGGCCTGGGTTGCAAGGCCTGGACTGTGGCCACACTGATAACTCTGTCCTCACTGGGGGTTTCTTTAGGAGCTGACTCAAAGCAAGGGATGATACAAAGGCAGTGCAGCTGGATCGTTGCAGCTGGAGGACAGAAGTCCCCGAGTCCAATATTCATAGACTCAGCAGTGGCAGCAGTTAACACAAAGATATTTCAAATTACATGTCCACACAAGAGGGAGAGCCATTGTGGCCTGTTGTTCATAGAGCTGGTGAGGAAATCATTTGAAGCCGATCTTTAGCCCAACTTGACTCCCCCGCCTAACACGTTTAGGGAATCTAAGGTCATTGAAATGAGTGTTTCTTACATGACTCCGTGGATCTCAGTGATCTATAGTTAAAAACTATCGTTCTGCTGTTCAGCCAGATTTCAGAGCCAATGCACTATTAGTCTTATCTCCATGGAAGCACTGTGTGCAGACTGGGAACTTGCGCTCAAAGGAGAGATGCAGAACCTGGAGAGGGGCCAGAGAAAAGCAGTCAAAGCCATGAAAAGTCAGTATGCTGGAATTCTACAACAAAAGTTAAATGAAATGAAGAGCAGAAAGCCGAGAAGTTCAATTTCAATATGCAAACTGCTATCACATGGGTGGTAGCTGCCACTTGCTCCAGAACAAGAAAGCAGGAAGGGGTGGGGGAAATGAGGAGAGCTGAGATTGGAAGCAGATGTGCAGCCAAAGTCTCAAGGTGGTCTTTGAGGTGGGGGAAGGAAAGGTGGAGATCATGCTATTGGTGGAGATGTTTTAAGGGCTTCCTTTGCATCAGTAAGATGAGGCACAACACTGTCGTTTCCAATAGATTTGGATCCCTCAGGGCTGATCCTGCGGGACACCCACACAGGGGCCAGCAGTTAGAACACATTTGCGGAATTCAGAGTCACATGATGAGGGGCCCCGACCTCTACCTGGTGACTGTAGACACTGCACACATGGAGAATGGAGAAGAGGGAATGAGAGGTCTTTGGTGGAAAAAACTGCGTAGAGTTTCACAAATTCTCACTCTATAGCAATTCATGGACTATGATTCAGGTTCATTGCTGATGTCCACAGAGTGGGTACTGAGTCTGGAGCAAGACCCTAGAATATTAGATCTACTGGAGATTTGCTGGTCTAGTGCTTGCCTGAGGGAGTTTGAGAAGCAATCAGGATGTGGATGTTAAGGAGTTTCTCATTAAAAAAATCTATAAATGTTAAATAGGCCAGGCGTGGTAGCACACGCCTGTTATCCCAGCACAAGGGAGGCTGAAACAAGTGGATCACTGCAAAACCTGGTGGATCCAGGCCAGCCTGGGCCACATAGTGAGTTCAAAGCCAGCCTGAACTACATAACAAGAGCCTAGCTCAGAAAACAAACAGAAAAGTTAAATAGACTCATTTATTGGAAGGATTCTCAGAGGCTTAATTCTTGTGGCAGGGCATTGTGTTGAGAGATCACTTCTTCATGGAATACCGGTTGAGACAAAAGAACTAATCTGGAGCAACTCTGTTCTCTATCTTTCAACAATTAGCAGCTGGGCGTGGTGGCGCATGCCTGTTATCCCAGCACTAGGGAGGCTGAGACAGGGGGAAGATCTTTTGAATTCAAGGCCTGACTGGGGTACACAGTGAGTTCAAAACCAGCCTGAGGTGCGTGTGGTGGCACATACCTGTAATCCCATCCCTTGTGGGGAGAGCTGAGGCAGGATTGCTTCGAGTTGCAGGCCAGCCTGCACTACACAGTGAGACCCTGTCTCAAAACAAAACAAACAAAACAAAACAAAACACCAGCCTGAATTACATAGCAAAACCCTGTCTCAAAAAAATATTTGTTTTTGCATCGTAAGGTTCAGAGAGGTAAAAAGAATCACCAGGTGCCATATATAGACATAATAACAAACAGGTCAAGGCCCAGAAATGAGATTTCCGAGAGCACCTTTTCAGGGCTACTCTGGGAGGGTTATGTACTAATCAGCCAGGGTCACAATGTCCTGTGTTCATTTGAGAAAAAGCAATACATCTGCCAGAGTACCTTTAATGATCAAGGCCAATGGGATCAGTTGGGAGCCCTGCATTGCCCTGGAGATGTGTGAGGTTGGTCAATGAGTAATTTGAAGCTGGAAATAATGTTGAAACCATTGTCCTTGGAAATAGTCTCAGGTTTTTAACATGCTGTGTTTTTGTTTTGTTTTGTTATTGCTTTTGTTTTGTTTTTTGAGACAGGATCTCACTATAGTTCAGGGTGGCCTTGAACTCACCATGCATGGGATCTTCCTGTCTCAGCCTCCAAGTGCTGGGATTACAGGTATACCCCACCACACCTGGCTACATGCTGTGTATTATATTGCAACATAGTGTTCTGCATGAGGGTTTGAATTTTCTGGATACTTCCTTTATGAATCCATCCTTTATGAATTTTTTTTTTTCATACCAGGAATCAAACTCAGGGCCTTGCACTTGCCAGGCAGGTGCTTGTGCCACTGAGCTATATCCCTGGCCCATGAATGTTATTCTGTGCTTCTAGTATGTGGCTTCTATGCACATACACATTTGTTTAAGTATGGGACATAGAGCAGAAAAAGATTACAAATGGAAGTTGGGAGTGAAATAAGTTTCTAACAATTAAGATGTTTGTGATCAAGTGATTCTTTATGCCTTATTTATTAAGCCAAGCCAAACCAAAACATCTCCCTGTGTTATTTGTTCCAAAGCAATAGGAAGTACCAATCTATGTATCTGAATAGCAGTCATAGATCATTATTTAAGCACAAATTCTCCACTGTAATCTGCACGTTGGACCATTTTATACACAATGGAGTTAATTTAATCGTGGATAAAAGATTCAGCGTGGTACAAAGGACTGGAACCCAATAATTGCTGGTTTTCAAAAATTATGCAAGGGTTTTTTTAGAGCCTTTGTTTTGTAGTTTTTCCAAGCCAGTTAGATGTGGGCCTGCTGGAAGCAGTCAACTCCTGTTGTCTGGGCTTGGTCTGAGCGGCAGTGCGTTCTGCGTCCTGTGAGCATAGCTGTTTGTCTGCTGAGATGAATAGGCTACTTGAAGCAAAAGGCGGACTGGTAGTTCCTATTGGAATGAAAGGATCATAAATCCGTTCGTGCCAAACTGTGCGTACAGACAAAGCACTCAGGGCAATTTTTATTTGGTAATTACTGTCTTTGTTCTGAAGTATGGCCAATGCTAACTGATTGAAAAGCTCTCAGAACAAATAGTAAAGAACACAGCTCCTTCATTACCCAAATTGCATTTGAATTGATCTTGCCTTTTGTGACATTTTGTTTTTCTTTTTTGAACAAAGAGTTAATATGCTTTTTAATTAGGGTACTTAAATTCTAGGGGGATGGGAAGGAATCTTTATGTTCCTTCTTGCTAACCTTGTCTCAGTGAGACCCACCTCTTCATCCTTTTGAGGCTGTACGCTGTGGGCTACTTCCAGAAAGGACAAGCGTCAGTGAGCAAGCTAAAGAGGAGACATCTCCTCAAGACTGGAGGGCTGGCGTCTCCCCACAGGACAAAGTACTCACCATGCCCAGATTAGTAAAGACCTTTGTTTTGGGGACAGCTTCAATTTCTATTATCATGAACATTGATGCATTTGGCTCTTGCAAGCAACTGCCTGGTCTATTTGCATGTTAATTCTAATTTCTTTATGGAGAAAGAGAGAAAGGAACAGAGAAAGACGTAGAAAGGGAGACACAAGAAAGAGAGGATAATAGGAATGAAACTAGGAATTACTCCAGTCATTGTGCAAGGTTATTGGTAAAATAAAACCTTTTCTGTCTCGCTTTAAGATCCTTTTATTTTGAGATAGGGTCTTGCTATGTAAAGGCTGGCCTTGAACTCACTATGTAACCCAGCGTGGTGGATTGACAACTGGTGGTCAACTTGTAACACCCAGCTGAACTGAACCAGCGTGGTGCTGGGTGTGGGAGGCACACCTGAGGATTGTTGCTAACAAAATAAAAAGAACTAGAGAAGAAAAAAAGAAGCTGTTGGGAAGTTTTTAGAGAGCTGTTGGTTTTCCTGAGGACCTTGTCATGCTGTCTTTCCTGATATGAATGCAGCTGTCCTCATCATCGAAGAAGCTCAGGGCCTTGTTGCCGCTGAGAATGGCTACAGTTCACTTTGGGGAAGCCCTGGTCCTCACTCTGAGCATTGCTTCTTCTGGAGGGGAAGATGGCGCACTGCTCAGTCTCCTGGAGAAGCTTGTCGCATTTGCTTTCATGATGGGGGCTTGGCTCTTCTCATCATCAGAGGAGCTCGGGAACTCACTGTTACTGAGGATGGCTGTGGTACTTTTTGGGGGAGCTCTGGTTCTGACTGTGAGTGTCGCTTCCTGGCTTCAGTGAAGATCCCTCAGCCTACTAGCACAGATCCTTCCTCCCACTGGTGCAGACTTTTTAGCTTCCATTGTTGACCTTCGGGCCTTCCTAGAGCAGATCCTTGAAACACACTTGCATGAGACTTTGTCGTGGGCTCTAGGCCTCCAGTTGGAGTCATGGGGGACATTGTTATGGGCTCTAGTCTCTACCTGGACTCATGCAGGACATCACCGTGGGATCCAGGCCCTCAGTTGGATTCTTTGATCTTTAGTGTATGGACAGATTTATTGCCCTCTTTTTGTATATGACTCTTTGGGTGACTATTATAAAATAATTCTATAAGTTATTATTGTTTCCCCTTGTAAACTCCAAAGCACAACACCCAGGCTAGCTTGAACTCTCAATAATTTTCCTGCCTCAGCCTCCTGTATACTGGGACTACAGATGTGCGCCACCATGCAGTCCTGCTATGTGTTGCTTATGTGGTTCTTCTTACCCTGGAGCTATGGGAAGATGGAGACCTTAAACGAAATGCCGTTCATCTCAGCACCTGTGAATTGATTCCTCCCTTATGGCACACATTGGAAGTAAAAGATGAGTAAGTCACCACCCATCCACTAAAGAAGTTGGAGCTGGACATGGTGGCACATAAAGAAAAAGAGTTGGTAATTAAACATCAGTGAGTGCTTTGTGTTCAAGTATTTATTATCCAAATACAAAAAGGGTAAGAAGTAAAAGGAACTGAGTGCGTAATGGTTCGTCCCCAATCATATACTGTGGCAGTACCCTTGTTAGTATTTGAAGAGGATGCTCTTAAATGAAAAACCATTAAATTCAGCAAGTGCTAATTGTACCTGCTTTATGGTCATGATTGGTGACAGAAGATAACTAAGTCACATCCTCTCTATTAAAGACCACAGTAAGAGTGTCACTCAATGCAATGTTGTAAAATGTGATGACGCAAAGCAAACAGTTCTTAAAGCTCGCTCACAGAAGGGGATCACAAAGCCCACAAGGCTGGGGAACGGCTCCACCTGAGGCAGAGAGATAGTGTGGGCAAAACTGGCTGGGAAAGGAGATGTGACAAGCTCCCACAACACATGCCTAGAAGGGTTCTCAGAGCCCTACATGCGGACTTCTTCTGAGAACTAGAGCAGGTTTTTGATAGGATGACCTACAGGTGATGCCAGCATGGGAAATATGAAGAAAGATAGTCACCATCAAGTGCTTGCTATCCTACTTGCCCAGTAGGATGTATTTTTATTTTAGTGGTACATTTTAGATATACATAATGATCGCATTCATCACAGGGAGTTTATACTTGACATATCTTGCTTCTTCTTTTTCCCATTCCCCTCCCTTCAGCCCCTGTTCCCCTCCTTATTCATAAAGCTTTGTTTCCATTTTTTCCTTCAATTTTCTCTTTCTGTTCCCTTCTTTTCTTTCCTCGGCACCCTCCCTTGCTCCCTTTCCGATTTGAACATTTTCTTCCCATTTACCAGTATCTGTTATGAACTTTGGTCCTATTTACCCTTTTAATTTCTCACACTAGAGAAACAATGCAATATTTAAACGTGTGTGACCAATTTATTTCATCTAAGAGTATGGTCTCTCTCTTTCCCTTTTGGTTATTATTATTATTTTTTAATAATCAAGTTTATTGGTACATTTTAGGTATACATAATGATCACATTCATCATAGAGAATTTGTACCTGTATATGATATATCTTGATTCCTCTTTTTTCCCATTCCCCCTTTCAACCCTCTTTTTCTCCTTATTTACAAAGCTTTGTTTCCATTTTATCCTTCTTTTCTCATTTTTTCTTTTCCCTTTCTTCCTTTCCCCCTCTCATCTCCCTAATTCCCCTTCCCATTTAAACATTTTCTTCCTATTTCACATTATCTGTTATACATTTTGGTCCTGATTTACACTTTTATTTTCTCACAGTAGAGAAACAATGCAGTATTTACACATGTGAGTCTGATTTATTTCACTTAATAGTATGGTCTCAAAGTGCACTCCATTTAGCCAGAAATGTCTCAAGCTTATCCTTGTTCACAGTAGAGTAGTACTCTATTGTATATAAAAAAATCCATATCTTTGTCCTTTCATTGGTTGATGGGCATTTCGGCTGTCTCCAAGATTTAACTATTACAAACTGTGCTGCTATGAACATGGGTGTGCATATTTCTGTGGTATGATGCTTTGAATTCTTTTGGGAAGATACCAAAAAGGGGAATAGTTGGGTCAAATGGAACCTCTAGTTTACAGCAAATAAATATATTAAAAAATCTTCACCGTTACTGGTCATTCAAGAGATGCAAGTTAAGACAACACTGAGATTCCATCTCACCCCAGCAAGAATGGCTGTCATCAAGAAATCAACCAATAACAAATGCTGGTGGGGCTGTGTGGAAAAGGATGCCTTCTCCACTGTTGGTGGGAGTGTGGACTGGTGCAACCACTGTGGAAATCAATGTGGGGATTCTTTAAAAAACTAAAACTGTAGGCTATATTTTTATTTTTTCTCCTTTTTACTGAGCCCAAACTCACTCTACTGAGTCCCTTTTTCCGCCCTACACTTCTGTTTTTTTCCTTAGTTTAATAAGTTTGAAACTTGCCACTGCTTTTGCTTGCTTTGGTAGTTCTTTGTCTGGGACAGAAACACCTAGAAATCACCTCTAACAGGAGACCCCATTAGCCCAGAACCTGATAACACAACCTTTTGCCAATCCGAATGAAGACTCTGAGCAAATTAACATTGGAAGGAAAGAAAATGAGCAAGGAGGCTGATGTCAGTGTCGGACTACTTGAATATCAAAGCTGTGGAGAAGATTTTGAGGAAGTTGACAGAAACTCTCAAATGTTTTGTAAAGATGACCTTACATCATGTGCATGAAAGTCTACTGAGGAAGACCACACGAAACCGTTGTGCAGTTATTTTATTTATTTATTTATTTATTTATTTATTTATTTATGTATTTATTTTTGCAGAGATTGAACCCTGGATCTTCATGCTGAGCTACATCCCCAGCCCTTTTCCATTTTTTATTTTGTGAAAATGTCTCACTAGGTCACTAAGTTGCTCGGGTAGTGCTCAAACTTGGGGATCCTCCTGCCTCAGCCTCCCAAACTGCTGGGATTATTGGCTGTGTCATGATGCCTGGCTTGTTAAAGGGACTTCCTAGAATAATTTGCCAGAAGGAAAACCAATACTTGTGTTATTGCCATTCATTTTAACAATTAGTACATAACAATTATATCCTGAATTTTAACATTAGAAAATATAAACTTATTTTCTTACTTTTTAAACCAAATTTATTTTCTTTCTGAATGAAATCCAAGTTCACCTTTTATTTTTTTAATTTATTCTTTATTTTAAAGGTAAAAGAACCAAAACATATTAACAAACACACAAACATAAACAAAACAACATAAAAACAGTAAAAGTAATACAGAATTTCAGACAAGGTGATAGGAAATTACCAATTGTTGTTTTATTACATATTGTTATCTTCAAATTGTTTACTCAGATAAGCAAATATAGGGATGTAAGATTGATCAAACAATTAAACACTAACTGTTCCTTTCAATAAAGCAATAGAAATTAGTACAATTGTCATAGCTATCTTGTATATACATATTTTTTCCTTCTCTGTCTTTTCTCTTTTCCCTTATCACAGTCGTTCTTTCCTTTTGAGCAGTTTCATTCCCTTTCAGAATATCTATTGTACCTTTTAGATTTTATTTACTCTTTCAGGTTTTTACACTAGGGAGAAAATATAATATTTACACATGTGAGTCTGATTGTGCTCACTTATGAGTATTGTCTTTAGTTGAACCCATTTACCCATAAAAGCCTTGAGTTTATCTTTCCTTATAGCTGAGTAATATTCCATTATATAAAAATACCACATCTTTTTTATCCATTCCTCAGTTGATGGGCATTTGGGTGGTTCCCACAATTTAGCTATTATAAATTGCACTGCTATAAACATGGATGCACACCTATTTCTGTGGCATGATGCTTTTAGTTCTTCTGGAAAAATATCCAAAAGGGACATAGCTGGGTTGAATGGGACCTCTAATGCTTGTTTACTGAGTAATCTCCAAACTGATTTCCACAGTGGTTGCACCAGTCTACAGTTCCACCAGAAGTGGAGAAGGGTTCCTTTTTCCCACAGCCACACCAGCGTTTGTTGTTGGTTGATTTCTTGATGATAGATATTTTTTCTGGGGTGAGATGGAATCTCAGTGTTGTTTTAATTTGCATTTCTTGAATGACTAATGATATTGAACTTTTTTATGTATTTATTTGCCATTTGTATTTCTTTATCTAAGAAGTGAGTATTCATCTCAGATGCCCATTTTTGGATTGGGTCCTTGAATTTGGGGGGCCCGTTTTAATCCTTTATATGTTCCAGATAGAAGTCCTGTGTTTGATGGACAGTTTGCTAAAATTTTTTTCCCAATTTGTGGGTTTTCTTTTTACTCTGCTGATGGTTTCTTTAGATGTACAAAAACTTTTCAATAAGATGAGATCCCAGTTGATGATTCTTTGAAGTATTTACTGTGCAGTTTGCTTTTTGTTCATGAACTCTCTGCCTACCCTTATGTCTTCAAGATTTTTACCTACTTTCTCTTCCAGTAAATTTAGTGCTTCTGTTTTAATATTTAGATGTTTAGTCCATTTTGACTTTTGTTTGGTGCATGGTGATAAACATGGATCTAAGTTCAGGCTTCAGCATATGACAAGTCAATTTTTCCAACATGATTTATTAAAAAGGCTATATTTCTTCCAGTGAACTTGTTTGGTCTCTTTTTCCAAGATCAGGTGGCTGAGTGTGTTTGTGATTGTGGCTGCATCTTCCAGTCTGTTGCATTGGCCTTTAGGTCTGTTTTTTTGCCAAAACCATGTTGATTTTATCACAGTAGCTTTGTAGTATAATTTCAAGTCAGGGATTGGGATGCCTCCTGCCTTGCCTTTGTTGCCAAGGACTGCTTTTGCTAGTCTGGGTTTCTTCTGGTTCCAGATGAATTTTAGGAATGTTTTTCTAGGTCTGTGAGGTATACTAATGGTATTTTGATTCAGATTGCATTGAATCTGTATAATTTGGGGAGTATGGCCATTTTCACAGTGTTCATTCTTTCTATCCATGAGCATGGAATATCTTTCCATTTTCTGAAGTCTTTGATATCTTTTTTCAGAGTACTGTAATTTTCACTGTATAGATCTTTTAGTTCTTTTGTTAGATTGAGCCCTAAGTATTTCAATTTTAGGATACTATTGTGAAAGCTACAGGTTCCTTAATCTCCCTCTCAGTGTGTTTGTCATTTGTGTATAGGAATCCTATTAATTTTTGAGTGTTGCCTTTTATCCCGCTATGCTACTGAATTTGTTTATTAATTCTAGGCATCTTATGGTGGAATTTTTGGGGTATCCTATGTAGAGTACCATGTCATGTGTAAATAATGAGAGTTTCATTTCTTCCTTTATATCCATATTCCTTTCATTTCTTCCTCTTGTCTAGTGCCCTGACTAATGTTTTCAGAACTATATTGAATAGGAGTGATAACAGTGGACATCTTTGCCTTGTTCCTGATTTTAAAGTGAAAGCTTTCAGTTTTTGAACATTTAGTATGACAGCTGTCAGTGTGTTATAAATGGCTTTGATCAGATTGAGGTAAAGACCATCTATGCTGGTTTTCCCTAGGGTTTTATCATGAATGAGTGTTGGACTTTGTCAAAAGTTTTTTCTGCATCTATTGAGATAATCATATGGTTTTTGTCTTTAGCACTGTTGATATATTGTGTTACATGAATAGATTTGCATATATTGAAACATCCACATATCCCTGGGATTAATCCCATCATAGTGTTTAATCTTCTTGATGATTTGCTGCACTCTGTTTGCTAGCATTTTATTGAGTATCTTTGCATCTATGTTTATTAAGGAGATTTGCCTATAGTGCTCTTTTTTGGTTGGGTCTTTCTCTGGTTTTGGTATCAGTATAATACTTGACTCCAGAAATGAATTAGGGACAATTGCTTCCTTTTCAATTCACTGAAAGGATGCAATATGCATGCGTGCAGAGGTTGGGCACCAGGGACATTAATACAGAAGCACTTGGCTCATACTGTTGGACTACACTCCTTGCATGTATGTGTTTCCTGAGATATTTTACTGCAATACATTTTAGGGTTCTATGTGCAGGAATATGATGAACAAATGACAATGATGACTTTTTTTTGAGGCAGAGTCTGTGTATGTAGCCCATTCTGTCCTTGAACTTGTGGCCATCCTCCTGCCTCAGCCTCTTGGGTGCTAGGATTATAATCATGTGCCACCACAGCCAGCTCATCTGGAAGCTTGTAGAGCCCTATCTCATTTCTTTGTTGTTTTCCTGCTGCTAGCTCTCTAGCTGGTCTATTTCAACTGCTGTGAAGCTGTCAGGTTGCTGACTCTGAGGTCTGTCCACCCTGGGGTCCATTTCTTTCCAGTCTGTGATGCAGCCAATACAGTACAGGCATGGAAATGCAGATAACTTTAGAGGAGTCTCTTAGTTGAAGGAAAATATGATTTATATCTGACAGCCAAGTTTCTAAAAATCACCAGAAACACCCACCTCTGCAGTGCCACTCAGCACACAGGGAGAGTGCTACAAACTTTTCTGAACTCATTGCTGAAGCTCTCTCCTCCCTGCTTTTCTCTGACTCAAGGCCTTTTCTTTTCTGGTTTTGTTTTTCTGAGACTATGTAGTCTAGGCTGGCCTTGAACTCATGGCAACCCTCCTGCCTCAGCCTCTCAAGTGCTGGGATGACAGACCCCTGCCACCATGCTCAGCACTCAAGGTCTTTTTGGGTGGAATGTTTGAAGAACAGCTCCATGCTTTCTCTAACAGAAGCCAGCATGGCCTCTCCATCTTCCTGAGTTCTGTCTTGCTATCCTTGTCTTGCTTAATAAAAACATAAGAACAGCTGGTACCTTGTAAGGCAAAGGGAAAACAGGAAGGATTTTGAAGGCTCATTTAGCTTCACAGTACTTAATATTTATGTACTTGAAATGTTTTGATCTTGTCGAATCCCCAAAGAGAACTCTTCCCCCCGCTTCAGCAAAAGTCCTCCTAAGCTATTTTTCCCATGATACTAAAAGTCTGAAGCTTCTTTTGAAACCAGGCTCAGCAAGTGTTTCCTGTAAAGGCCACAAAGATAAATATTTTTGGCTTTGTAGGTTAGAAGCCATCTGTTGCAACCACCAAGCTCTGCCATTGTAAGGCAAGCAACCATAGGCAATATGATGGCCACCTTCCAATAAATCTTTATTTGTAGAAGCAGGCTGCTCTAAAACAGTGCTCCCTGCCTTGGTTGTGCATTGGCAATCCCTGCAGAGCTTTTTAAAAATCCTTCTGTGCCGGGCATGGTGGTGCACGTCTGTTATCCCAGCACTTTCTCAGGAGGCTGAGGCAGGAGGATCACCGGGAATTTAAGGCCAGCATGGGCTACACAATGAGTTCAAGATCAGCCTCAATTGCATAGCAAGACCCTGTCTCCAAAAACAAAAACAGACATTCTCCATGCCAGTAAGAGTAGAGGTGAAGCACAGTCACCAGTATTTGAAAGTTCTGTGGGTAAATCCAGTGTGTAGCTGAGCATGAAGACTACCCTAAACTCAGCAGAAAAAGCCGGCAGAAACTGGTTTTGTGTCCGGTATGGAGCACCCAACCCTTCTAGTCACGAGTGCATTGCAATTATGCACGGTCCCTGATCCTTCCACCACAGAGGTGGCCAGGAAGGGCCATCTGTGGCCAGCCCCTCCCTTCACCCCTGTGCACCCTAAAAAAGCAATTATTTTCAATGTTCAGTATGACTCAAAAGCTTCAAGCACTCAAAAGGAGCAGCTGCAAATGCAAACATGATGGTAAGTTCCTTGCAATTGCTGGGACAGTGACAGGTGGCACTTTTCCTGTTGGATAAGCCAGCTGTGCTTTCACCATCCACTCTCTCCTAAACCAAGAAGGAAGAAGGCAGGGTCCTACAGGCTGCATCTAAAACTAACTGTACCAGGACTGTCTGTAGGGAGATTAAAATAAAGCCCTGCTCTAGGGCATGGCGAAGCTTTCCAACTCTTCTGCAACATGTCTTGGTTGGCCAGTGGAGGACTGGATTAGACTAATTCCCTATTTGAATTCGAACCCAGGTTGAAGCAGATGAAAATGTTGTTTTTTCATATTCTTTATTTTGTATTTAACATGCTTGCAGTACCTGTTTACATTCATCATAGGGAACAGGTCTAGGTACTTAGCATATTTTAATTCTTTTTTTCCCCTTCCTCTCCCCTCCCTCCATCTCCAGGTCCCTTTCCCACTTGTTTGTTGTTGTTGTTTGAGACTTGTAGCTCACTCAGGCCTCAAGCTCGTGGCGATCCTTTTGCCTCAGTCTCCCAGTGCTGAGATTACAGCTGTGTGCCACCTCGCCCGGCCCCCTTCCCATGTGTAAAAGATCTATCTCCCTGTTTCCTGTTGTCTTTTATTTTGTTTTTTGATTTATTTATATTTGGGGGTTCTCTTATAATAGAAGTTATGCCACACTCAGGCTTGTGTGATTTATTTCACTTAACATTATGGTCTCGAGGTGCATCCACTTTCCATGCCCAGGCCCCCAGTAGACCCATTTTTTGCTTCCTGGCTGTGGTTATATGAAGTTGAACACTAAGTCACTGAGTTGCCCAGGTTGCGTTCAAACTTGGGATCTTCCTGCTTCAGCTTCCCAGACTGCTATTTTTGATGTTAGATTTACTCCTAATTTGTGTTCCCTGAGAATAGTGTGAGATAGGGAGTTGGTTACAGATGACTTATTTGACAAGTGATCCCAAAAAGCAGAAGGGAGAGATGGGGAGAGTGAGGTACAGAGAGTAAAAAAGCCAGATGAATGACCTGTTGATCACTGGGGATCCTCTTGGGAATCAGGTCCCATGGTTCTCAGACAGTCTCGCTGGGAGAGGTTGGGGCAGGTGTCCTCCTCCTCCTTCCCTAGGGCTGAGTGGTCCCCTGGGGGACCGCCATGTCACTTTGCTAATGGCCAAGAGACTTTAGTGATTTATGTTCAATTTCATGACAGGGCCCAAACTCCTCAAGAGAGTACAGCCTCCTCATCAGCGCAGGTCTGAAGGGCGCATCCTTACAGCAGCCATGACCTGTGTCTCGGGCAATGGATTTGCCTGTGACATATGGTACAACAGTCACCCCTGGGTTCTTTTTCCTAGTCAGCCCCAACACAGGAGGAGTTCTGGATTTGCCAGGTGACTTCCGGTCTGCTGGTGACTAGGACAGGGCCCTCCCTGCACAATATCTCCCCCAGCCTTCGCTGTGCCTGTCTCTGCTGGCCCCTGCTTGTCACTGCATGTGACCTCTGTACTCTACGTCTCTGGCAGGGACTCTGTCCAACCTTCCAGTGCATCTTGGGGGCCTGCCACACACTCAGGATGCATGGGACACTGGTCTTTGGAAGTTCCAGAATGCAGGCGAGTGACCCTGGTGCTAGATTTTGTGTCTAGTGTGTCCCAAGGCACTAAATCATAATTAAGATCCCTAAGGAAGTTTTTTTTTGAGGTGAAAGACTTTTGCCAATGTTTCATTTTGGGCACAGGGCATGATGACACATCCCAGGCCACCACCCAGATGTCTACTGCAGAGGCCCTGGCTCTGTCAGGCACTGGCTTTCACCTGTTGGGCCCCCCCCATCCCACCTGGGCTGCACTTGGCTTTCCCATCCTGATTGACAGCTGTGCTCTGGCAGGCCGCGTCAGGTGACCTCATTCCCAGCTGTCGCCTGACACTCGATCACTTGCGCCTTCATCTGCTGCCATGTGCACGCTCGTGCCTGGCCCCTCCGCCCTGGCAGCTGCTCACAGTCTGCAGTGTCCACGTGCAGCTGGCCAGGCCACGACAGACGCGGCACCACCAGCCCAGACAGCTGCATTTCAGGCATTGCTGTACCTGGCATCTGGCACAAGAGAAAGGGCGTGGAGACCATCTGAGGACAGAGGAGGGAGACGGCAAAGTGTGGCCGCCTCCGAAGAGAGTAAGCAGCATGACTGTCCGAGAACTCGGACAGTTCTGATAGCAGAGACCAGTCCTTGGGAACCCTGAATGCTTCTTCTCCTGGCTAAATAATCTCTGCATAACAACGCTCCCACTTCAGCCTGTGCTGGCGTTATTTGTATTTTGGACTTTCTTACAGACCACGAGGACAGAGACAGACTCTGGACCGTGAAGTGGCTTCCAAGGGAAACTGAAATTTTGAAGCACTTGCGTCTAGCAAACATGGTAACATTGTGAGAAAAGATATGAAGAAAAGAGTTATAGCTGGGTGTGATGGTGCACACCTATAATCCTAGCACTTGGGTGGCTGAGGCAGGAGGACTGCCACCATTTTGAGACCAGCATGGATTATCTAGTGAGTTCAAGGCTAGCCTGAACTATATAGCAAAACCCTGTCCCAAGAAAAAAAAAAAAAGAGATAGAGTTATGGAGAAAATTGTCTGCTTTAAAAAATATTAGCAATAAGAAACTTTAAAGACAACTATACAAGGATCTATATAGCTGCCCATGAAACTGGCTGTATCCAATAAGAAAACATAGTGGAGGCTACAGGGGAGATGCAGGGGAGACCAAGTCCTCACACAGAATTAGTGGATGAAGTTAACAAAAGTACTTCTTTAGTAATAGAGGGACTCAAAAATAAGAATATGAAATACATGGCTATCAGAAAGCAAATCTCCAAACCAATAAAAAAAGGAACAAAGAATATAAACAGCAAGAAGGAGCCAAACTAAACAATTAAGATGTGAACATCACTAGTAATTATGGAAATTCACATCAAAACACAAGCAAGACTGTTTAAAAGAGACAAGTTAACTTGCATTTTCACTTTTGATGATACAAACTAGGGGTCAGGATTCAGAAAAGAAAATCGAAATTGCATTGGCTGCTCACACACAATTCATTGTGCAAAATCAGGGTCTTTTGGGTTGTTTGGTTTTTGGTGTTTTTGAGACATGATCTCACTATGCAGTCCAGGCTGGCCTCCAGCTGGTGTTCCTCCTGACTCGGCCTCCTAGGTATGGGGTTTACAGGTGTGTGCCATCACATCCGGCTTCTTTTCTTTCTTTCTTTTTTCTTTTTTCTTTTTTTTTTTTTGAGGAAGGGCTTCACTAAGTCACTTAATTTCTCAGGCTGAGCTCAAACTTGCGATCCTCCTGCCTTGGCCTGGCAGAGTGCTGGGATCATAGGTGTGTGCCACCATGCCTGGCTCTATCGTATTTCCTTGACCCATTCAACTGTTACTAGGCACCTTCCCTGTTTCCATAGCTTAGTCATTGTGAATTGCACTGCAGTAGACTTGGGTGTACAAGCATCTCTGTACTATTCTGGCTTTCATTCTCTCAGGAATACACCAAGGAGTGGTGTGCCTGGGTCTAATGGTAGCTCTGGATTTACTGTTTGGAGAAAACTCCATGCTGATTTCCATAGCAGGTATATTAATTTACACTCACTCCCACAGGGTAAAAAGCCTCCTTTTCCTTTGTCGGCACTCACTGTTTGTATTCTCCACGATAGTCACAGTCAGGTTCTTTCGTTCTTTGTCCTGAGAATTTAATACAAGATTAGTCATACTTTGTGTCCAGTTCCAAATACAGCATATATTTTTCCAATCTAATATTTAAAAATTGTAACAGTTTTTCACATTTGTTCTTCATATGTCTCCTAAGAAATTTCTCCTAAACTATGTTTATTTTCACACTGAAAATCTCTTTGAATGTCAATCCATATTATCCAAATGGGTTCTTTCTATAATCTATTTTTATTTTCACATTAGTATTACTGTTGTTTTAAAGTAACTTTTTTAGTCTAATACTTTTATAAAATATAAAATCACATGTTTGGATATCATAAAAATGTCACATTATGATAATCATTTCTAAACATTTACTCCTAAATTCTGAATTTATCTCTCATACTCCAGTAAGTAATGTCTCATGAACTGGATTCTAAATTCATGGCCAAAGGATGAATTAAAAGTATCTGTTAAAATTAAGCTAATTTAAAAAAAATTGCCTGTATTCCTAGCACTTGGGAGGCTGAGGCAGGAGGATCACTGTGAGTTCAAGGTCAGCCTGGACTGCATAGTGAGACCTGGTATCAAAAAGAAACAAGCAAAATACTTACCATACACTTCAACAACTTCTAGAAATCATCCTACATATACTTTAGCTCAAGACACAAAGAAAGAAAGTAGACAAATTTATCAATAGGTAAAAGGACAGCTATAGTAAAGCCCTATGGTTGCACATCACATAGCTGTTTGAAAGAATGAGCAGTATTTATGTATTAGGCTGGAAAGACGTTAACAAAACTGGTTGACATTATTCCAATGTGCATATATTTAGCCCGGTGTGCTGGTGCCTTCCAACAATTAAAAGGTGGTTCACATTTTGTGTTGGTTTGGGGGAATATTTTGCAAGGGGGGAACAATATAATACAGAACTTATACTTTATAAGATTATTTATAATAGTCACCCAAAGAATGATATGCAAAAGAGTGCAGGAAATCTGTCCACACACTAAGACCAAGGAAACTAGCCAAGGGCCTGGATGCCACAGAAATGTCCTGCATGAATCCGGATGAAGACCTAGAGCCCATAACAATGCCTCCCATGAATCCAACTGGAGGCAAAGAGCCCACGACAACATCTCATGCAGGCCTGTTTCATGGATCTGCACTGGGAAGGCCCAAAGGTCAGTGGTGGAAGCTAGAAAGTCTGTGCTGATAGGATGAAGGACCTGTGCTAGCAGGCTGAGGGATCTGCACTGGAGCCAGGAAGTGACACTCAGAAGAACCAGAGCTTCCCTGAAAGGTAGCACAGCCATCCTCAGCCACAGTGAGGTCACGAGCTTCTCTGATGATCAAGATGGCTGAGTTCCCATCAGGGAAGCAAAAGCAGCAAGCTTCTCTAAGAGACAGGCAGTGCACCATCTTCCCTTCTGGAGCCAGGAAGCGATGCTCAAAGTGAGGACCAGAGCTCCCCCAAAGTGAATCAAAGCCATTCTCAGTTCCAACGAGGTCCTGAGCTCCTCAGAGTATGAAAACAGCAAGGTTCATCAGGAAAGCCAGCATGACAAACTCCTCCAAAACAACCAACAGCTCCTTACTGCTTCCACCAGCTCCAACAGCTGTTTTCCACTCCCAACAGCCTTCTTCAGTTCCAAAAAGCCTTCTCCTCCTTCTCCAGTTCTGCCTCTTATGCTGCTGGCAACAGTCCTCAGGTGGGCCTCCCACACCCAGCACCACGCTTACTCAGTTCAGCTAGGGGTTATAAATTGACCACCAATTATCAATCCACTACATTCACTTTAGGGAATTTCAGTAAAATGCTAAAGAAAACTATGCAAAAGTAGCCCACTTCCCTGCACTCTGCAGGACAGATAAAGTCTCGGGGAATAAGATTCCACCTCAGAGTACCTGCACAGAACCTTTGAAAGATGAATCTTTGTGAGCTAAATCACAAACTATTTTTGAGAACTGAAGGGAAATATGAATAAGTGAATATATAACTAATGGGATACATACAAATTGAACACAAATGCAAGAGTAATGAATTGAGCTGCTCCATTAGGTATTAAAGCATAATGTGACATTTTCAAAATTTTGTGAGGGGGCCCAGATTCAATAATTCTTTTGGAAAAACACACATTATTTCATTGTTCACACACACTAAAAACTACAGAAATGGCACTGTTATGATACAAACATAAAAATGGATGCATGTATCAGTGCAATCAGAATAAATGTAGAGAAATTGTCTTGATTATGAGAAAATAATACATAATAAAGGAAGACTCACAAACCAATGCTCAAGAGATTATTCACTGAAGAATTGAAGATAATTAACTATTTGGGAGGAGGTGTCAGTTACATTTATTTGTCATATCATGCAAATACTAAAATGTAAATGCTCTTGACAATTAGATATGATACTGGGCATAGTGGGGTATGCCTATAATTATAGACACTCAGGAGGCTGAGGCTAGAGGATTCCAAGTTTAGGGGCAGCTTGGGGTATTATCAAGACCCTATCTCAAAACAAAAACAAAATTTAAAGGACTGGGGATGTAGCTCAGTGTGAAGGCCCTAGGCTCAATTTCTAGTGCCACAAAAGGAAAGGAAAGGAAAAAAAGGGAGGTGGGGAAGGAGGAAAGAAGGAAGAAAGAAAGGAAGGAAGGGAGGGAGAAAAAGAGAAAGAAAAGAATTAGATCTGACATCTGAAAGCAAAATAAAAAAATAATTGGGGTAAATGTTGGTAAGACATACAGCATGTTTTAGAATAAAATTTTCAGCTGGGTATGGTGTTGCACACCTGTAACCCCAGCACTCAGTAGGCTGAGGCAGGAGCATCTCTGAGTTTGAGGCCAGCCGGAACTACAGAGCCAGATCGTGTCTCAAAAAACCAAACCAAAACAAAAACGAAGATAAAGGACACTATTTTTAGACTCTTAAATCTTCTATAGATAAGCACAAGAAAGCAGAGCCCTTAATGAAAGAAAAGTCAGATAAATATAACTGCACTAAAATCACACACACACATACACACACCTGAAAAAACACCTTAAATAAAGTTAAGAAGATGAGCTACAGACAGAAAGTAGATATTCGCACTGCATACATTCAAGGACTGTTAGTTTCTGAAATGTGTAAAAATATTTACCATTCAGCAGTGAAAGGAGAAACATCCCACGTGGGTAAAATACACGAAGAAGTCAATTTATAGAGGAGGAAAATGGAAAGCCAAATAAATGACAAGTTGTTTTACTTCTCCAGTTTTT
Organism: Chinchilla lanigera; assembly: GCF_000276665.1. NCBI lineage: Eukaryota > Metazoa > Chordata > Mammalia > Rodentia > Chinchillidae > Chinchilla > Chinchilla lanigera. The sequence continues at coordinate 4,842,262 of NW_004955519.1, forward strand.
AGAAAGTTCCAGTTAAACAAGAACATGCCACTTCAGAGCCAAGAAATGGGCAACATATAGAAAAGAGCTCTGCTCCATCATCCGGATAGGTAGAAAGTGCACATCAGTGACTATGTGTCTGAACCTGAATAACAGTGAGAAAGGGAAATAACTTAAACACTCAGCAGTGAAAGAAGAGGTACTGTATTCACTGAGGCAGGGTCTCTATCTGTAGTTCAGGCTGGTCTTGAACTCACTATGTAGTGCAGGCTGGCTGCGAACTCACAGTAATCCTCCTGTCTCAGCCTCCCTGGTGCTGGGATTACAGGCGTGAGCCACCCTACCTGAGTTCTCCTGTTATGCCATTTTGGAAACTACAGTGTCATTATGCACACATGCACACACAGTAATGGTATGATGGGCACAGAGATGTGGTGACACTCTGCTCCGCTGTACAGCAAGAGGAAGGATATACATTAGAAAGAGGACTTGAGTAACGGTGAAGTATTGCCATCAGACCTGCGAGATCGGTATCTACAATATATGTTGAAATAGAATCAAAGAAGAGAAAAAAAATGAGAAAAGAAGGAAAACTGGAAACAAAGCTTTGTAAATAAAGAGGGGAAGAGGGGTTAAAGGAAGTTGAGGGTAATGGGAAGAAAGAGGAATCAAGATGTATCACATACAGGTACAAAGTCTCTATGATGAATGTACATCTAAAATATACCAATAAACTTTATTATAGAGCACCCTTCCTGGTCCTCTTTGCAGCCCAGGAAGTTAATATCTGTAATCCCACGGAAAAATTATTGGAATCCCATCAAGTTAATTCCATTTTTTTTTTTTTTTTGGTACCAGGAATCGAACTCAGGACCTTGTGCTTGCCAGGCAGGCACTTATGCCACTGAGCTATATCCCCAGCCCCCCATCAAGTTAAATCCAATCTACCACTCCCAGTACAACCCACTGCATAAATAAAGACACAATAATATATCCAAAATGGTGGGGAGTTCAGGGGCTCCCCAGTCCAGCTATGATGACAGTTAACCAGAACAAAGGCCTTGACCCAGGACCAAACCCGTTTTATCAATTCATGAAGAAAGGAGTGGCTCGAGGATGAGTGACTGTGAAAGTGCTGGGAAGTATGTGTGTGACCTGAACTGGGCTAGGTAGGAGGCCTGAAATCACCTCTGCAATGTGCAGGGAGAAGAATATGCAGAAAGAGTAATCTATATAACACAATTGAGGCAATGTGTGATGCTCTGGGGTTGGTGCTTCAGCTCTGATGTGTAACCTTTTGTGTCCAGGGAAGTCACAGCCTCTAATCTCGAGGCTTGATCCCAGCTGACAGCATGGGGTGTGGCCCTCCACCCCACCGTGCCCTGGCTCATAGATTTTATTTGTGAGCTATGGGGGGTCAGGGAAACACTGCCCTGCCATCTTTGCTTCAAAGACTACATATCAGCACCTCGGCTGGACCAATTTGCATTGCTTAAAGCCAATTGAAGGGATAAGGAAAAGTCCTAGCCAACTCTGCACACATCAGTATATGAAACAGGGCCAAGTTCAGCCAAAATGGAGACCATTGCTCCTCCTTCAAGGAGAGTCACCCAGGTGGTCCTCCACACTTATTTAATTTAAAAAGTAAGGCAATTGTTGCTTGTACTTTGTAAATTTTCTCCAGCTGGGAGGTTTTTAGGGGACTCTTATTTCCCCTAGAACATCTTCTCTTACCCTTTTCTCCATAGCAATAGCTATTCTTTGACTTCTTAGCCTACGCTATGAACAGTTTCACTTTCTCAACCTTAAATAAAATTAAACATATAAGAAGAACTTTAGAAATCTTTGATATCCATAGTTTTAAAATTTATTTTATTTATTGCTTTGAGACAGGGTCTCTCTATGTAGTTCAGGCTCCCTTTGAACTCACTATGTAGCCCAGACTGGGCTCAAACTCATAGTGATCCTCCTGCCTTAGCCTTCTGAGTACTGAGTTTAGAGGTGCACCCCTCCACACCTGGCACTGTTCTTGTTTAACACGATATACATTCTAAACTCAAAGCCATGCCTTTGATATGCAAACACCATTTCAAATCTGTGTGCTCTCCCTTCTCCATTCAGCTCCAGATGATTTGTCACTCATGAGGCTGCCCCAGACTGGGCCAGCAGTGCTTGTGTCTTCCCTGCATCAAGTAGTAGAAGTGATCAGGAAGCTCTGGAGCCCTTCTTCTGCATCCATAGCCAGAATTCGAGCCAGGGAACTCTGAGCTCATGGTGCAGGGACAGGGGTAGAGGGCGGTGCTCCATGTTAGGAGAGTTCACTGAGGGCCAATGATCAGATTCACAGATCAAACACTAAGCAGTTCACAGGTCTGAAGAAGCTCTGGTTTCCTTCCACTGAGCTGCTTTGCAAAATATGGGTTCTCTCATGCGATGTGACCAAAGCAGCCTCCAGCCCCACTGGAGTCTGCAGTGTGGGCTCCTCCTCCTCCACAGGCTTCTGTCCAAGCCCTTCCTTCCCCTGGGTGCCCTCCATGAGAAGAATGTACGATAAGATTTCTTCTTGCCAAAAGATTTATTTCCATACACTTGTACTGGGTTAGGAATTTTCCAGTAGGAGAAATGAGTCACAAAAAAACCCAACACCAAAAGTGACAATAATAATAATCACCATCTTGGATGGGCAATGTGGTGCACACCTGCAATCCTAAGCACTCCAGAGGCTGTAGTAGTTGATTGATTGTGTCACCTTGAGAAGTTTAGAAATTTAACTAAATCAATTCTGCAATTCTACACCCTAGGGTGTAGAGGACACACCCTAGGATGGCTCAGTCTCTGGATGGATGGTATAAAAGGGAAATGAGGAAGAATGGACAGACGGGCTTCCATTCTTTGGAAGAGCTCCAGTCTTCACCTTCAGCTTGGATGTTATCTCCTGGCTTCTACCGTAGACCCTTTGGCCTCCACCTTTGATCCTTCAACCTTCCAGTGTACACTCATCAGCCTTCTATTGCAGACCCATGGGCCTCCTGATATGGACTTGCCTGGACGCTGCAGTGAACTCCACACCTTGCACTGAGTCCTTCAGTCTCCAGTGTGCAGACACCCTCTGCACGCTTCCTCATCTGACTCTGTGGCTGATCATTTTAAGCCAATCTTACAATTTCTTACACATTTGTATACCTTGTGTTATATCTGTTTCTCTAGTACAACCCTGACTGATACAGAGGCTGAGGCAGGAGAATAGTTTTGAGGTCAAGGCCAACCTCAAAAAAAGAAAAACCAACGCATGGAATCCTGTCTCCAAGGGTTCTTTGGAAATTAGCTCTTTAGGGGAGGGGCTTGATTAAGTCCACTGAGATGAAGGAGGAGGGATGAGAGACAAGGGACATAAAGAACTCACACACTTAGTGAAATGACAAGATGTGAGCCTTGTCTGCATATCAGTGAGTTCTGGGTGTGTGGCGCACATTAAAATAATTTGTAACACTCTGGTAAGGTAGTGATCACCTGAAATCCCAGTTGCTTGGAAAGCCGAGGAAGGAGGATTCCAAGTTCCTGACCAGCCTGGGCAATTTAAAAGGAAATAAGAAAAACAAAAATGGTTGAGGGTGCAGCTCAGTACATGCAAGAAACCCTGGGCTCAGTCTTTAGTTTACACACACACACACACACACACACACACACACACACACACGGAGAACCTATCAATTCAGAGATTTGGCTTCAAGCCTTGGCTCCTTCTATGACTAGCTTTGTGACTTGGGCTTAAGTCTACTGAGCGTGAGGTTCTTTTTGATAAAATAGAGATAATGAAGCCAAGCATGGTGTTGCACTCCCATGATTCTAGCACTCGGGAGGCTGAGGCAGGACGATTGCCTCAAGGTTGAGGACAGCCGGGACTACATAGTGAGTTCAAGGGTAGTCTGAACTGCATAGTGAGACATTGTCTCAAAAAACCAGACAGAGAGAGAGAGAGAGAGAGAGAGAGAGAGAGAGAGAAGAGATGACAATAAAGTGAAACTGTGAGATATATTGCAAAGTACTTTGCACACTGTTAGTGTCATATAGATTTATTAATTTCTGAATGTTTCCCTTCTTATTTTATAGTGTTCTTTTTAAAATTTTGTGAAATAATAAGTTGCCTTTCAAATGTTACATTTCTGAATTCAATGTGGAGTTCATTGTAGATGTCTTGAAAACACATAGATACAAACATGCACAATTTTATTCATTCAGCTCAGCAAATGTATAAATTTGCTCTCTCTTTTGCCCTCTCTTCCTCTACACTCACAGCAATCCTTCTGCCTCAGCCTCCTGAGTGCTGGAATGACAGGCATGTACCACCACACCTGGCTCAGCAAATGTATATTGAAGGTTGATTTAAAAATATATATACTTGTTTCACCACTCCTACCCCCAAATTGGAAGTGGATTACAAATACCGATAAGGTGCAGTAAGACAATAAGTAGAATCTTATGTGGGAGGAGAAATAAGGACGCAAGAAGTGAAGGAGGCCAGGAGTGTTTTATCTCTTCCAATAGCTCTGTGAGTATTGGCCACAGCTTGGCTTTGAGCTCAAAGCCAACACAAAGACAGAAACAATTGCTCACAGATTTTCTTCAAGCATTACTGAAAATAAAAACTGTTCATTTGCTGTATCCCAAACTGAAATGTTGACAACTAATTCAAATATGTTTTTAAAATTTTATACTAAATAAATTTAAAATTATAGATGTGTGTATTTCAATTTTTATTTGAAATGCTAATTCTGAGAGTTGAGAATTGGAGGTCATCATGAGGCAGCAGATTGCACTTGATGGAAATTTATTCCACATATACTGCACCATCATTTCTCAATTCTAGATGCCTGGAATGCTACTTCTTTCAAACTCTTGTTTAAATGATGTATCTTGCAGTAACTGGGTAAAGAAAGAGAGCTGGTACACAGGAGCTAAAATTATAGATGAAACAAAATACTAGTGAGAGTTGAACTTGGCCCATGAGTGTCAAGTTTGCAAACTCAGATGTATGGATTTGGGGAGTGGAGGTGACTTTCGTTTGCCTTTTCCAGCCAACCCCACAGAGGAAGGAATCCAGGCCTATGGTCAGGTATGGGAGCTGCTGTGACAGGAAGCTTAGATGGCAAGACTCTGCTGATCTGGCAGATATTCTTTTTGTTTTTTGGTTTTTCTCCGGTACCGGGAACCGAACTCACGACCTTGCGCTTGCCAGGCAGGCGCTTTGCCGCTGAGCTAAATCCCCAGCCCCTGGCAGATATTCTTGGAAGGCACTACAGTCTGCAGCCATTGGATTACTATTATTGCTCTTTCCCTTGATCCTCTCCAAGGCCCACTATTGTCCTTTCCCTATGCCCTAAACTGGTGTTTCTCCTAATACTCTCTAGTATGTTCTCTCTAGTCATCTAGGCACTCCCCTACAACTCTTTAGCCCATTCACTCCCAGAGCTCTCTAGCTCAATTCCTGAACTACTCTCTAGCTCATACCCTTGTGCCCCGTATTCTCTATCCCATACCCCCAGTACTCTCTACCAATACACCCTCCCAGTATTTGCTAGCCCAAATGCTGGCCAAATGCTGATTCTCTATGCTGTTCCTTCCTATAGTCTGTAGCCAGCTACTCCCAGTAATCTGTAGGTAGACATCCAAATGCCCTCAGGGCAGCCACTATAACTCTTTAGCCCGTTCCCCTAATTCTCTCTAGGCTATTCCACTAAGTATGCTGTGTAGCCTTTTCTTTCCAGGACTCTCTAGCCCTTTTTTTTTTTTTTTTTTTTTTTACAATACTTGCTAGTAGTTCCTCTGAGCACTTTCTAGGCCATCACCCCTCAAATTATGTCTAGCCCATTTCTCCCAGTATTCTCTATCCTCTTCCTCCGGATGCTGCCCCTACCACTATTCTGTAGCCTGTTCTTCCTAGTACTCAGTAGACCAGTCTTTCTGGTACTCTCAAATCAAATTGTTCCAGAATTTTTTTTTCTCTTTTTGAGACAAGGTCTCACTGTGCAGTTCAGGCTGGCCTTGTACTCACTTTGCCACCCTGGCTGGCCTTGAACTCACAACAATCTTCCTGCCTCAGCCTCCCGAGTGCTGGGATTACAGGTATGCACCACCACACCTGGCTCTACCAGAACTCTTTTGGCTGTCTCTATACAACTTCTCCCTAGGCCATTCCTCACAATGTTCTCTAGCCTGTTTCTCCCAGTACTCTCTGAGTCGCCCCCACCAATACACTCTAGCCCAACCACAATACTCTCTAGACTGTTCCCCTATGCAGGATTCTGTAGCCTACAGCTCCAAATGAAAACTCTTCATCCTGTTCTTTCCTGCAATCTCTAGCCTGTTCCTCTCAGTACTCTCTAGGTCGACACTGAAATACTTTCTAGGCAGTCACCCCAACTTTCTAGATCATTTCCCCAAGTCATTTTTAGGCCATTCCTCCTGGTATTCTATAGCCCTTTCTTCCCAGTATACTCTAGCCCATTCTCCCCAGTGTTCTCTAGCTCATATTTCCCCAGTACTCTCTAGCAATTCCTACCAGTACTCTCTAGGCCATCCCACCCCAACTTACATCTAGCCCATTTCTCTTAGTATTCTTTTGTGTTTTGAGACAGGGTCTCACTATGTAGTTCAGGCTGGATTTGAACTCACTAGGTAACCCAGGCTGGCCTCAAACTTGAACCAATCCTCCTGCTCCAGCCTCCTGAATCCCGAGATTACAAGCAGGCACCACCATGCCTGACTCTCTAGGCTCTTTCTCCTAGTACTGTCTAGCTCATTCATCCCTATACTGTCTAGGCTGTCCCCCATATAACCTCTAGACCTTTTCTCCAACACTCTGTAGCCTATTTCTCCAAGTATTCTCAAGCTCTACTTCACAGTATTCTCTCACCTTATTATATGCAGTTAAGTTAGATAGAAATTAATATACAGGCATAGTCAGAGCGGGACTGGGCTCTCAAGGTGGTCAGTGAAAAACAAAGACAACAGAATTGTGGCTGGAGGCTCATCAGATGAAGGCAAGGCCTCAAGGTAAAGTTACAATGGCCAGACTTGCACACTTCCCTAAGAGATAAACAGGACCTGACACTATACTGTAATTAGTGCCATTTAGTCTCCCAAGTCCAGATATGCATCAGACACCTGGGTGGGGAACCAAAGC
>NW_004955519.1:4849523-4884071 GCF_000276665.1 Chinchilla lanigera
CAATGTTCCTGTTTTAGAAGTCATAGAGAAGCCAAGGTTAATTTTGTCAGCCACATGCCCTTGCTACATGTCCTGCTTCCCTATTGGGTCAATATTAGCTAAGCAGCTATACTTGTAATCTTATTGGTTATAGTTTGACCTATGTTGTACCCACATTGTGACTTTGCTGTATAAATTCCCTCTGATAAAGGGCGTTGGTGGCAATCCATTTTTATCTCTCAGTAAACCTTTCTTACTCTTAACCTCCATTGTTCCTTCAAATTCATTCTTTGATTTTGGGGGACATGAACTCAGCACATCTGACATTTAGCAGGTTAGGAGTTATGTTTCTCCTATCCCAACCTGTTTTTCCTAGCACTATTTAGGCCACCCCCTTACTACTCTCTATGCTCCTCCACTTCACTACACTGTAGCCTACTCCTCTTAGTCCTCTACAGCACCTTCTTCCCAGCATTCTCTAGCCCGTTCTTTTCAGCACACTCCAGCCAATTCCTCTAAGTACTTTCTACGTTGTTACTCACCAACTCTTCTCTAGCCTGTTTCACACAATATTCTCTTGCCCACTTCTTCCAGTCCTATCTAGCCCCTTCCTCTCAGTACTCTCTGAGGTACTCCCACTGATACACTCTAACCTACCCCTGCTACCCTCTATGCTTTCCCCAGACAGGACACTGTAGCTCATCCCTCTGCTCCCAGGACTCTCTATGCTATTTCTCTCTGTAGTCTATAGCTTGTTACTAGCAGTAATCAGTAAGACAACCCCCAAATATTCTCTTGGAAGCCACACCAGTTCTCTAGCCTACCCTCCCTAGTTTCCCTAAGCCATTCTTTCAAGTGTTTTATAGCTTTTCTTCACAGTGTACTGTAGTCCATTCTTCCAAGTACTCTCTAGTATATATTTTCCCAGTACCGTCTAGCCATTTCCTCATAATACTCTGAGGCCAGTATTCCCCAACTACTCTTGAGCCTGTTCCATTCAGTATTCTGTAGCCCATTTCTCCCAGTACACACTCAGTGAACCCCACTACTACTCTCTAGCCAACCTTTAGTACTCTGTAGTCATTCACACATATCTAGAACTCTCTAGCCCTTCTCACCCACCTAGGACAATCTAGCCCATTCATTCTGGCACTCTCTAGGCCAACACACCGCAACTTGTCTAGCCCCTTCCTGACTATCTTCTCTAGCCTGTTTCTCCCAGTCCTATCTCACCTGGTCCTCCAAATACTGTCTGAGCAGTCCACACCAATACTCTCTAGCCAATTCGCACTAGCCCTTTCTCGCAGCCAGGACAGTGTAGCTCATCCCCTCTCCAAGTACTCTCTATCCCATTCCTCCCTGTAGTCTCTAGCCAATAACTCTCAGTAATCTCATGTCAACACCCAGATACTCTCTAGGCAGCCACTAGAACTTTCTAGCCCATCCCCAAGTTTCTCCAGGCCACTCTTCCAATATTCTACAAAACTCTTTTCCCCTGTACATTCTAGCCAATTCTTTCCTGTACTCTCTAGTCCATACTTTCCTATACTCTTTAGCCAGTTCCTCCCAGTACTCTCTAGACCATTACTCCCAACCATCTCTCTAGCTGGTTTTCCCCAGTATTCCCTACAGGCATCCTCCAAGTACTCTAAGTTTCCCCTACCACAATTCTCTAGTCCAGCCCCAGTACACTCTAGCCATTCACACATATCCAGGACACTTTAACCCATTCCACCTACCCAGGGCCCTCTAGCCAATTCCTCTGAAGACTCTGTCTGCCCTGTTCTTCCCAGTCCATCCACACCACTACCCTCTAGACCAGTGGTGGTGAACCTATGACATATGTGCTGCGGTGGGCTGTTTGTTCCACTGAAATCTCTAAAAGGTTCACCGTAATGGCTCTAGACCTCTCCCCCAAGACTGTCTAGGCTCTTCCTCCCAGTGCTCTCTAGCTCTACTTCACAGTGCTTTCTCACTGGTTCTACTAGTACTTTCTAGTCCACCCTCACTACTCTCTATGCCTTCCTCCACTCTGTCACCCATTCCTCCTTCTGTTCCTTAGTATGATCCTCTCAGTACTGTTCAGGTTTTCACATCTGTCTTAGTTACTTTTCTTGTTGCTGAGACAAAATACCTGATACCCAAAGTTAAATTTGTAGAAGGTTCAGTCTGTAATCAGCTGGCTCCAAGACAAGGTGGTATGGCACAGGGGCAACAGTTCATGGCAGCAGAAGACAGCAAAAGCAGCAAAAGCAATAGGGAAAAGTGAGAGGAGCAAGCCTCTTTCTCTCTCTTGTATTGTATGCAGGCTACCCACCCTAGGGCAGGTGCAGCAACCACACTGCCAATCCCAGCACTAGACAATGAACCAATCACAAACTCTAGATTCAGCCACCTCTGAAAAGCCCATGCCCCCATGACCTCACGAGGCTTTGTGGGGAAGTTCAGATGCAAACCATAACAACATCCCAACTTTTCTCTAGCCTGTTCCTCACAATATCATGTAACCTGTTTCTCTTAGTACACTCTTGAGCCACCCTCATTGGTACTTTCTAGCCCAACACCAACATGTTCTAGCCTGTTCACCTGAGCAGGACTCTGTAGCCCACCACCCAAACCAGGACTCTCTAGCCCATTTCTCCCTGTAGTCTCTAGCCTGTTTTTCTAGGTACTTTCTAGATCATCACACAAATACTCTCTAGGCAGTGCCCCCCAGCTCTCTAGCCCATTTCCTCAAGTCTCTTTAGACCACTCTTCCCAGTATTGTATAGTTCTTTCTTCCCAATACACACTAGCCTATTCCTCCCTATACTCTCTAGCCCATTCTGTCCAAAACCCTCCCAACTCCTTCCAGTACTTAGGCCATCACTCCTGAACAAATCTTTAACAGGTTCCTTTCAGTAGTCTTTAAGCTATCCTCAGGATTCCCCCTCACCAGAACTCTCAAGCCTGTTTACACATCTCCAGGACTGTCTAGCCATTCCTTCCAGGCCAGACTCCAGTTTGGGAATTCCTCCCATACTCTCTAGCTTGTTCTTCCCAGGACTCTCTAGCCCATTCTTCCAGTACTGTCTAGTACATTCCTCTTAGGGTCTTTACAACTAAGATCTAGACCTCTCCTTCAAGCGTCTCCAGCCTGTTCCTCCCATTACTCTCAAGGTCTACTTCAAAATACTCAGTAGCCTATTCTTCCTAGTACTCTCTAGGCCACCCCCTTACAACAGGCTGTGCAACTCTCCCCATATTCTGTACTCCATTCTTCCCGGTTGTGTCTAGGGGATCCCATACTGTCTAGGGGATCCACCCATCATGCTCTAGACCTTTCCCCTCAAGACTTTCTAGGTTGTTCCCACCAAGAACACTCTAGCCCACTTCTCCCAGTACTCTCTATCCTATTTTCCAAGTACTGTTTCGCCCAATTCTCCTAGCATATTCTAGGTTGCCACCAGACTGCTCTCTAGGCTGCCTCTCAACTACACTCTATCTCCTTTCTCCCAGTACTTGCTAGGTCACACCTCAGCTACTCTCTCGGGCCCCCCACTACTCTCAAGCCCATATCATTAGACACTCTAGCCTGTTCCTCTTAGTACCCTCTACCTCTTCCTCCCAGTACTCTCGAGACTTCCCCCCTCCCCAACTACTCTCTAGCCCATTCCCCTAATACTAGAGAGCATTGTTCTTCCCAGAACTCCATCTCATTCTCCTCAGGAATCCTTAGATCAGTTCTCCCAGGACTCTGTAATCTACTCTGCTGTGTACTCTCTAGCCCATTCCTCCCAGTACTCTCGAGGCCACCCTCCAACACTCTCTAGCACATTCCTATGTGTGGGAAACCACCCAGACTACTTTGAAGCTCAGGGGTGTCTAAGGACATGTGAGGACATTACCCTGCTGTCTAGTGCAAGCACACAGCAGGATATACTTATGCAACCATAACTTAGCAGTGGACAACTGTGTGTGTGCCAATGAGGATAGCATGTAAGAATATAAATATGAGATAACAACCTGTGTAAGAATTATACAATAAAAACGCAGGCAGCTCTTGTGTTCTTACAATCTATTCTGCTCCATGCTGCCTGCTGTCAATGCTGATGTCTTGCACACGTGTTTTTTAACCTGGGGACCTCACCCATGAAAATCTCCCCGAGCAGGCCAACACTCCCGGTACTTTGCAGTCATTTATCCCAGTACTTGCACGGTGCCTGCCAACTGCTCTTCTAAAATCCCCCACACACTCTAGCTCATTCTCAGAAGATTCTCTGGCCTGTTCTTCAGCTCAAGACTCTAGCTTATTTTTCCACAGACTCTCTGGCACCCCGCCACTTAGGACTCTACATTTTTCAACCCAGGACTCTAACCCATCCCTTGCAGGATACTCCAGGCTGTTCCACTTAAGAATCTAGCAAATTCCTCTCAGTACTGTATCCCACTCTGCCCAGGACTTGTTGGACCTTTCCAGGCAGGAATCTATCCCATTCTGCCCTGCATTCTCTAGCCTGCGCTTCTCAGTACTATCTAGACCATTCCTCCTAGTATGCTGTAGGCCAACCCCCTACTGGTTCCTTCCCCTACTTGTAGACCATTCATCCCTGTACTCTCAGGATTCCCCACAACTCCTCCTTAGGCTTCCACCCCAACTACACTATAGCTCTTCCCGCAGAGTCCCTAGCTCTGTCCCCAACCCATGGCTCTCTAGCACAATTCTTCCAAGGACTTTTTTGAGTCCCTTCCTCCCAGAACTCTCCCATCCTTCCCAGGATTCTCCAGCCCATTCATTCCACTGAGGAATCCCTAGCCTATTACTCCCAGTACTCTATTCCATTCTTCCTATTCCTCCAAAGACTCTATAACCCACTCCTCCTTGTACTCCTTAGCCTGTTCTTCCCAATACTATTTCGCCCATTCTTCATAGTACTCTCTAGGCCATTTCTCAACTACTCTTTAGGCTGCCCCTTCACTAGTCTCTAACCAGTTCCCCCAAGATGCTCTAGCCTATTCTTTTGGTACTCTGTAGCCCATTCCTTCCAATACTCTTTAGTCCATTCCTCACAGTGCTCTCTACGCATTTGTCATACAACTCTGGAGGCCATCACTCTACCACTACTCTCTTGCTTATGCTCTCCTCCCCAAGGTTTCTAGCTTATCCTTCCACCCGAACTCTCTAGCTCATTTCTTTCAATACTCACCAGGCACCCCCCAACTACCTAGTTCCCCCCAATAAACTTTAGCCTGTTCTTCCTGTTATTCCTCAGCTGCTTTCTCCTAGTCCTCTACAGCACATTTTTCTAGTATTGTCTAGGCCAATTTTCAAATACTTTCTAGCCCATTCCTCCCAGTACTTCATAGCCCACCCAGCCCCACACCCTTAGGTGCATCCAACTCTTCTCTAGCTACACTCTACCTCATTCCCCCAAAGACTCCCTAGCCAATTCCCCAACCCAGGCCTTTCTAGCACATTTCTCCAAGGACTCTGTAATCTCTTCCCCCCACTTCCTCCCTCTCCTTACCTCCCAGGACTCTTTAGCCCATTCCTACATGGACCTTCCAGCCCATTCCACAGAGGAATCTCTAGCCCAGTGGTGTTGAACCTATGTCACATGTGCTGCAGCTGGTTGTTTATTATCAGTGAAAGCTCTAAAAGGCTTGCCATCACTGCATCTAGCCTATTCCTCCCACAGCTTGTTAGGCCATTCCCTCTATGACTCTATATCCAACCCCTCCTTGTACTCTTTAGCCCCTTCTTCCATTATTATCTAGTCCATTCTTCCCAGTACTTTCTAGGCCACCCCTCAACTACTCTTTAGCCTGCCCTCTCACTAGCCTCTAGCCAGTTCCCTTAAGATGGTCTAGCCTTTTCTTCTGAGTACTCTCTAGTCCCTTCACCCCAGAACTCTCTAGCTCATTCTTCTTATTATAATCTAGGACATCTCCCACTGTGCTCTAGACTGCCCCTGAACTACTCTTGAGCCTGTTCCTATCAGTAATCTCTAGCCCATTCCTCCAAGCTCTAAATTCTTCCTAGCCCTTTCCTGTCAGTTTTCTCTAGCCCATTCCTCCCAATACTCTTTAGGCAGCCCCCAACAATACTCTAGTCCATTCCCCCAAGACTCTTTATCCTATTCACCTACCCAGGAATCTTTAATCTCTTTCTCCCAAACTCTACTCGCTGGTTCCCCCATCAAGGACTTTCTAGCTTGTTCCCTCCAGGACTCTCTAGCCCATTCTTCACAGTGCTCTCTAGCCCCTCTTACCTAGTACAGTGGTACCTTAGTTCATGAACTTAATTTGTTCCATGATTTTGGAAAAGATGGTCAAGTTTCTGTTTGTGCAAGAAAGATGACCAAGGTCATGCTTGTCACCTGATGCAGAGCTCTCAAACAAAAACTAATTTTTGCCAGATGCTTCTGTTTGTGAATTAGGGGGGCATTGGCCACAGGTATGTATGAGACAGATATGCAAAGAAAAGGGGCTTTTGGAGCCACCTGTCCCAAGTCTCCCAGAATGCATGGTTAGAGATGAAAAGACAGCCTACAGGGCTACAAGTCCCAGTAGGATCAAAATATGTAAACATAAGGAATGAATGTTCTGGCCCTCATCCTCCCCATACTATAATTTATTATTTAGATAGGGCCTAAAGTCAATCATATAACAGACCACCCCTGTCCCCTACATGAATTCCTGCACAGATGTCATCCTTCGTTTGTCCATTATCCTTGATTCCTGGTTCTATCACTGAAAAGCCACAGAAACTTCAGTTCGGGGCTGTATTCATGAGACTCTCTCATGCGGAAGGGGTCTCAGTTAAGGGCAGTCCTTGTGGGCCTTCTAGAAGTTTGAATTGGACATTGACTGTGAGTAATCTCTCATCCTTTGTGCCATGCTGTGGTTGTAAACTGTGACAGTGAACCAATTTTTCACAAACAAAAGCATCTGTGAACCAAGATACCACTGTACTCACTGGTGGCCCCCAAACTACTTTCTAGTCAGCTTCCTCACTGCTTTGTAGCCTGTTTCCAAGACTCTGTAGCCCATTCCTCCCAGTACTCTGTAGCCTTCCTCTCAGTACTCTGTAGCCCTTCCTCTCAGTACTCTCTGTGCCATACCCTGCAAGTATTCTCTAGGCCACCTCTACTACTCTGTAGTCCATTCCTCCAAGGATCTCTACGTGCTGCATTGACCAGGACTCTCTAGCCTATTCCTTTCAGTACTCTCTTGACTATCTTTCCCTATACTGTCTAGGCCACCATGCCCCACTACTTCTCTCTAGCCCATTTTCCCAACTCATACTCTCTCACCCATGCCTCCCAGCATTCTCTGTTGTTCATCCAGTGTAGTCTAGCCTGTTTCTCCAAGTAATCTTTAGGCAGCACCACCTTGACTGCTCTAGCCCATTCCACCATGATGTTCTGGCCTGTTGCAATGAATACTGCCTGTTTTGCCCAGCAACATATTCTAGGACATTCCCTCCAGTCCATGCTAGCCCATTCTCCCACTATTCTCTAACTCGTTCCCTCACATATTATCTATCACTTTCTTCCCAGTACTCTGCATTTAGTTCCTCCAAGTACACTTTAGACCACACCCTGCCACTACTCTCTAGCTTGGTCATCCCAGTACTCTCTGGCCCATTTCCCTTAGTACTTTGTAACATGCTTCTCCCAGTCCTCTCTAGTCACTTTCCTCCAGTCTTCTCTGTCATTTCCCCATCCTTTCTGCCCCACTTACCCACTAGTCCTCTCTAGCCTATGCCCCTCAGTAACCTTTAGCATGCTGCCCCAGTACTCTCTAGTTTGTTTTCCATGTCCCCTCTTGCACATTTTCCCCAATCCTCTCCAGCTCCTTTGAGGCCTCATTTTGTCTTGGCATATGCTCCTTGGGGAACCCAAACTGTGACACTGGATTTTAAGTGCACACTAGAGAGTCTAAGCCTGAACTCAATTTATTGTTTTGAGGTAATTTTTCTGTTTATTTTTCAAGATCTTTTATGTACTTCTCATCTATAGCTGTTCCTGTATTTCACAGTTGGTGGGTTTAATTTTTTTTATAAAAAACAGGTTAAATATGTGTAATATAAAATTTATGATTTTAGCCTTTTTTTTAGCAGTACTGAGGAGTGCTGAGCTATATCCCTAGCCATTTATTGTATTTGTATTTTTATTTTCATATTTTGAGACAGGGTCTTGCTAAATTGCCCAGGCTGGTCTTGAGCTTACTACCTGCCTGCAAAAGTCTCCTTAGTACCTGGGATTATGGACGTGCAACACCGTGCCTGGCTTTAACTATCTTTTATGGTAGTGGAGATTAAACCCTAGAGCCTTATTCATGGTGGGCAAGTAGTCTATCCGTGAGCTACATTCCTAGCCCTTTTTATTTATTGTGAGACAGGGTCTCACTAAGTTGCCTAGGCTGGCTTTGAACGTGGGATCTTTCTACTTCAGCTTCCTAAGTAGCTGAGTTTACAGATGTGTGACATTGCATTCAGCAACTTTCATTACTTTTAAGTATATAATTCAGCAGCATAAACACATTCACAAAGTTGTGCAGTGATAGCACATATTACAATTTGCAAATAAAAGGGAGAGGGATTTCTGTGCTCATTCAGTTCTTAGATGATATCCCTTTTTCTTCTTCCTTTCACCCTTTCTCTCCTCTCCTGTGTTTTCTATAGACTACTACACATGATTATTTAAGCAAAATATCAGATACAGGTCAACAGATGATTCTGTAGTGACAGAGCAAAGGAAAACTTCAAAGTCTCCTTTTTCTCAACCTGAGCTGGCATTTGCCTTGGTTCCTACGCAAATGAAACTGGCTGACAGTTTGGAATAGAAATGTACATTTTTCTAAAAAGAGCGTGGAGATGACCTTTTCATGTTGTGTTCTTAGCTGTGCAAAAGCTTTTTAGTTTGATGTAATCCTACTTGTTTATTTTTGCTTTTGTTTCTTGTGCTTTTGGTGTTATATTAAAAAAATTCATTGTCTGGGCTAAAGTCCAGTACTTCCCCTCCATGTTTTCTTCTAGGAGTTTGTGCTATCGTGTTTTACATATGTCTTTATTCCATTTCAAGTTACTTTTTATATATGTGTAAAATAACAGTCCAATTCCTCTCTCTTACTTGTGGATATCTGGTTTTCCCAACATTATTTATACTGTATTCTTAGCACCCTTACCAGAACTAATTGACCATGTATGCACAGGTTTATTTCTGGGATTTCCTTCTGATTTATCAACCTACATGTCAATTTTTTGTTTCTATTTTTAAATTATTTATTTTATTTATCAGTTTTTTGAGACAGGGTCTTGCTGTGTAGTTCAAGCTGGCCTTGGACTCACTAAATAGCCCAGGCTAGTCTTGAACTCATGGCAATCCTCCTGCCTCAGCCTCCTGAGTGCTGGAATTACAGTTGTGTATCACCATGCCTACCTGTTTTTATTTTTAATTAAATGTTATTTTTGAAAAATTTTAATTTTTGTTTTTTTGAGACAAGGTCTCGCTGTGTATGCTAGGCTGGTTTGAACTTGTGGTGATCCTCTTGCCTCAGTCTCCCAAATGCTGGGATGACAGATATGTGCCATCACCCCAGCTCTTATATGTCTTTTTATAATGAAATCAAGACCTCAAAGAGATACCTGCGCCTCTAAATTTACTGTGGCATTATTTATAATAACTAAGATAAGTGTCCACCAAAGCATTAATGGATAAAGAAAATATGAGCACACAGAATTAGAATATTATTTGGTCATAAAATAAGAAAATACTGCCACTTGTGACAACATGGGTGACTCTGGAGGACATTATGGCAAGTGAAGTAAGCTAGACAGGACAAATACTGTATGTTCTCACTTATGTGTGGCTCTAAGTAGTGAAACTCATTGAAACAGAAAGTATAATGTTGGTTGCCAAGGACTGTGAGGTAGTGGCAATAGGGAGATATAGGTCTTACAACTTTCAGTTATAAGATGAATATGTTCTGGGGATTTAATAGAGTGTGGTGACTTCAGTTCATGGTACATTCTTGTTGACTTCAAAGTTCCTGAAAGAAGATCTTAAGTTCCCATGTCACAAATACAATTCCTCTGCCTCCAACAGTAAGTAAGTATAGTAATGGATGTGTTAGTGTGTGATAATCACTTTACATTGTATGCATATATAAAATCATCATTGTACACCTTTTTTTTTTTTGAAACAGGGTCTAATTCTGTAGTCCAGGTTGGCCTTGAACTCAAGGCAAACCTCCTGCCTCAGTCTCTTGAGTGCTGGGATTGCAGGTGTGCACGACCTCATCCAGCCATCACTGTACACCTTAAATGTGTGCAATTTTTATCTATCAGTTCTCCTTCATGAAAGCTAGGGGTGAAAAGAACACTGAATTATTTCAAAATAAAAGCATGACCATGACTAAGGTGATATGAACAGAATCTACTATCAGAGTATAGATTCTTGCACACAGTAGGGATTCCTAGGCTTAACAAAGGGATCCTAGGGCCAGTAGAGATCACCATGCTGAACCTGCTGGAGTTGGGTGGGTTGTGGTCACCGGTATCAGTGGCATGTCGCAAACTCCAACTTTCATGTGGAGCTACCTCTCTGATGGGATCATGATTTAGAGTAGGCTAATAGGCATTTCCAACCTTGGCACCATTGACTTTTGGGGCCAGCATGTTGTATCTTGTGGGTGCCATCCTGTACCTTGTAGGAGGTTTGTAGAAGCATTGTTGGCCTCTACCAACTAGATATCAGTACCACCCCCCCCAACGCTGCTGCTAGAAATGTCACTAGACATTGTAAAATGTCCCCCCACAGCGGGGAGCGGCAAAAGTCACACCTGGCTGGGATCACTGATTTAGAAGCGTCATGAATGAATTTCACCATTGTGTTATGCTCCGATTTCTGCATTTTGCATGAGGAGCTATTGCTCCTCCAGGTGTTTCTGCTAAAGCTTTTCTGTTTGGATTTCTGCACCAGGATAAGGAAATGCGAAGAATGCCTTTACGGATTTCCTATTCTCTCATATCCTTCCTTCTTTTTATTCACACCTGCTTGGGTTTTTTTTTCCTCTTCCTATTGAGAAATAAGTAATGTCTTATGGATTTAGGCTTGCAGTTTATTTTCCTATTGCACTAACTCAATAGATATATACTTTCCCACAGCAACAAAAAATGCTTTTTGACAGCTGGTTTTTATGAGCTTGACTTAACTTTGTAAAGCATTCCAGGGGATTTCATTGCATGAAGCACCACAAAAGCCTATTCTGAGCATCACAAAAGTTTAAAAGGACATTCAATCCTCTTAAGGAAAGCATGCTTGGGCTGAGGCCCCAGGCCTTCTGTTTCCTTGAGGACTTTCTGTGGGTTAGAAGAGAAGCAGACTTTCCATGAATCTTTCATCCTAAGCCCACCAGGCGACTATAAGTTTAATCAATGTTTGAAAAACATTTTTGGATGGAAGCCAAGCATGGTGGTGTACGCCTATAATCTCTGCACTTGGAAGGCTGATGCAGGAGGGTCACTGAGAGTTCAAGGCCAGCCTCAGCTACATAGTGAGTTCAAGGGTAGCCTGACCTTATCTCAAAAACATACAGGGAGATCTTATCTCAAAAGAAAAAAAAGAAAAGAAAAACAATGAAAGAACCTGATTTTTGAGATGAAAAATGCAATGAACTCCAACCACTGGTAAATAGTATGTAACCAAGTGGTGTGCCCTGGAAAGTCAAGGCGGACATAAGTTACACACTCAGATGCAGCTCTGTAAAAACACATCAGGTAGAATTTGGAAGAATACTTGTAAGGACCTCCCCAGATATCTGGCATCTCTTTAAATCCATCCCCTTTCTGAAACAGGGACTCACTAGGAAGTTCAGGCTGGCCAGAAATCATGATGTAGCCCAGGCTGACTTTGAACTTACAAAGAGGATCCCTCAGCAGGGTACTGCGAATCAATTTCATGGTTTCAAACACTTTTATCTTTCCAAATACAAGGTTGTGGATCACCTGATTATTTTGCTGAAAACATCAAGAATAAAGGAGGGAAGTTTTTTGAGGATATGGTTGGCTCTTCCAGCACCCCGGAAACATTTCCCTTGCTCTGTATCTGGAACATTTGTTAAAGAGCATGTAAAGTCTACCTGCATCCTTACCTTAAATGAAAGAGAACTGTGTTATCTGGTGAGTTAGTTCTTCCTGGGAGGAACATTAAAATTTGGCCAGTAATTACGCAGGCACAGTTTATCCACAGTAAGGACTACTCAGCAGGGCACTGTGAATCAATTAAATGTTTTCCACAATCTTTGTCTTGCCAAGTACAAGGCTTCTACTTAGGGACATGTGAAGTTCTGAGCAGTCCATCATATCTTATCTGAGCAGATGAAAAAACAATTGAAAACTGGAGTTAGGAATGCCAGCCTGACTTTGTAGAAAAAAAGAGCCATTTGATGCTAGGATATAGGCCCACATTCAGACTAATCTACAAGCACCAAAGTTGCACTAGAGGACCTCCAAAATTGCACTAGATGACAGGCATGTCTGGTGACCTCACAGAAACACAGATAACAGGGGTCCTGTTGGGAAACTCTCTTTTACTCTTCCACCTGCACACTCCCTGGGTCATAGTGTCCTTTCAGGACCTAGATACTAGACCCATATGTTTCCCTGTACCCATCCACTGTCCAGCAGAGAAGTGTCATTCTCCTCTATGGGGAATGACGGCCCAAACTGCGAAGGGTCCCTGTGAAGCACTCTTGGGAGAACGGGCCCAGCCCTGCAGCTTCCTCTCACACCAGCACAGCCTGGGAAATGTCCATGGGTGCTACATGAGAGGAAGACTAACGGTAGTGTGCAATCAGCAGAAGCCTGCTCAACCTGTGGGCCACACTGAAGGGGAGAAATACGAGCTCCCTCTGCCCACACCCTGCACACACCTGAAGAAATCCAGGGCTCCCAGGAGAAAGGGTTCAGTCCTGGAAACAGTTGCACACTAGCCAGGCCTTGGGAGCCTATGGGCCCTGAAGTCTAGTGGCCTGCCATTTAGAGGCACCCACGTGCGAGTGCCTGTGCATCAGTCAGGGTTTTACAGGAGAAACAGATATAACACAAGATGTACAAATGTATAAGCCATTACAAGATTGGCTTACGATGGTCAGCCAGAGAGTTGCATGAGGAAGCGTGCAGAGGGTGTCTGCACACCGAAGACTGGAGGAGTCAGTCCAGGGTCTGGAGTTCACTGCAGAGTGCCGTGCAAGTCCATACCAGGAGGCCGATGAGTCTGCGACGGAAGGCTGAAAGATCCAAGGCAGAAGCCAAAGAGTCTGCACGAGAAGCCAGGAAACGACATCCAAGCTGAAGGTGAAGACTGGAGCTCCTCCGGAAGTTCCTCTGTCCTTCCTCATTTCCCTTTTATATCATCTAGGTGATGATCCACCCTAGGGTGGCTCCTCTACACCCTAGGGTGTAGAACTGCTGAGCCAATTGCTGAGCAAAGTTTAGTTATACTTCTAAACTTCTCAAGTTGACATAATCAACCACTACAGCCTGCATGAGACAGATCCCAAGTTGAGCAAAAGGTGTGGTCTATTGTCAGTTGCCTGGCCATTTGGCAAGATTCCCTTTGCTAGTCACCTTGGCTGCATCACTGAGTTCTCTTCAGAGGAAGCAGAGCAGAAAGCATGGAAAAGCCTGTCTTAGCTAAAAAGTGTCCTCCCCATAGACCCCTTCCTGTTCACTCACCTGCGGCTATCCGCAAGGCAAGCTGCCACCCTTACCAGGATGCAGGTGGATCCAAGCAGGGAGCAATGTATTTTCCAAGGAGCCCATCCTTTTCTGGGTTCACTGCATACACTGGCTGACTGCCTCACTGCCTCTGGCTGTCGAGTCCCCAGGAACATACAAACAGTGCCATGGCCTCCTGGGTCTCACTTCCCTCTGTGTTTTCCACACCTGAAAGGGAAGGATGTCTGCCTTGTGTCACATCATCAGAAATGCCTTGGGCCCCAGCTCGTTAATTCTATGTGGTCCTGAAACACAAGGAGGTGCCTCAAAAGCTTAGGATCCCTGTCATCACAGTGCTCTGCTTGGGAAGTCAGAGAGAGGTGGATGGGGGCCCACCACTTCCCTACCAGAGCCCAGGCAGGCTGAGTCTTGAAGACCTCATGTGGACCTCCTCCTGCACTGCATGGCAAGAGGCTACCTGATCCATGAATCCTTGTGTCACATAGCTGACCTGCTCTTATTCCATGTGCCACCTCTGCCACCTGGATGCCTCCAGGCATGGCAGGGTCACATCTTCACTGGGGAAATTTAACCCACTTGAAGAGACCCGCAACTTCTCCCGGGGCCCTGAACCTGGGTGGAACTGGTTGAACCCCACCACTCACCTCAGCTCCTGGGGAGACGTTGTGGCTAAATCCAGAGACCCACCTAAGCCAGGGAGGAAGACAAACCATTGAGTTGTGAACATGCAGCCAACTCGTGGATGAGAAGCAGGTCTCCAAGAAGTGCATGTAACCCATTCACACAGAGATTTCCTTAACCCCCTGGTCCAGAATGGAAGGAGTTACTTGCATAATATTCACAACATTACATGGCAATGTTCCTTGATGAAACACTGGAGCCCCCACCCCCCCGCAGAGATTAACCTCATGAGGTTGAATGCTCAGTTCCTAGGTCACAGGATAACCTCCTTTCTCTTGGGTGACCTAAGCTCCCTAACCTCTTGGGAAACACTGGACTCTTGCTGGAAACCTGAGGGAAAATAAAAGCAAAACTCTGTTGAGGATAGGACTCTTGAAACCTTTCCCTCTCTCCTGCTACCAGGAACCTCTGCTGACCAACTCACAGTGTCAAACTCTGTGCTTGGCACATAGTTAGGACCCAGACACCAGACCTGCATCCTTGCAGTTTTCCTATATTGACAGATATTATCATGGTTAGGGACACATCACCTCTCCTTTTGATACATTCAAAATACTTTGGTTACTACAGTGATAGCAGGCGCTATCATCTCTTACTTGAATTACTGCCCAATCCTGTGGTCACTAAATTTCCTTGGTAGTAATTTATTCTCTTCATGTTCTAACTTCTTCCTCCAGCAGCCTCATCCCCTGTCTTTTCCATTATCCTTGAAAATGTGAACATTCTAAGAATTTTAACTGCTCTGAACATTCCTTTGTCTCTTGGCTACAGGCAGGGGAGTATTCAAGTCAGTCCTTATCATCTAATAAAGGATGCTTATTGATACTGTTTTACAAGCCTGTATTCAGTGGCCTTAAACTTGGCCATAATGGCCAATTACACCGCAGAAGTTGAAAAATGCCACACATCGCAGAACAGTTTTTAGGAGAGTCAGTAGTGCGTATTTACCAGGATATGTTGATGAATAAAGAAATAAATGAATAAGGAAAAATAGTATTGAGTAGTTCCAACTCAATCTTTTGTTCTTTCAAGAATTTTATGTGACTTCTGTGGATGAACGAATGTGTCAATTTGTTCTATATATGACTTAAAATATAGCATTTTCCCAAACTGTTAAACTAAATGAAAAATGGTTTAACATATTATAAATTAGTTAATATAATACTAATGCTAAAGAGGGACTTATATAATCTCAATGTGTCCAATGTTTATAAACTTGCCAAATAATTGTTAAATAATTAGTAATT
Source organism: Chinchilla lanigera (assembly GCF_000276665.1). Taxonomy (NCBI): domain Eukaryota; kingdom Metazoa; phylum Chordata; class Mammalia; order Rodentia; family Chinchillidae; genus Chinchilla; species Chinchilla lanigera. The sequence goes on from NW_004955519.1 coordinate 4,865,157, forward strand.
ATAATTGCTGAAATTTTAACATAATTGAATATATTATTGGGCCAAGCAGAGAATAACATACTGTAGAGACATATGTGTGCATATATATAAATTATAGATGATAATTGAAATATGTGTACACACACACATCACACTGATTTACTGGAGCAAATCTTTGGTTTTACTTACCATACTAATTTATTTTTCATTTTTTGACTGCCCAAATTTCTGTCAGTGTTATGGTTTGTGTCTGGGTGTCTCCCCAAAGCCTCATGCAGTCATGGGGCGGGCATCTAGAGTTTACGATCCATCCATGGTCCAATGCTGGGATTATGGGTGTGAGTGCTACACCTGGCCTGGGGCAGGTAGTTTGCACACAGTGTAAGGGAGGGAAAGAGTCTGCTTACTTCAGATTCTCCCTTGTGCTCTTGTTGCTTTTGCTGTCTTCCATCTCCATGAATGGTTGCCTCTGCCATGTGCCACCCTGTCTTGGAGCCAGCCGAGTATGGACTGAAACCTCCACAGACTGTGAGCTAAATAAACCTTTCCTTCCTTAATTCTGGGTGTCAGTTATTTTGTCTCAGCAATGAGAGAAAAGTAACCAAGACAATCAGTAACCACGTATAGATTTCATGAGATACTTGGTCATTAATTTAAAACCAATTAAGATGCCAAAAAGAGAAGTAACACCCTGTAAGCCTCTCCTTTTAGATCCTCAGTGTGGAATCCATTTTTTTGACAATTCTGGGAGCAGGAAGGACCATGTGGTTACAAATATGAAGATAGCTTCCTTCATACTTCCCAGAGTCTAGCAAAAGCACAATTCAAATAAACAAGGCTATTTTTCATGTTACATGTGGTTTCTGAGTAATGCTTCTTTATTTTTCCTTGAAACTCCACTTCTCTTCAGCCCTTCTTGATAATAGAAAACATTATGACAACCCTTGATATCCATGGAGGATACTTTAGGAACTTTATATCTTTTTTGCATTAGGATTTAGATGACTTTAAAACTTAATTCTGTACTTTACATATTTCATGTCTTGGCTGTTATGTCTAGATATAATTGCAATACTATGTAATTGTTATATATGTGATACATGTTATATAATGTTATCCTATATATATGTATTAATATCAATTTTTATCTTATGTAATAATTTTAGAACTTTTAGAAAAATTGCAGACACAAAACAGGCTTGTACATCTAACCAATAAATGAAAATATTGTGAGCACCAATTACTTAACTTCATTATTTAATCCATTTTTAGGAGGAAGCACTGCAACAATTAGATTTTCTAAGCAAAATGAAAAAATATCAGTATCTGTGCATACAGATTTGTGTACAATTGAAAAGATATTTATAAAACCCAGCATTATTATGTATGATGGAAAATTCAAGATTGCTGTTGACTTTTCAGTATGATGGTAGTATTTTTTGGTTTTTATTTTTATAGCTATTGTTAAATTTTGGCATTTGAATATACCAATGTACTATTTAGGAACTTGTGTATTTTTTTCTTTTATACAGAAAAATTTTACCACATATTAAGGAGAATGACTAATCTTTGACATGGTACTATTATGAAGTATTATATAATCATTAAAAATCATACATTATAATGCTAACTGACTATTCTGCCCATGAAATAATATTGTGGGGAAAGGCAAGATGTTATATATGCAGTATAAGACCAATTAAATTTAAAATGCATTCACATCCAAATACTAAGTTTTAAAGACACATCCAATAGTTATCTTTTTGGGAATGGAATAGTGAGCAACTTTTATATTCCTCTGCAAACACTTTTTACCTTATAAATTTCTATAAGACACATATGTGAGTTACTAAGAGGAAGGATGAAAACTGTCTTCAAAGAATCACCCTGTTCTTTTCTTGACTACTTTATTTGACAAGAACAAATTTCTCTGGTGAGGCTGGTATCAGGATTAAGTGGAAAATAATCTGTGAACTATATCTGGAGCTCAGTAGAAATTCCAAGGAACTTCTAAAATTTTATCTCTACCTTTAAATTTTACTTGTATAATATGCACACTAGAAATACAAGAATTTTGTAAGGACATTTAAGTCTTAGGACCCCAGCATCCATAAGCCTCTAGTAAGTAGATGCTACTATGAATCTTAGATTGCAGGCTTTATTGGACAGGATTTGAAGACTAGGTGCTTTTTGAAAAATAGGCCAGTGCTCCCTGCCCTTTTCCCCCATACTGGGGATTGAACCCAGGGCCTTCACACTGAGCTATATCTCTAGCTCTTTTCTATTTTCATTTTGAGACAGGGTCTTGGTAAGTTGCTAATGCCTGGGCTTGGCTTGAACTTGTTGATCTTCTTGCCTTGGCTTCCCAGAGTGCTGGGATTTTGAGCCACCCACACTTGGCTTATTTTGTAATATACAAGTTAATAAAAAGCTAAAATTTTTATCTGTAAATATAGCACTTCCCCTAAGTTTTGTGAGTGTGAGTCATAATGATGAATTATCAAAACTAAAGTGATTGTGAGAGCCTCAAAATTTATTCCCAGTTGGTTAGAAGTGCAGGGAATATGGGAATCACAGTTGTGACTCACATCTGGAGTAAGATGCGGTATCTGGAGAACTGAATCTTTAATTTGGGGGACTTGAAGAGTTAGTGCCAGAACTGAACTCAGTACCCTAGGTGGATTTGAAACAGAACAGGCACTAATAGAAAAAGTAGACAATAAGTGGGGATATATGGGTAATATAAGCAAGGAGATAGACACTCCGAGAAAGAATCAAAAGGAAATGGTAGAAATAGAAAACACTGTGACAGAAGTGAAGAATGCCTTTGAGCGATCATCAGTAGGTTGGAAATGGTTAAGGAAAGAATTACTGGTGACGTGTCAATAAAAACTTCCAATGATGAAAAACAAAGACAAAAGAATGAAAAATAAAATACTCACAAATTGTGGGACAGTTACAAAAAGTGTAATGTATATACCATGGGAACACTAAAAGCATAAAAAGGGCAAAAGACATATTTGATATACTAATAACTAAAAATTTTCCAAAATTAATGACACACACCAAATCACAGATTGAGGAGGCTTGTAAACAACAAATAAGATAAATGTCAAAAACTACATCTAGGCATATCATATTCAAATTGCAAAAATAGAATAAAGAGAAAATATTGTAAAAAATCAGGAGAGAGGATGCTACCTATTGAACTAAGATAAGAATTGCATAACCCTTCTCATCAAAAACTATGCAAGAAGAGAATTAAGTGAAATATTTAAAATATTGAATGAAACAAATTCTATCACAAGACTCTAAGTCTTTTTCTAGCAAAATTTTCCTTGTCATATGGAGAAATGAGAAATTAAATAACTTTCTCATATGACTGAGGGAATTTGATATCAACACACATCACTTGCAAGAAATGTTCAAATAAGTTATTTTGAGAGAAGAAAAATTATGTAGGTCACAAACAGGTATATGAGGGGGGAGGGCATTAGAGGGAATACATGAAAGTAAAATAATACTTTTATTCCTCTTATTCTTCATTGATCTAATTAGATAACTGTTTACTGAAAGTAGTAGTAGCAACCATGTATTGGTGATTATAAATTATGGATGAGTGAAATAAGTGACAGTAAAAGTATAGGGAGCAGAAGGAAGGAGTTGTGAATGTTTTGTTTTATGGTATCTGTACTACCAGAGAAGCAGTATATTTCTTTTTGAAAATGCACATAGATTAGTGGTAAATGTATACTGCAAACATTAAACATTCACTAAAATTTTTTAATTTTTAAAATTTTTGTACTTTTTTGGTACCAGGAATTGAACTCATGACCTCAGGCTTGCCAGGCAAGCACTTATGCCACTGAGCTATATCCCTGGCCCACTAAAACTTTTTAAAAGTATAACTGATATGCTAAGACAGAAAATTGCTTGGTATACAATGTTAAGCTAAAACCAGAGAAGGCAGGAAAAAGGAGGGAAGATTAAAAATGAAAATTAGTAAGTGTAATGAATAGAACACACTGATGGTACAGATTAACTGTATCAAGCATCACTTTAAATGTGAATCTTCTAAATACATCAATTAAAAGGCAAAAATTGTCAAAGCATACTTTTTAAAAGATCCAACTGTCTAATTTCTTTAATATTTAAATGAATGAATTTTATATATAAAGACACAGATTAAAAGTGGGAAGATGGAGAAACATACACCATGATAACACAAACCAAATAAAAACTGGAGCCACAATACCACATTCAGACAAAGAAAACTTCATAAAATTATCAAGGATAAAGTAAAATATAAGGTAATTATAATGGGGTCAGTTCTACATGAAGGCATAACAATCATTAACATGCATGTATCTTAACCAGAGATTTTCAAAATATATGAGGCAAAACTGATAGAATTCCAAAAAGAGATAGACCAATCCATTCTTATAGTTGGAACATTCAGTACTACTCTATCATAACTGACAGATCCAGCTATCAAAAATCAGTAAGGACATAGTTCAATTTCATCATCAATCAATTGGATGTAACTGACATTCTGAATACCTCATCCAACAAAGCAGAATACAAATATTTTTTCAAGATTACATGGAACATTCATCAAGATAGACCCCACTGTAGCCATAAAACATGTTTTATAGTAAAAATAGTAAAATCAGAAGCTGCTTCTGTGAAAAGATCAATAAAATTGATAATCTTCTAGCCAGATTTATCAGGTCAGTATAAAAAAATAAAGCATACAAACTTTGCTTTCAGACCACAGTGTAATTAAATAGATATCAACAACAGAAACAGAGACAGAAAAATCTCAAAATATTTAGACATTAAACACACTTCTAAATAACATATGTATCAAACATTCCCAAGAAAAATTTAAAAATATTTAAGGTAAATGAAAATGAAACTCCAAGTTTGCAAAATTTGTTGGATGTAGCAAAAGCAGAGTTTATAGGGAAATTAATAGTATTGAATGCATATCATTAGGAAAGAAGAAAGAGCTGGGCATGGTGGCACATGCTTATAATTCCAGCGTTTGTAACGCTAAGGCCGGAGGATGATGAGTTTGAGGCCAGCCTGAGCTACATGGCAAGTTCCAGGACAGCTTATTGAGACCCTATCTCATTAAAAAAAGACCCAAATAGTAATCTAACCTCCTGCTTTAGGAAACTAACGAAATAAGAGCAATAAAAGTGAGTTTGAAGCCAGCATGAGCTACAAAGTGAGTTCAAGCCCAGCCTGAACTGCATAGTGATAGCAAAAAGACAAAAACAAAAAAGCAAAAAAAGAAGCAATAATGCCATCTAAAATAAGAAATAGCTAAAACTACAGCAAAGTCTATGAAACTGAAACTAGAAAAAAAATAGTAAAATCAGAAGCTGCTTCTGTGAAAAGTTCAATAAAATTGATACTCTTCTAGCCAGATTTATCAAGGCAGAAAGAGAGAAGACAAACATCACTAACATCAGAAACTCAAAATCATTACTGATCTCATGGACATTATACTATCTCTCCAGGAAGTTGAAGCAGGAAGACTGGAAGTTTGAGACCAGTGGGGCAATTTAGCAACTTAGTGAGCACCTGTCTCTGGATATATAAAAGAGGGGGCTGTAACTCATTCTGAAAGCCTTGGTTTCAATCCTCAAGTGTCTCAGTTACCTTTCTCATTGCTTAGACAAAATACTCATCACCCAAAGTTAAAGGAGGAAAGGTTTATATAGCTCACAGTTAGTAGAGGTTTCAGTCCATAATCAACTGGCTCCAAGGCAAGGTGCCATCTCAGAGGAGAAACAGTTCATGGTGGGCAGAATGTAGCAAAAGAAACAAGGGATGGCTACCACTCTTTCTATCCTTTACAACTAATCCAGGCTAATTATGGTAGGTAGCCGTCACACCATTAATCCTAGTGTCCTTGCACCTAGCATTGCACCATAAATCAATTCCAGCATCACACACCCTAGATCCAGCCACATCTAAGTAAGCCCACCTATGACTGCATGAGGCTTTGAGGGGACATCTAAACAAAAGCAATAACATCAAGTACCAGAAAAGAGAAAGGAAGGGTAGTGAATATTATAAACAACTCTATGCCCACAAGTTTGACAATTCAGATGAAACACAAAAATTCCCTGATAGATGCAATCTACCAAAATATATATGAGGAGAAATAGATTTTTTAATTGTCAGTAACTGGAAACAACCAAAATAAGTATGAATAAACACTATTTAGTACATTCATGCAATCATTCAGTAATTTAAAAAATGAACTATCAAAATAGGAAAAGCAACTGTGTGTGCTAATACACACCTATAACCCCAGCTACACAGGCGGCTGAGGCAGGAGGATCATAAGCTCCAGGCCAGCCTGAGTCACTTGGTGAAACCCTGTCTCAAAATAAAATAAAAAGGCTTGGGGATAGAACATAGCACTCCCTTGTTTCAGTCTCCAGTACTACTCAAAATAAATAGGAAAAGAAAAGACATGATGGAAACAATGCATATTCTTAAGCAAAGCAGTCTAAAAAGCCTACCTATTGTGTAAATTTGTATAATTTGAACTTATGAGCTTCTAGAAAAGACAAAATTATGGAACAAATTCGGGTAGGGGTTTAGCTCAGAGCATTTACTTACCATGCATGAGGCCTAGTGTTGAATCCTATGCATTGCAAAAAGTAATAGTAATTACAGAGACAATAACAATGATCAGTGGTCACCAGGATATTGGGGTGAGTGTGGTTGCGAGGCATGGTGTAAATAGATGAAGAGCAGAGAAATCTGATAGTACTAAGACTATTCTATATGACACGTATAGGGTACATACGTAGCATGCATTTGTCAAAATGCATAGACCTCTATAACACAAACAATCAGCCGTAAAGAAAAGTGTTGTGGTGCATGCTGAGTAGTAATCACAGCATTCTGGGAGGCTCAGGCGGGAGGATCCTAAGTTTGAATCCAGGCTGAACAAATGAGCAATTTACCAAGTCTCTGTCTCAAAATAAAAAATAAAAAAAGAACTCAAGCAGGTGCACTCCTGTAATCCCAGTAATCTGGGAGGCTGAGGCAGGAGGATCATGAGTTTGACTCCAGTCTGGGCAATTTAGCAAGCTCTTGTCTCAAAATAAAAAATAAAAAGGGGTTAGGTATAGCTCAGCGTAAATGCTCTAAATTCAATCCCAAGTACCACCACCACCAAAAAAAAAAAAAGAAAAGAAAAGCCTGGGGATCTAGAGCTCAGTGTCTCAGTGTAAAAGCCTAGAGGAAACTGGAATCCCTAGGACCACAGTTTAAAAAAACAACAACAACAACAAACCAAAAATGACAGTCAGTCTTTATTTAATAATAATGTACGCAGAAGGTTGAGGCAAGAGGATCACTGCAAGTTTGAGTTCAGCCTGGGCTACACAGTGAGTTCAAGGTCAGCCTGAACTAAATAGTGAGACTTTTTCCCAAAAAACACTACTACTACTACTACTGTATAATGGTTTATTAATTGTACCAAATGTACCACACTAATGCAAGATATTATCATTAGGGGAATTTGTGGAGAGGAGGGGCAATTATGGGCAGTCTCTACTAGTGGCTTCATCTTTCTGTAAAACTGAAACTAAATTCTAAAAACCAGTCTATTAATTAAAGATATTTAAAAATACAGTGAAGTTTAGATACCTGCATGGTATCTAAAACCTATCTCACACAGTAGGAGTCAAGCCACTAGCTCAGTGTTTCCTCTTTGGTACAGTTTTCTTTCCTCAGCCTAATCACCCTGAGATCACAGGAAGAGATGCCTGTATGTACTCTTTCATTTATCATTTTTCGTTTTCACCTCCTCCCATCACAAAGCAGGTAGCTGTGCTTGTATTTGACATCCAATATCAGCTACCACTACCCTTCCCTGTGCCCGCTGTACACAGTGCTACCAATTACAGTCTTCTCTTCATTAAGCCTGCGAATGGGATCATTATGACCCTAATTCTTCATTAGTTGGGGTTTTGGTACAATAAGTGACCACTATTTTCTAGGTCGGAACCAGGGTTTTCTGATTCATTCCACAGTAGAAATGTGACTGCCTCAAGTTTTTTCTTGGATTAGGACTAGTGTAAGTGTTTGATCTTATGGAAAATTTCTATATCTTTGATTAAATTAAAATAATTAATTTATTTACCTATTTTCAGTTTTTTGAGACAGAATCTCTCTATGTAATTCAGCCTGGCCATGAGATTACTATGTATCACAGGCTGACCTCAAATTCATGGCAATCCTCCTGTCTCAGCTTCCCAAGTGCTGGGATTATTGGTGTGAGCCACCATGCCCAGCCCTGGAAAGCTTTTAAAATACTGTTTTGCTCCTAACCTACTCCATAAAAATGGGATTTTTATAAGAAATAATTAATATTCCCTTCCTACGCACTGGAAACTCTCAAAACTTTTAAAAAATATGAACCTCTCTCACAGTTTTGCAGTATAGAAAAGAAGTCAGCAACTTTTTTTTTTTTTTTTGCAAAGAACCAGATAATAAACACTTTGGCTTTCTGCACTTCTACTACAACTGTCCAACTCTGCCTTTGTATCATGAAAGCCACAAAGACAATGTGTAAACAAATGCGCAAGATTGAGCCTCAATAGCCCGCAACTATAATAGCCCTTAACTGCAACCTGCTCTATTATGTGCTGTTTGTGAGCTGGAGCTTCTTCCTCTTCCTCTTCTTTTTCTTCTTCCCGTTCTACCCCCCGCCGCCACAGCTTTTTATTCTCCTTCTTCCACTCTTCCTCCTCTCCTCCCCTCCCCCTTCCCCTCCTCCTCTCCTTCTTCACAATGCCCTGTTCTCAGCTTCTTCTTCTTGTGTCACATTGCCTTTGTGGAACGATCTGGGGAATAACTTGCTTGCACAAGGATCTGATGTCTCACAGTCAGTATCTGGGGTAACCCAAACTTAGGGTAGCTGTCAATGAAAAAGAGTTTACAGAGACCTTTTTATACATTTATATGTGAATATAGTTAAGACTAAGATTGACGGCAAAAGAAATTGTGCATACAAAATGAGAAGGCAGATGTAAGAATACTGAACAAAGGGAAAGTGTTGCACAGATATAAAGGTGAGAACATTTATATTATTATTTTCATAAGAGTCTGAGCCAGGAAATTAGTCTTTAAAACACTGCGAACTCACAGCTACCTCTCATCGTGAAGTTAAGCAACAATACGAATGATAGAAACCACAGATGATTGAAAAATTCATAACAGCATCAAAGAATACTATGCAGAATTTAAACTATATTTTTCACATCTTATTTTGTTTTTTTTCCTCCCAAGCAGTAAAATTTGAAGAGTAATATAATATCTATATATAAACTAGCTGGAATGAAAACATGGCAACATTTTGCAGTACTTATTTTTTGATCTCCTTTTAAAAATAGGCAAAACATTATAGAAAGAGTTGAATTTTCTTTTGTAATCTTAACCTGTCCTGATTTCTTCCCTCTATTCCCAAAGGCAATAAAACTCATTAAATGGGTATGTATTCTTCGTGTTCTTGGTTTTATGATTCTACTCCACATCTATATTTCTATTAGCAATATATACTGTAAGTTTTGTGATTGTGAAATTTTCACAGAATCGTTCTATGCAAAACATTCTGTGCTTGCTGTGGTCACTCAATATTATCGCTGAGACTCATCCATACCGATAAACATTTGCTGTGTACATTCACTTATCTTTGGAGAGATCTTTCATTAACTCTGGAAGGAGCTCTTTGGGGGGTGACCTCTAATAAAACCGATCAGTGGTTCTCAACTGGGAATGATTTTGGCCCGTAGTGACAACTGACAACATCTGGAGCTATTCTGGGTTATCATGTCTGGAGGCCAGGGGTACTGGCATCTAGTAGGTAGAGGCCAGAGATGCTGCTAAACATCCTAAATAAAGTGCATAGGACAGCTGACCCAGCATTTGGTTCAAAATGTTAATAGTGCCAAAGTTGAAAAATCAAGATACAGATAAAATTACATACTCTTTGTTATTGAAGAATTCCTGGATGTGGGAAAGTCGCCCAAATAGACAGCATTCAAGCTGAGATAGTACATGTTCTGTCTGATGGATAACCAGAGCTTTGACTTAAGTGCATTAGTATTTCTTTTTGTGTGTAGATTTTTTGACTATTTTATAGCTAATCATTACTGTTCATTTTGGGGAGTTGTGTGTGTACGTGTGCATGTGTATATGTGAACATTACGCTGGGAGAAGGTGCCCACGGGTTTCATCTTCTCTACTCCTCATGCTAATGGAAAAATAGAATGAGAATTCATCTAGATTTGATGTGGTGGGAAGTAACCATGTTTTAGGACACCATACATAATGCTAAAAGGTAATCTTTGAATAATAAAATCATGACTGTCCTATACTAAAATAAATATTGATTAAAGATTTTACTTGACTCATTATTAAGAAAAATGCTGATGTTAACCAGCTCAAAGAACAGGCAGAGTTATAGGTGAAGAATAGTGAAATGAATGTGTACATTAAGACAAAATTAGCTTTTCCATAATAGGGGAGGGAGGTTGATTAAGTCTCTACTTCTCTATTACACAAGAAATAATTTGATGCTTATAAACAGTGAACTTTTTGCATTGTTATAAGTTATCAACCATTTACAAATTTGTAAAAATGCTCCCACAGAATCAGATAAACCAGGGGGGTGTTCCCCAGACAATGCACATTTTTCCACTGAAGCACAAAATTTTTCCCTACAGTGGGATAATTTTAAGAGTGTATAAGCCAAACACTGGAAGATATACTGTACTTCACAGTTCTCTTGTTTAAGCTGTGAAGCCCAGATCAATCCTTTGAGGAGGAACAGGATTTTCCACAACCCAAAGGGCAGAGATAGGAGAGAATCCAGGGTAGGAAAACAAAGCCAGGCTCAGGTTGGAATGACTTGGAGAGCTTCTTTCTCCGTTAGTGGATAAGGAGCCTCAACTCCAAGGTAGGGAGTTACCTAGAGCTGCATATTACATTTTGACCTGCCTCCCTGCTACATTATGATTTGCTGGGAATGAGACAAGGTTTCATATTTTGGATATGGCCCAGTCAACTCTAAAGATAACTACTTCTCTTGGTTGTTATATATTATTCTCTATTTTCAGTTTGCTTTCCCTTGATTTTTCAAGATAATGTTAAGAGAGCGACTTCATGACAGCTCAGAAAAAGGGAATTCTGAAGTCTAACCTTGCTTGGGGCCGAGAGTAAGAGTAAGGGTACATCAGTGTGGTCCCCCGGGTGCACAGGGGTGCTTAACACTACTATTGACTAGAAGAAAGAAAAAGAGGCAAGGGTAAAAATAGTTACTAGCCCTAATATTTATAAGGCATTATCCCAGAGGTCTCAGAAATAGTTGGTGTAACAGTTTAAAGAGAGCCATTTTCTGCAGTTTTACTGATCTGGGTCCACTCTATAACAATTTGGGTTTGAAACTGAAATATGACTTAATTTTGTTGCCATACTCTGGTAGAGGCTGAGACTCAGGTTAGTGGTTGAGGAAACATAAAACCATGAAGGCCTAGAAATAACAATAAATATGATTGGCTATAAGTATGCTTTCCTTCAGATGTAAAATTTAGTTGCCCATTTGGTCTATAAATGGTGAACACAGGAATATTTAATAAGCAATGGGCCTGAATTTACAGTAAGAAAAAAATCAAGATAGTGGTGATTCGGTTCCCCAGAGGGCTCAATCACCTACAGTTTGAATTAATATACTTAGGTCACCTCATTCAGAATTCACTGAATAATCCTGTTACAGTGAGTTCATGATAAGTGCTTCTCGTTTTGTCCATCTTCAGGTATAAGCTTGGTTCTACACTCTTAAATCTGAGATCATAACTAATTTGCTTGACTAACCTATTTTTTAAGAATTAGTAATATCCTAAGCACACATTTTATATTACCCAGCCTCAATGTCAAGGTACACTCTTACATTTCAGCCCTGGCACTTACAAGCTGCAAGATCTTGAACTTCTTGAATCTGACTGGGAATTTTCTTAATCCTATACAAACTGAGAGATTTCACCAGGGAATGCTTAAGGGTTTATCAAACTCAAAGGTTCTCTGATTTTATAAATTGTTGTCCAAAATTCTTCCAGTTTTGCATATGGCAGAGGAAAAGTTCTAACAGCAGAGAAAGGGAAGAGCCAGTAACTCTTACTTTTTCTTTTCTATATTCGTGGTTAAATATCAAGGGTTTTCTTCTGAATGATTTGTGATGAGTCTTAAATTCTGCCTTTTGTTTGCCTCACATTCACGGTTTTCTCACATACCAAGAGTGGAATAGCTAAATAAAAAAAAATAATAATAATGAGCAAAATTGACATCTTTAAAACTATTAAAAATCAGAAAGGCCAAATCTCACATGCTGGCAAAGCTGTAGGAAAATAGCAACACACATTCATGCTGATATTATTGGTGAAATCCTTTTAAAAGACATTTTGACATCAAGTATCATAAACTTATTTTGCTTCTGTGGTTCCTCTATTCCAAATTTATATTGTAAGATTACTGCATTGGTCCAATTCTAAAACAGTTTCAAAGTTTAATATATAATATCAATTTAAGAATCACTTTTAAAGGGAAAAATAAATACTGCCATCTTTATAGCTAAAATGTATCTCCACACACAGTAGAAGAAGAAAATAGTGTATCTTGGAATAAAGAAAATATAAAAATTTAAAAGACAAATCTATATACATGAAGACATTTAAAACCATTATTTATAATTTCAAAAGTAGCACTGCATCTAATAAGGAAATGATTAAATGAAATATATGTATAATGTATAAATACAGATATTAATAATTCTACACTAAAAATGTGAGGCAAAGGGCAAGTGTTTCTAAAATAATGTTACAAAATGTGTAAGAAGTATAAATGTATAAAATATATACCTTGATCAATTTAGAAACAATATGTCTATATGGATAAAAATTCAATGGAATTCTAAACAAATGGAAATTATTATGTTGCTAAGATACTGGACTTGGCTATGTATTTGCGAATGTTCCTCAATACTGAAAAGCACTTCAATCACAAATCTAAGTTCCTATAAACATTCCTATCTTTTTTCCTGTATATATTTAAGTGTAAAATATATTTTGGTAGATGAAGGGATTAGTAGTCAAATAAATTAACATCATCTCACATACCTTCCTTTTTTTCTCCTTTCCCTTGTCCTTCTAATGAAAGTACGTAAAATCTACTTTCAGCAGATTTTCAATATACCATAAAATATTGTTAACTACAATCCTCATGTTGCACATTACATCTCTTCTTACTCATCCTACATCACTGTACCGTCGGACCCTTTGGCCCACATCTTCCCAGTTCCCTTCCCCCAAATGTTATCTCGATGACCAATTTCTTCTCTGCATTTCCCCTCGGGTCTGGTTTTCTCCACTCTTTGATACAGCAGGTCATTTAACATTCAGCTGAGCAGCTGGGAAGAAGCCACAGTGCAATTTTCGGTAACAAAGAGGAATGTGTTTACACAATCCCTTCCTTTCTCTTTTATGAGTAAAGAGTATAATTAGGCAGCCATTGAGGGCAGGAACCAATAAAGCAATCACTCTAGTCTATCTAAGAAGCCAGGCCAGACCTGCAAGAGCTAAATACATTCCAGGGAGGCAAAACCCTGGTGACATTCAGCAGCGTGGTCACTGGCAGCAAACAGCATCTTTGGGATGCTGGTGCAGTGCTTCTCTTTCGACGCATAGCGCTACAGCTCTGTCAGATTTATAATTTTAGTCTAGGAAATAATTGCACTTTCCATTTTAAAACAATGGCTGCCCATTTTCTTGCATTATAGCATAAAATAAATACACTGGAGCACATTCAACCACTTATTTTACCTGTAAATATGATCTGCCCGAGAAAACTCATACTATGAAAGTTCAATCCAAGCAGGTAAATTATGTTTATTCCAGAAGTCACTGTGCTAGGTGGGCCAAGAGACACCTCCATCACCGCCACTTTCTCCTTTCTTGTTCTGTAGACCTATCCGAACCAGTTTCCGCTAAAACCACTTCATGGAAATGGCTCTTGCCATATACAGTATTAATACAATTCTGTTCCTACATTTTTTAATTATTTATTTTTTAAATCAAAGTTTATGTGGCTAAGAGTATTTTGTAATTATTACTAATAGCAGATGTATAATGGAGGACAGACTTTAGGTTTTTTTTTTCTACATGAAGGCCCTAATGCTCTTATAATAACACTGTAAAACTTTTAGCCAAGCCTGGTGTACACAGCTGTTATCCCAGGCATTCTGAGAAGCTGAGGCAGGACTATCACAAGCTGAACTCAGTTTGATTACCTTGGTGACGTAATGAGACCCTGTCTGAAAACAAAAAATAAAAAAGGACTGGGAATGTAGCTTAGGAGATGGTTAAATCCCTTGGACAGGAAAAGAAAAACACTAACCAAACCAAACCAAACCAAACCAAAACAAAAAACACCAGAGTGCTATTTTGAAATGATTACAAATGTATAAAACATACACAAAATACTACAAAGAAGCCGGGCATGGTGGTGCATACCTGTAATCCCAGCATGGGAGGAGGCTGAAGCAGGAGCATTGCTGTGAGTTTGAGATCAATCAGGAGCATTGCTGTGAGTTTGAGAGCTATGTAGTGAGTTCAAGGCCAGCCTGAACTACATTGACAGACCTTGTCTCAAAAGCAAACCAAAAATACGAAAAAGAACTTCCATGTATCCATTATCCAGTTTCACTACTTATTACTGTTTTGCTACATTTGTGCTCTCACACTCTCTCATTCTCATAATATACACATATAGCCTTTGCCCCAGAGGTGCTTCAATGTCTTCTACTAGCAATGCCATGCTCTAATGTAACCATAGTGCAATTCCCTTTAAGAAGACTTAATAACCATATATACGTAGTAATATTACCTACTATGCAACCTTGAGTTTTACCAAGTCTCAATACTTTTTAACTGAATCCAATTGCTTTTACTAAAAAGGATTTCAAAACAAAAGTTAAAAATTTTAAAGTTTTTTAACATTTGCAGTGCTTTCAAATCACACTTAGACTAGTTACTTGTATCAGCTTCCTAATTTGACTTTTATATTCACTATCAGGACATCTACACACTTCTATTTCAGAATTCTTTGCAAATCTTTCAGGTATTTGTAGTACATACAGTGAGTAACATTTTCAGAAAGAGTGGATTCTTCTGAGCTTTTACACAATAGAGGACTATGTTTGTGGCTTTCACCCATGACCTGATATAGAATTACCGAGTCACACAGAGCTTTCTCCTTAAACACACACACACATACACACACACACAGTTTTGCAAATCCTCTACCCTGTGCCACTCAAGCGAAGTCTTATTGCATACTTTTAGTTTTTCTTTTCCCTTGAAAATAAATTTATGGCAATTTCTTATCTGTGGAATTTTATCCATTATTGTTCACATCCAGGTACTGGACAATTTCTGTCAGTTTTGTTTTGACCATGGCAAGGTCTGTTCATCTGACCATAAAAAGTTTTCCCTCAGCTTTAGAAAACTTCATTCTCTTCCATTTGTTCTGGAATCTTCTTTTAAGCATGACACAAAACCATACACTGAATCTCTACCGTCTGTGATTCTACTTTTCCCAGGTTGCTGCAGCATAGTCTCAGGAAAAATTTATTCTGCTCCGAGTCTCAAATGTCCCTGTACAACTCATCACCTCAAAAAATCTGGGGCGCCTCATCTGCTCTGAAGAACGTTACCGGCAACCATCTTTCTCCTCTTCTAATACTGCCAAACAAAATTTGTTCAAATGTGAGAGGTAGGCAATGTGTTTAAGGCTTATTTAGTAGAAACAAGTGGGGAAGGGAGTGGCAATCAACCACATTTTTTAAAATATGGAAATTTGAGGAACATCTCACACCAAAGTCCACTGCCCCAGCCACATTCCAACAGTTAGTCCATTTTCTTAGGACACAGGAAGACACAATTAAAATCACAAGGGGCGCCCCAGCCACATAGTACCCGGATGCTGCATGTATAGTGAAATGCGCGCATGTATAGGAGGCACTACTGAGCTAGGCATTAGGGAGTATCTGAACTAGGTACACAGACTTTGCTACAGGAGCACAATCCAGATAGTGTATTTTTTTTTAAGAGAAAAAAATATTAAAAAAATGAACATTAAAAATGATACAAACTTTCAAAACAAGGGGCTGGGGATTTAGCTCAGCGGCACAGAGCCTGCCTGGCAAGCGCGACGACGTGAGTTAGATTCCTGGCACCAGAAAAAACCAAAAAACAAAAAAAAAAAAAAAAAAAAAAGAATTTCAAAACAAGATGATAGGAAATCAATACTATTTGTTATATTGTTGTCTTCAAAGTAGTTGTTCGGATTACCAGATATAAGCATGCAAAATTGTTAACAAATTAAGCATTAACAATTCCTTTCAATAAACCAATAGAAATTAGTAGTACATTATCTTAGCTATCTTGATCTATATGTATTTATTTATTTACCTTTCTTTGTTCTTCCTTTTCTCCTTTCCCTCAGCCTGTTGTTCTTTCCTTTTGAGCAATTTCTTTCCCTTTCACAATATCTATTGTACCTTTCAGGTCTTATTTACACTTTCAGGGTTTTACATTAGGGAGACAACATGGTGTTTACTCATGAGAGTCTGATTTATTTCATTTATGAGTATGGTCTCTAGTTGCATCCATTTTCCTACAAATGTCTGGAGTTTATTCTTCTTTAGAGCTGAGTAGAACTCCATTGCATAAAATACCACATCACAGTATTTTTATATAATGGACTACTACTCAGCTATGAAGAAAGATAAACTCAAGTCTTTTATAGGTAAATGGATACAACTAGTGACCATACTCATAAGTGAAATAAATCAGACTCATTTGTGTAAACATTGTATTGTCTCCATAGTGTAACAAGCTGAAAGAGTAAATAAGACCCAAAATGTATAATAGATATTGTGAAATGGGAAGGAAATGCTCAAAAGGAAAGAGACACTGAGACACTAGAATGGGGGAAAGGAGAAAAGGAAGAGGAAAGGAAAAAAATATATATGCATACACACACACCTATACGAGATAGTTAAGTTAGATACACTACTAATTGTTATTAGCTCATTGAAAGGCTCGGTATATGCCTATATTACTTCATTGGTTTTTCATGCCTATATCTTGTATCATGAGCAACTACTATGAAGATACAATGAACCATGTACCGAACATTTTTACTATCCTACAATCTTGTTTTGAAATTTTATACCATTGTTTTTATTATTTTTCTCCTTTTTAAAATAAAAAAAATACTACATATTTTTTTTTTTTTTTTACCCATTCCTCAGTTGATGAGCATTTGGGTTGTTTCCAAGATTTAGCTATGACAAATTGCACTGCTATAAACATGGGTGCACGTATATCACTGTGGTATGATGTTTTTAATTCTTCTGGAAAAATACCCAGAAGGGGAAAGCAGGGTTGAATGGGACCTCTAATCCTAGTTTACTGAGGAATCTCCAGACTGATTTCCACAGTGGTTGCACAAGTCTACACTCCCACCAACAGTGGATGGGGGTTCCTGCTTCCCCACAGCCTCACCAGCATTTGTTATTGGTTGATTTCTTGATGACAGTGATTTTTTCTGGGGTGAGATGCAATCCCAGTGTTGTTCTAATTTGCATTTCTTGAATAACCAATGATATTGAACATTTTTTATATATATTTATTTGCCATTTGTATTTCTTCATCTGAGAAATGTGTATTCATCTCAGGTGCCTATTTTTGGATTGGGTCTTTGAATCTTGAGGGACTGATTTTTTAAATTCTTTATATGTTCTCTACAGAAATCCTTTGTTTGAGGGATGGTTGGCTAAAATTTCTTCCGAATTTATGGGTTTTCTTTTTACTCTGTTGGTGATTTCTTTTGATGTGCAAAACTTTTCAATAAGATGAGATCCCAGTTGTGGATTCTTTGAGATATTTCTTATGCAGTTTGGATTTTGTTCATGAACTCTCTGCCTACCCCTATGTCTTCAAGATTTCTACCTTCTATCTCTTCCAATAGGTTTAGTGCTTCTGTTTTAATATTTAGATCTTTGATCCATTTTGATTTTAGTTTAATGCATGTTGATAGACATAGGTCTACTTTTAGTCTTTTTCACGTAGAAAGCCAATTTTTCCAGTACCATTTATTAAAGAGACTATCTTTCTTCCAGTGAAGCTGTTTGTCCCCTTTGTCAAAGGTAAGGTGGCTAAGTATGTCTGGAATTATTTCTGCATCTTCTAATATGTTTCGTTGATCCTTAGGGCTGTTTTCTTTGCCAGTACCATGTTGACTTTATCACAGTAGCTTTGTAATATAATTGCAAGTCAGGGACTCTGATGCCACGTGACTTGTCTTTGTTGCCCAGGATTGCTTTTGCTCTTCTGGGTCTCTTCTGGTTGCAGATCAATTTTAATGTTTTCTCTAGATCTGTGAGGCATAGTAATGGTGTTTTGATCAGGATTGCCTTGAATCTGTATAACAGTTTTTGGAGTATAGCCATTTGGTTGTTCCTATGCATAAACAAAGGATATTTTTCCATTTTCTGGAGTCCTCTTCAATCTCTTTTTTACAGTCCTGTAATTTTTACTGTATAGATCTTTTGATTCTTTTGTTACATTGATTCCTAAGTATCTCATTTTTAGGATGCTATTATGAAGGGTGTGGTTTCCCTAATTTTTCTCTCAGTGAGTTTATTGTTTTTTTGACTTTGTATCCAGATATGCTACTGAATTTGGTTGTTAAATCTAGAAGTCTTTGGGTGGAGTTTTGGGGGATTTCTAAGTTGAGTATCATGTCATCTGCAAATAATGATAATTTCACTTCTTCCTTTCCTAT
>NW_004955520.1:0-2068 GCF_000276665.1 Chinchilla lanigera
AGAAAGTAGAGACACTGTGATATTCCCTCCTTCAGACAGTGCTGGAGTCTAGGGAGGTTGTGCATGTAGAGCTGCGGCTGTTCTTTTGTATGCCTCAACTGCAGAAGGAGGGACTGCCTGCTTTGTCCAGGGCCTGAGAGGGTGAGTCCCAGGGACGAGGGAGACAGTGACTGTGGATGGATCAGAGTGGGATGCTGCTCCCATGTGGTCACCTCTTCTTTTTCCCACACTACTAGCAAGCTCGTGGCCAGCTGGGGAGAAGGTTTGTCCACTGTAGTGTGTGGTAGACACGGTGGTGGCCTTTTATTTATTTATTTATTTATTTTTGAGAGATGGAGTGTAAGTGTGATGCCTACACTGGGCTCGAACTCCTGGACTCAAGCCATCCTCTTGCCTCAGCCTTCAGAGTAGCTGGAGCTATAGACGTGTGCCGCCACATGTGGCCTTGTAGGGGTGGCTTTATTGTTTTGGTTTTTGCTTTTGTATTTGCTTTTGTTGCTTGGCCTTGAACCTGGCTTCACACTTGCCGAGCACAAGCTCTTCTATGAAAAGCATAAGAGCGCTTCCTGTAGACCCAGCTCAGGCACCTGTGCAGTGGCCTCATGTTTTCCCACCCTGAGACTCTATCACCTTCAAGAACAGATGACCACCTTCCTGGTTTTCCTGAGAAGATCCCCATGGGACTCAGGGCTGTGGATATATTCAGGCCCTTTGCATTCCCTTCAGAAAAACAAAACCTACCTTTAAAAGTTATTTCTGGGCTAGAAGCACAGCTCTGGGGTAGAGCCTTGCCTACCACATGGGAGGTCCTCTTTTCCAAACCCAGCCCTGCAAACTTAATAAACAAATCAGTCAATCCCCAGTTTCAGTCTAGAGGTGGCAGGGTTGCTAATGGAGACTTCTCTCTCCACCTCCCTGAACCTTGAGGGAAGGTAGCCAGGGTGGCCGGGGAGGTCTGAGCAGGCAGTCTAGAGTTCGTGGGTGTCTAGAGCCAACAGAGGGAAACACCTCACACCCCGCGAGCTGCTGAGGACACAAGCCTGCTACTCTGTCCCAGCTGCTGAGTAGATGCAGGCCAGAGCACCAGGACCTTGTGGGGTTTTATTTCACGCCTCTTTTGTGTGCAGCTGTTTGCACAGTGCATGTAAAGAAAACCAAACTCAACCTGAAACCCACTCATCTCTGCTCTACCTAAGAGGCCAAGTACCTGGTTCCTATTTAAAATGAAGCTCCAAACTGGGCATGGTGGCACATGTTGGTGATCCCAGCACTTGGAAGGCTGAGGCAGGAGGATCACCAAGAGTTTGATTCTAGCCTGGGCTACATAGTGAGCTCAAGGCCTGTGCAGTCTGAACTGCATGGTGACACCCCGTCTAAAAAAGAACAAACAATAATGATAATCATGATAATAATAATGATAAAATGAAGCTCTAAAGCTGGGTTTGATGGTGTGTACCTATATTTCCAACTGCTCAGGAAGCTGATGTCAAGAGAGGGTCTCTTGACATCAAGAGCTTGAGGCCACCCTGGGAAACATAACAAGAGCCATTGCTTCAAAAAAAAAAAAAAAATCCTATATGAAGAGAAGAGAGATGGCTTAAGGCCAGATCTTGCTTTCCCCCTTGAGGTGCTGTCGCAGGTCAGGGTTGTGATCAGGTCTCATGGCATCTGTCCTGCCTTAAAGCAAAGGGCAGGCTCACATGTGTGGCTGGGGATACTCCAAGCTAAGTGCCACAACTTGAGAGCCAGTGAAGACGGTGAGGGGAGGACTGGCCCCCTGAACTGTGTGGCCTGAGGTGGCCCCATTGCCTCTCTGGGCCTGGATGATCTCCTTCATGCCCTGCTGAGTCTGGGTAGGTGGGCTTTTCCTTGAAAGCCATGCAATGGACTTCTACTTGATTTCTCTCCTGCTTTTAGTTGTTAATCTTGGTGTTTTCCATCATAAGAAGAAGATTCTGGGATTATGGCCGCATTGCCCTGGTGTCAGAAGCAGACAGGTAAAAAGACACCCCAGACTGCGTGAGTGTGTGTGAGTGCAGGAGTATGTCACTGAATGGCTGGCCAAGAC
>NW_004955520.1:2168-10917 GCF_000276665.1 Chinchilla lanigera
CCCTAGCCCTAGGCCCTAGCCCCTAGCCCTAGCCCCTAGCCGCTAGCCCTAGCCCTAGCCCTGTCTAACCCTGACCCTGACCCTGACCCCTAACCCCTAACCCCTAACCCCTACCCGAACATGATCTATTTTATTCAAAGTACCTATCTAAATGTCAAAGTGTCTCCAGTGGGGTGAGGGGTTTTGATCTCTTTTTCCCTACAGAAAAATAAGGTCATGAAATCAGGCAAGGGCATGAAGTTCTGAAGAAAAACCTTCCAGTAGAAACACATTTTCTGGTTAGGCCTGCTACCAGCTGCACTTCCCACAATATGTCAAGGCCCCTTCTACACAGGGCATACTACGGGAATCCAGTGATGCACCGTAAAACCAATGGAACCTCATCTAGAGTGGATTCCAGCACTACAAGCCCCATGGTGACAGTATTTCCAGGTCAAGCTCTGAGAGACTGAGATTGCCCACCAACTCTGGATGACTAGGGTAGATATTGTTGCTCAAGTAGACTGCTGGATGAACGCACCTTCTGAAAATTTTTCTAACAATTCTTGTATTGTAACCCCTGGACAGGCTGGACTGGAATATCCACAGAGTGGAAATGACTATTTGAGGCCTCTCCAACTAGATCCTCATATTCCCTGAGGAATGGAGGATGAGCTTAAGCCTTTCCTGTCCTCTTTTATGTGAGCTTGGTTTTTATTGCTGTTTTGTTTTTTTTGGTTTAAAGATAGGTTCTTCTGTAGTTCAGGCTGATCTTGATCTCACTGTGTAGCTCAGGCTGGCCTCAAACTCACAAGTGATCCCCTAGCCTCAGCCCCCCAATTGCTGAGATTACAGACCTGCACCACTATGCCAACATGAGTCAACTTTTTGGCATTATATTAAAAAGAAACAAGAAGATGTGCATGTTCTAATCTCGTTTGACTTGAGTCCTTCTAAAAGAGACCCGTTGGTAAACATGTGAAGGACCATGTTACTCAGCTGTCTTTAAGTAAAAAAGAGAGGCCTCAGGAGAAATTCTACAGGCAGCTTTTGCTTGGATTTTATCCTTCAGACCTTTAAGAAGATAAATTTTAAAGCCAAGCCTTTACTATTCTTCTCTGAATTAGCGAAATAATACACTATAGTTTTTTGGACTATGTTTTATTATTTCCTCTGATCTTTTACAATATAAGTCTTAATTTACCACAATATATGTATAATAGTATTTAACTGATAAAATATAAGAAAATTTTACTGTAATTTCTCCAAGTATCAACCTTAAGTATTATTCTACTTGTGCAGAACCACCTAGGCAACTCTCCCTGAAAGAGGAGCAATTGGCTCCATTTTGGCTGAGCCTGACTCTATTTCCATGTATTGATATGTACAGAGCTGGCTGGGACTTAATCCTTTCAGTTCGTTTTAAGCAGTGCATGTTGGTCTAGCCAAGGTCCTGATGGTGATCTTTGGAGATGGCAGGTGTGTTTCCCCGGAATCCCCTGTTGCTCTCTTGAGTGAGCTGGGATGAGGTGGGATGTGTGAGCCAATGCTACACGCTATCAGCTGGGATGGAGCCTTGGGAATAGAGGCTATGACTTCCCGGGGCTTCAAAGATTACTCATTGGAGCTGAAGCACCGACCTCAAAACATTAGATACTATCTCAGTTGTGTTATGCAGATTACTCTTTCTGCATATCCTTCTCTCTGCATATGGCAGGGGTGATTTCAGGCCTCCTACCTAGCCCAGCTCTGGTAGGCTCATGTATTTCCCACCACTCTCACAGACACTCATCCTCAAGCCACTCCCTTCTTCATGAATGAATAAAGTCTGGGTTCAGCCTTGGGGTAGAGGCTCTTGTTCCTGGTAGCCATCATCATGGCTGGACTTAAGACCCCTTGGCTCCCCATAACTACAAATATGCTTTAGTGTCTATATTCTGACCATGGGTTGCACCAGAAGTGGTAGATTGGAATTAACTCACTAGAATTCCAATAACTTTTCATGGGATTACAAATATAGACTTCCTGGGCCATGAGGAGGATTGGGAAGTGCTCTCTATACCTACTCCTACACAAACCAAACATGAACCCCACCTCAAACCATAAAGTTAACCCAAATTCTTAAATTTACACACACCCTGACCCCTAACCCTCACTCTCAACCTCACTTTAAACATAAAATCTTAACCTTTTCACAAAATAACTATATCAGTCATGGAGGTGGTTGGCAGGCCTGTAGCATGGATGTGGCTGAGGCCATGACCAGCTGCTACTGCAGTATCAGTGCAGAGCACGCCTCTGGCTAGGCAAGGGGCTGCATCAAACCAAAGACAGAGTGAAGGGACAAGGAGGGAAATGAGCCGTTTCCAAAATGGGTGGCTTTTCAGAGTGTGTGACGATGACTAAGAACGTATGTAAAACTCTTCCTCTGATTAAGAACATCCTCACTAAAGATCAGTTATTTACCTTTTTGTTATTGTTAGTTACCCATTCTCTGACACAAACAGCCAGATTTTTTGTTGATTTTTCCATTTTTATTTTTGTTTGGTGGCGTCTGGGATGGAATCCAGCTCCTTATCCTTACCCATGTTGCACCTCAGCCCCGACACCCAGCTTTCTGAACATAGCAAGTGAGATCTTAATTCTCCCTCACAGCTGACATGCCTCTTCCTGCCTCCACAAAACTCAGTTGTGGCCAGAGCGCCAGCTTCAGCCATCAGAAGATGAACCTGGACCATCAAGGGGTGAAGACTTAGGTCCTGGATCTCCCAGGCTTCCTCACCTATGTGTGTGTGGACAGCTGCCTCCGCATCCTGGTCTTCAGCGGACCATAAGTGCATCACCTTGCAGACAGCCTCACTGCCTATGCTTGCTGGCATCAAAGATAGAGGCAGGAGCCAGCCCAGGGGCCAGTTTCCCAAATGTGAGAGTGCAGAAGTACAGTTGTATCTGAGGTGGGGCACGCAGGACTTGGCTTCTGCATATCTAGAGTGTTCAAGGGTATCAGACAGGGTGGGGATTGCTAAGCCCAGATGGGCCTCTGTGCTGTGCTCCCCACTGAACTCTAGATTTGCTTCCTCTAATCGGCTCACTTTCTAAATTCTGCTTTCTACAAATGCGATTCCCTGCTCCTAGGTGGTTCATGCACGGTGTCCTCAGTACCTATATAGATGCTATAACATAAGGGCTGAAGCTGCAAGTTATCCCTTGTCCTGTCACTGGCACTGGATCTGGGCTGACCTCAAACTGTGCTCTGAGCCTGAGACTTGGGTTCAAAATGTGAGGTGTAGATTGTGCATCCTCACCCAGAGAATAAGAGCTTTGCAAGACACAAACAAAACACACTTTGTTATGTCGTTTCATATTTCTCTATTTTAATCACAGCTGTGCAAATTAAGCAGGGAACCAAACACTCTAGAGGGATTATATTAATTAACATGGAAAACTAGGAAAAACCTTGTCTTGGCCAAGACTCAGTCAAGGTCTTGAGTACTGCAGGGAACTAGGTACGAGCACACACAGATTTCAGTGTCTGTGGTGTATGTTTCTCAGAATTGAGACAGAAAACTTTTTGTTGTTGACATTTGACATTTGGGAACACGTGATTGGGGCTTTATTTCAATTTTGGTTGTCAAAGTGTTTTAAAATGTGTTTTTAAAATCATCAACAACACTGCAGGAATGCGAGTCCTTTCAGATTTGGGGTACACACCAAAGGGTCACAATGTAGGACATAACATTTTAGCATGCCAAGCGCATAGAAGACTTTAAGCTGTGATCTTGATGCGAGGTCTCAGGCTCCTTGGCACTCTGCACAGTTCTTCTTGGTTTCAAGTCTGATATGTTGTAAAATTTCACAACCTTCTGCAGCAAATAGGAACAACTCCTAAATTTTGATTTAGGGCTGGGGGTGACAGTATAATCATTGCATACGGTGCATGAGTAACCCACACACGGATCCACAACAGCCTGCTCCTAATTTTGAAACAACCCACTGAAAAATAAATTCAGGTAGATTTCCCCCTCAGAAATCAGGGATCCTATTTTTTTTTTTTTCTTTACTCAGTAGCTCCTCCATTCTAATATAATATTGCTGGGGCTAGAACCCTGCCCTTCCCTGCACCCAGGCCCAGTCCAGTCAGTTGGGGCACTGTTCACTGAGTAGAAGATGGGACAAGATCATTCTGAGGAGCCAGGGAACAGAGAGGCCATATCCAGGAACCTGAGAAGTCAGGTGATTCCTTGACAAAAGCAGGTACCAGAGAAGGCAAGCGATTTGGCCAGAGGAACAAAGGCAGAGCTGGGGGCAGAAGACTCCTCCGGGAAAAAGTAGTAGCTTGGGGCTTGGGAAAAGAACGCAGAGGGCAGAAGGCAGAAGCCAGAAGCCAGATGGCATACAAAGAAACTGAGAGAGCAGATCAGCAAGACCCTCACCCCAACAGTAATGCTTCTGCTGGTATCAGCGACAAGGAGGTTTAGAAAAGTCAAAGACTCTGCGGGACTGTGCGCTGGGGAAGGGTCAGCCATGGAGATCCAGTGCTGGGGACCCAAAAAGCTCCAGCCCAGCGAGTGCAGGGCAGGCTGTAGACGGGACCTGTAGACGGGACCCTGGGTACAACTGCCTGGCCACCTACCCACCAGCCACTCACTCACCAGCGATCTGCGCATGCGTGGCCGTTCCAACCTAACTTCCCAGCAGGGACTCCGCGCGCCAGATGGGCGGACGCCCACGCAGGTGGGGGGCGCCGCCACGCGGAGTCGCCTCGGAAGCGCCAGGGGGACGAGGATCAGCGGGCGCGCCGGCCTGGCGGCAGAGAAAGCCAGTCAGGCAGAGCCTTGATGGGACAGGCCTCCTAAACCCGGGCCTCTATCGCCAGTGACACCACGCGGATCCGCAGAGCCATGGACCAGAGGACCCAGGCGTCTCCCACACGCGCTGGCTGAGGTTTTAGGGTTCGGCCAAAGAAAGGGACCATCAGGACAGGCCCTGGGGTCACAGGGAGGCGAGGGGGCACCTGTTCTGCTCTGGTGCGACCAGACGCAATCTTGGTGAAGGGTACACCTCCTTTCAGCCCCAGTGGCCCCCTTCTTCTCAGCCCGCCCCACCTCAGGGTGGAGATACAAGCCAGGCTTCCTGTTGCTTTCACAACCTCTCTGCTCAGGGCTGGGACAGAGCTCTCCTTCAACCACTCAAGCAGAGAGGGTACCAGGCGGCTCTGCTGCTGTTACCCATGGGTGTGTGTGTGTGGGGGGGTGTTTAAAATGTAAACAGATGGCTTCCCGTGGTCCCTAAGCCAGGCCCAGGGCCCAGTGCTATTTGCGTGTCTCAGGGGGTGCCATGACAGCATCATCACTCCTGCTTTAGGAGAAGGACACCAAGGCACGGAGTGGGAGAGCGTCGTGTGTGTGTGTGTGTGTGTGTGTGTGTGTGTGTATGTGTGTGTGTGTGTGTGTCTGTGTGTATGTGTGGTATGGTGCCCCGCTCCGGAGTCTGCTTACCTGATACACACCCACAGCCTCCTGTTTTAGCTCCAGGGCTGACTTTTGCAGAGGTGACAGTTTCCCGGGCCCCTAACCCTTTTGGCAGCGCCCTAAGAAGCTTGTGTTTGCCTTGCAACCTTATCCTGGCCCTGGCTGCGCAGAGGCAGAAAGACTAAAGCTGTTAGCAGGCTTGCTGTGATCAGACAGGCTCGGAAGATTTGGTGACCATAAGAGGACCCTAACCCTGCGGGGTGTTCCTGCTTCACATACTTCCTGCAGGCTCCTGCTGGGGCTCTGGGAGGAGCCACAGGACTCCTGTCTGCCGCAGGAGCTGGGCCTCAAGCCAACTCAGGCAGGCGGTGGGTTTGCACTGGTGGCTGACTTTTTCAGCAAGTTTGAGATGTGCTGATGGATCCAGCACTGTCTCACCCACAGCTAGACTTGGGCGCTCACAAGCTGCACAGTGGGCTGAGGGCTGGGGTCACCTGGGACTTTCCCACCTCAGGCTGTGGGGCAGCAGTGAGAGGATAGGTGTAGAGCTGTTTCCACATGTGTGTACCAAAAAATACAGAAGGACTGAATGTTGCCAAGGAGGTGCAGCCAAGCTTCTGGGGGAACACAATACGTAGTTCCTAAGTTTTTCTTTGAAGATTTTTCTTGTGGTGCAGGTCTCTCGTGTGCCTGGTTGCTAGCCTGGCCCCTCTACCCACAGCCCTCTCCAGTGGCAGGACTGTGCCTGTGGGTATGCCCCACCTCCCCTCTCACAGGGGGCCCCTGAGGGCCTCCCCTCAGAGCAGGGACAGAGACGTTTCACCAGAGTCTGCCTTCTTGCCTGTCACACACAAGGCCTAGGCTGGAAGATCCTGAGCAACGGTGGGCCACAAGCTGTGCCCTCACCTTCTTCCTCACCTACAGTGGGCCAGAGGACAGGCCACCTGGGTGAGGTGGCCCAGAGACCCGCCCTGGGCTCCAGGCCAGGCTGGATGCTTGCTGGCTGACTCTTAACCCTTAGCAAATTTTGGATACTGCACCCACCCAGTACAGCAAGAAGACAAAGCCTTGGAGGTGTGACTAGGTGGCAGAGAAAGGGACATAGCCTCCCTCCCGCCTGTCTGGCCAAAACCCAAACACAAAACAACATCAGCACTGCCCACCACATCTCCCCCACCCACCTGGAAACCTCCCCTTTCCAGAGACCAGGCTGCTCTACGGGCATCCTGTGAGGGTGGTTGTCCTTTCCATGCCACTCTCCAAGCCATTCTTGTCTGTTCCGCTGTGTTCTCCTTTCCTGCTTCTAGGCCTCGGGGGAATTTCGGGTGCACCAGCAGCCCCAGGGCCTGTGTGAGACCTTTCTTGGGGTTCTACTTGGGCCACAGCCACAGTGCAGGGCCTGGGGTCCTTGGAGGAGGGAGAAGCTTGGGGCACTGGCTGTTGGGAGAGGAGCAGGGTGGCACAGACGAGCAGTGTGGATGGGAACCTGCTCTGGGAGTTTAGGGGAGAGCCAGGGCAGGAAGGAACCTCCTAGGCAGAAGCCCCATGCAGGCATTTGGGTTCAGAGATGTTTGGTCAGAGGAAGGACAGAGGGCGTCTTATCTGGAACCCCTGAACCGGAAGAGGATGGCTCCAGTGACAGGCTGGGGCCACCAATCACAGGGTTAGAAAAGCTGAAAGGGTGTGGGTGGCAGCAGAGCCTGGTGCTACGGCTGAAGGTTCCCAGGCTGCCATTGCTGTCACTGGACATGGCTCACCCTGGGGATTTCTCCAAGAACCTGTCCTTGGTCCTCCCCACGTGACCGGTCAGTGTGGGATCAGGAAGGACAGGCGGAGCGGCCTGACATTGCTGGGGTGGGGTGTCCCGTGAAGTGGTGCCCTGGGTGTGCTCTAAAGGAGGAAACCAAGAACTCCTGTCCTAGAGGTGACTCATGGCAGCCACACAAGTCTGGTTCCGTGGTCACAGCCCACCATTTGCAGCCACGTTAGTGGCTCCTGCAGGGTAAGACAGTGACTTGGCCTGCTGGGCAGCCCTGCTGTGCCCTGGGCTACAACCCTCACCCATGCACATCTTTCTGTGTGGGGGGATTTGGGAGAATGGGGTCTTCAGCTGAGCAGGCCTAGAGTCACATAGGAGTCACCCCACACAGAGATCCCCCACCACTTCTCCAGGAATCCCAGGCCTCTGCTTGGGCTCCCCACACTTCTCTTCCTCACCCTCAAGCAGAAAGAGCAGGCTGAACAGAAGTCCCCTGGGAACTCCGGGTTAACCAGGCTGGGGAGGTGGAGTGAAGGGAGAGGGGCTGCGCATTCCCCTGGCTCCTCAGCCACACCACGCAGGCAGGGGAAGTCTTGGGCACTGAGTCCCAGCCAGGGGACAGACATTGGAGGGCCAGAAGGACAGTCCGGCACCCAGCCTGAGGCAGAGATTGTTCTGGAAATGCTGACCCTCTGAGAGGAAAAGCACCAGGATGAGTGGCTGGAGTGGGTCCTGCCTGCCCTTCGTGCCCATGAACTGCTCCTGTTTTCTACCCTCTGGGTGCCCATTTCCGTGCCCTGGTGCTCAGTGAATTTGCTGTGCTGTCCATGACAGGAGGAGGTGTCCTAGGAAAAGAGGCTGTTGGAGACAAGTCTTGCTTCAAGCAGCTGCATATGCTGAGCAGGCCACTGGTCCGTGTGTCTGTGGCCCCTCTCCCAGACCCAGCTGTGGCATTCTCAGAACAGCAACACCTTACCTGAGGTTTGGATGGGCCCGTGGTGTGTCCTCCAGTGACCTGAGTCTCCTCCCTTACCTGCTCCCTGGCTCCCCTGGGCCCCACAAGAAGTCCTTTCCCTGTGGCAGCAGTCCTGAGGCTCCAGCGACCTCAGCTTCTCTCAGCCAGGAGCCACAGCAAGTTTCTACTTCCCTTCTCACCGCCTCCGGGGTGTCCATGTGCTGTCCCTGGATGAGCCACCACTTGGTCCATCTGACCATCCTGGCTCTTTTCATAACAGGGCTACTGTCCCTGAATTCTGCTGGCACTGGGAGTCCAGTGCCCAGCTTTCCCTGATTCTGTGCTGCTGGATCCTGCACGCCACAGCCCAGGAGTCACCACCCTTGACTAGGGAAGCTGGGAGAGATTTTGCATGCTAACTACCTGTCTCATCTTGTTCTGCAGGCTGGCGGGGGATGCGATGATCAACTCCCCATTCCTGGAGCTGTGGTGGCCCAAGACCGTGTCCCTCCGGGAGGGGCTGGGCCTTGGGGACAAGCCCAATGACTCCTACTGCTACAACTCAGCCACAAACAGCACTGTGCT
>NW_004955520.1:13327-18020 GCF_000276665.1 Chinchilla lanigera
TCTCAGGCTTGACCTGGAATCACTGGCTGGGCAGAGCTCTCTGGTCTGACATTTGCAGAACCCTGGGGCTATGACCTTGGACCACGGTATATACCTGTTGGGACAAATAACATCCGATGTTTTCTGATGCCACCAGCCAAGTGGGGTACACTCTGCAATGGGATAAGGCTTGTGGGGCCCAGGAGGCCCTGTGGCCCTGGTCAGGCTCCAGGCTCACCTGCCTTTGGTGTGGCTTGCACCTGTGTGTAATGCTTCAGAAGTCATGATTCCTCCTGTTTTACGCTGTTGCGAGAAGAATGGCGGAGCCAGAGCTAGGAGAAAAGCAAAACTTGCATAGCACAGACCCCTCAGTTCACAAGTTGCTTTTATGGGGTGTTCAAAGGAAAGGATCTGGTTAAAGTGCCACTGTTGAAAGTGCCACAGTGCATCAGCTCACAAATGAGGGTTCTGCCATGTCTTTATCTCTGAAGTGGGGTTCATCTTATCATCAGTGGTGGTCGTATTTTAATTGACGGCATTGTTTTCTTCTCAGTGCTTCATAAAATAATTGTGTGCCTGGCAACCAGTGGTGTCTTAGGCTTGATAAAATACAGGATTTTTAAAAGTGGACTTACCCGTTTCACAGGGCCTGGAGAGTGTCTTGTATTATTATTTTTCATCTCCGTCGTATGGTTCAGGAGAGGGTGATTTGCAGGTGGGCCACCTTCCTTGGATATAGGAGCCATTTCTCAGACTCCTTTGCTGAAATCCAAACTTGTTCCCTATCCGTGGTCACCACTTTAAGATAAAATACAGTCTTTGTCCCATTTTGACTTACTATGTTAAGAAATATGCTGTGAACAAGCCTTGTTTTGAAGTCACCGGATCTGGCCTAGTCCCAGTCCAGAGGCCAAGGGTTTCACTCTTCAAGTGTTTTCTGATGTGTTTGGACTTGGTGCTGTCCTGTGAGGCAGTTTTACTCCACTCTGGTCTCTCTTATAAAGCAATTTATTTTATTTGGTTTTTTGTTTGTTTGTTTGTTTGCTTTTTCTTCTGGTACCAGGAATCAAACTCGTGACCTTGCTCTTGCCAGGCAGGCGCTGTGCCGCTGAGCTAAATCCCTAGCCAAAGCAATTTATTTTTAAAAAATGTTTAAATTTGAAAAAAAATTGATAAGTTGGACCTTATCAACACTTAAACTTTTGTTCTTTGAAAGACACTAATAAAAAAAAGAAAGAAAAAGGCTAGATGTTGTGGTACACACTGTTAATCACAGGATTCTAGAGGCTGAGGCAGGAGGATCGCCTTGAGTTTGAGGCCAGTCTGGGCTACATAGTAAGTACAGGACTAGCCTGAACTACATAGCAAGACCCTGTCTCAAAAAACCCAAAACCAACAACAACAACAACAACAAAATGCAAACCACAAGATGAAAGAAAATTTTCACAACACAAGAAAAAAAAAATAAATCTTGCAGCAGGGTGTGGTGATGCAGGCCTGTAATTTCAGCATTCAGGAGACAGAGGCAGGAGGATTTCAGTGAGTTTAAGCACAGCCTGGACTACACAGCAAGTTCAAGGCCAGCCTGAACCACATAGTGAGATACTGTCTTAAAAAACAACAACAAAAACAACAACAAAAAAAACACTTCCAACTCAATAATAAAACAAATAACAATTTCTTACATAGTTAAAAGCTTATTTTTATATTTACTCTTTAGTTTTCTTATTCTTTGTCAGTATATATGTCTGTGATACGTAAAAACACTCATCATGAGGAATTGGTCCACATAAATATGACATTTTCATCTTTTTATTCCCCTTCCCTCTCTTCTGTCTCCCCTCGCTGCCAAACCCCCTTCCCATCTCTCAAATAGTTTACCTTTTCCTGCCATATGGCTCGTGTTCTACTCTTTCAGTTACTTGTACTTTGGGTTTCTTTCTTTCTGTCCCACCCACTGAGACTTGATAAATTTGGTCCTGAGTTGTAGATTAGGAAGCAAAATATTGGACTAATTTTTTTCAACTCCTTTTTTTTTAGAATCGTCTGTCATTTTTTTTGTTTTGTGTCTCTAGTAAGTCCAAATTCCAGAGATTGCCGTCAGCTTCCTCCTCAGAGCAGCAGGACTTTGAAAATGAGCTGGTTGGTAACAAGGGACAGTGGGGTTGTGGCCAAGCTGGGCTCGGGTAGTGGTTGGTGGTTTGGGGTGTACCCTGTGGCTATGGAGTGCCCAGAGCTGGTCAGTGCTGCCCTCCACATCAACAAAGGCACCTGCACATGACAAGCACCCAGGAGAGACACAGCCTGACTGCACAGTGCTCAGAGACTTGAGGACTCATAGGCAGAGAGTGCTGGCAGACCACAGCCTCCCCTATGTCCGTGTCATATACTTGTGACTTTGCCTTGGCCTATCTGTTGTAACCTGGCTTAGTCAGCCCGCTCCCCAGCACCAGATACCCAGTAGGTGCTTAGTCATTGTTAGATTCAAACTGAAGTATTAGAATGATGAATAGATATTTCTTTCCCAACTGGGTAACATGTCAGCTTTAGAGAGTAGAAAGTTTAACAGATGTGAAGGTCAATAAAATCTACACCCACCCTTTTACTTCACTAAACCCACTGCAAGGTAGCATCCAATTGATTAAGCTTGTTTCCTCTCCTTATCCCACCTCCAGTCTGGTCTCTTAGAAACAATGGAACAGAAGCTCACATCCCTTTCTCCAGAGCACATTGGGCTTCACCAACTCTTGATCCTAGTTTCATGATTGGAAGCCTCAAATTCTTAGAATGTGGAGATTCAGTGAAAGATTCAAGCATGGGGTACACCTGACCAAGGCCCAGGGGCAACAAGCTGTGATATCTGGACAAGTGGTAGCTTGCTGATAAAGGACAGAAATGCTGTGTTTATGTAGAAGGAGGCTAGTGGTTACTTAATTTCAAAGCCCTCTGCCTCCAAAGCCCCAGCTACTGGATGCTAATGCCCCTCTGTCTCCAGGGATGCTGCCCCTGGCTGATGGCCATCTTCCGTCTGCAGTGAGTACCTGGGGCAGTGGGTGGGGGTGGGTGGCTTCAGTTGGGGTGTCTTGTCCAGACACTTGGGCATTCAGAACGGAGCCAAGATGCCTGCTCCTTAGGCATTATGTAGAGACCGAGAATAAAAGTGGCTGTCAAGGACACAGAAGAAGGGGTGGATAATTTAAGTGAGAAGATGCTGTTCACTGCACAGCTATGTCCTGGAGAGAAGTAGCAGGCAGACGGATATTCCCAAGCACATTTCTGAGCCTCTTCAGTGCCAGGCACAACATTGGGTGCCTGATGCTCACTCCTTCAGCCTGCTAGACAATGAAGGAGGTGGGCAGTGTCCCTGCTCGGTACAGAGGCAAGAGAAGGGGCTGCCCTCATGTCCCAGCCCTTCCATGGCAGCACTGCTGCCCTTTGGGAAGCCACATGTGCAAAGGGTGGAACATAGCCCCTTACCCTCTAGCAAATGAGTCTGGCTGTGTGAGACTGGAGTATCCACATCCCAGTGGACCCAGCACTTGCTCACACAGCACTTCATAGGTAGAAAGTATGAAGCAGACCACCTCCCATCTCTGGGGCCATGACAATGACCAGGAAGGAAGCAGGAGCAGTCAAGTACAGTGACACTGGAATGACTAGAGCGTGGGCTCACCTGCAGGGGAAATGGAAAGAAGGTGGCCACAGGCCTATGTATACTGCAGCTGCATTCCAAAGGCAGTTCCCTGCCATCTTCCCATAGAAGTAGAAAGGGTGTGAGATGCCCATCTCCATGTAGCCGTAATGTGTGGTGGGCACAGATGTAGCCAGTGCCATAAGGTAGCAAGTGGCCATTCCTGAGCCTCCAGTGTGGTATAGGGACCAAGGGCATGGGCAATCTTTCTGGACCTTTGTTTTTTAAAAAAAAATTTAAAAAGGAGGAATGATAGCACACCGTCTCCTAGGTTCCTGTGAGGGTTAGATCAGACAGTTTCACTTGTTACAATAATTTCTTCTATATATCTTGGCCAGTGATGACCAGATCCTGGAATGGTGTGGGGAAGACGCCATACACTACCTGTCCTTCCAGAGGCACCTCATCTTCTTGCTGGTGGTGGTCAGTGCATTGTCCCTGTGCATCATCCTGCCAGTGAACCTCTCAGGAGACCTGCTGGGTAATGGCCCATCCTCATGTCTATCTATTGCAATGGTAAACAGAAGCATCAAAATGACACCCAGGATTTGGTCATAGATTTATTTATGTCGATGGACACTGATCAGGATCACTCCCAAAATAGCAGGCCCTGATCTCTGGTGGTCTAGGGCTTATATAGGATAAGTAAGCAGGAAGTACAGAGGCAGCATGGCTTATCATTTGTGGACTGGTTCCTATAATATGCATCAAAGTGACCAGCTATGCTTCACAGTGACCAGCTGTTTCTAAGAAACAAAAGTAATAGGAACTGGAACTGGAACTATTACCTGGGCAACTAACAAACAAGTATAATTGCTGGGGAGGGCATCTTCTGCTACATCTCCCCCTCTTTTAGTTTCCCTGGGAAATCTTTCCTGGGCATATACATGTGATCTTATGAGACAAGGCCCTACCAGAAGCAATAACATTAGAGTTGTCAGTGATCCTAGGATGGGACCTGCCAAAGTCCCCAAGATTGTCTTTTTTTTTTTAATTTTAATTTTATGTTTTTTTTTTTTTTTT
>NW_004955520.1:18120-20151 GCF_000276665.1 Chinchilla lanigera
GGCCTCACCAGGTATATCCCACCATCTCCTGCCCTAAGCTCAGAATCAGGGCTACATCTGTAGAGTACTGCTACCAGGGGAATGGAAACGGATTTGGAAACAACTCTTGGGCCTGTAGTAACCAGTTGGAGTGCAGTTGTGCTGGCCCATTGATTCTTCTGGAAATATGATCTTTCTTGGGGTGAAAGGTTAGCTTACACACAAACTTAATAGTGACCACACCCGCTCACACACACACACATACACACACACACACACTGGTAGATTCTAATCATTGCTGTGTTTAACTAAAGGAGGAGAGTTTCCCTGAAAGCTGCCTTATGTGTCACACTGTGTAAGTGGCATCAGAGAAAACAATGTTAGATTTCAAAATTCAGCCTCTCTTTATAGTGGAACAAAATGGGAATGTTTTGTGATCATATGGAATATTAGAAATAGACTCTTTGAAGTTGGGTCAGAATGCTGTGTCAGAGAACTTCCCTAATATTCATGAGGCCCTGGGTTCCATCCCCAGCACCACGGAAAGAAGGTATTGAGGAAGGTCCAGGAAGAGAGAAAGGAACCAAATAAACTCTTAGAAGATTCACTTGCTTTTCAGCCTGGATTTTTTCTTCCGGTGGCTCTTTGACAACACTTCCTCCGATGGCTCTATAAGATTGGAGTAAGTATCAGCCAAGTTGGTCCTGGAACCTCAGTGCTGGGTACATTCTGTGGGCCTCATGCTGGGGCTGGGGAGCAGGCAGGTGGTGGCCTGTGCTTCAGACCAAGCTTTTTCTCCTAGACAACAGGGCCCAGGGCTGCCTGACCGCAGATTCTTAGGACACACGGGCGCTGGCCCACTGTGCACTGTTCACCTTTTAGGCCAAAGCTGAAGTAGTGGCACTGGCATTCTTTGAAACTTACCGAGCGCAGAGCAGCTCAGAGAGTGACCGCTGGGGCTCAGGGCCATCAGGTACCCAAAAGAGCCATTAAACATGGTAGCAGAGTGACTTTCTGGGCTAGGAATTATTTCTGTCAGGAAAATGGAAGCAAATATACAGATACTGTGAGCGCTTGTTAGTTTTGTAAGGTTATACCATGCATACGCTATAAGAGTAGTATTGTTGAAGAAGGCACTATGCTAAACGGTTCTTCCCTTTTTCTCACTCTTTTACACTTTAGAATAGGCTATCAGGTTGCTAATGATAGTATCTCCATTTACAGATGATGAGACAGGTTCAGAGATGGTGGTAACTCACCCAAGGTTATCCAGCTAGTTAAGAAACAGAGCTGGGATTCAACCCAGCCTTCAGAAAGGCCAGAGGTCTAGACTGACTTTCTGAAGGTGTGGTTACAGGGCAGGCTGGATTGCTTACTGTGAGAATAGTCAAATTATTTTGAGTGATTTCTTGTTGGGTAGGCCAGTGGCTAGAGAGCTGGCAGTCACATCTTGACACACACAGACCCAACCAACTTGCAGCCTGGTTGGTGGAGATGTCTAGATCACCAACCCAGTAGCCAGCTCCTGTCCTCATTTTGTGATCTATGAACTTCTGGGAATCTGCCTAGTGGATGCCCCAACTCAGGGTTCCCCCTTATGAGCCTCCCTAGGGGTTCTTCCAATCTCCCATCTCTAGAAATTGCTGCCTGAGGTCTGAGTCTGCTTAGTGTCCTCAACTAGTCTATGATGCCAGTACTTCTCAGCTACTGAGTTAAAATGTGTCAACAACGAGCCCAGGATGCAGCTCAGTGGCAGAGCCTGTGCTTAGTGTGTGCCAGGCCTGAGCTAGATGCCAGCATCCAACACATGCAGACCACATCCACTTGTGGCACCCTACCTGCACCTGTTCGCTGTCTGCCTCTGCCTCAGATGGAGCTCTGCCAGACACTCCAGAGGTCCCTCCACAAATACCAGCTTTATGCCCAGGCCTGATACTCCTACCATGCCTCTTTCCACAGTATCTACTTGCTCTGTAGAGAGCCTTGCATTTCATGGGATCCCTTTCCTTTCCCTCCATACCATACCCTGTCCATCGGCAAAACCCACAGCTC
>NW_004955520.1:20251-26902 GCF_000276665.1 Chinchilla lanigera
TTAGAGTTGTCAGTGATCCTAGGATGGGACCTGCCAAAGTCCCCAAGATTGTCTTTTTTTTTTTAATTTTAATTTTATGTTTTTTTTTTTTTTTTGGTTTTTCTCTGCTACCGGGAAGCAAACTCACAACCTTGCACTTGCCAGGCAGGTGCTTTTGCCGCTGAGCTAAATCCCCAGCCCCCACAAGATTGTCTTATTACAGAATTTTCCCTTAAGTTAATTTTAGGAAGAAATATAATCTAGGCCTATAACATTACTCTAGCAAGGTAGTGAGGGAGTTAATCTGATCTACGAGAGTGTCCAGTGTGCCTTGAACAGTCATCAAATCTTGGCTAAGTGTTTGATCGATTGTTTTATTCTCTTAGGGCAGCCATCCACTGTGTTTAAGGCAAAACCCACAGCTAATGGGGAGTCAGGGAAGCAAGGACTGGTCCAGGGGAATAGATATGGAGCAGTCCTGTGAACAGTATCCTTAGGCTTCAGCTGTGCATGGGCTGATCAGCATCCAGAGTGGCCAGAGCAGGGCTTTGAGTGAGTTGTCCATTCAGAGTGAGCCCTGGAGGAACTGTCCAGGTAAATTCTCCAGAATTCTGGAATGATGGATCTAAATCTGGATTTCTGAAACTTGTAGAGGTAGTTAATATGCACCTGGGTTATATGTATGTGCAGGAGTGCCTACAGATATAGCTATCTTTTAGCTAAATTTTTTGTGGAGCTAGTTACAAACCATGTTGTTGACAGCATGGAGATCTTGCCCAGGATAACTAAGAGTCTGTCAGGCTAATGTGTGCCTGGATGTCTTTTTGTGCTTCTTGTGACATCTGACAGCAATGGGGGTCCCAGTGAGGCAGTATGGTTGATGCACAGGTCTGGAGGTGAGTCTTGGTTCATACCTCTGGGAGGAAAATTTTCAGAATTTCAGGATTGTGGTTATCTGTCTTGGGCTGATGTAAGTGTCATCTTCCTTCCAGGGAAAGTGTAGGGTCAAATGAGAGGGAGACTGACTGGCTTGGTTACAGGAATTTATGTTTAGTGAGATGTCTTCCCCTAGCTGCAAGTTTGTGCCTGACAGAAGGGTAAGAAGCAAGAGTTCCAGTTGCCCCAGTGATGGTAACTTTTTGACAGAGAGGACTTTTGAAGGCAGAGAGTTCTGTTCCATTGTCTACCAGGAAAGTCACAGGTTTGTCCCCAACTTTGCAATGACCACAGGCTCTCAGGGGATCAGTTTGATAGTGCTTGGTCTGTCCCATCCATCCAGGCCTGACAGGATGAGGAAAGGTTCAGTTAAGGTGGGCCTGGATACTCAGGTTTCTTTCTGTCTTACAGATGGAAAGGGCATTTATTTTTGTGTCCATAGCCCCTATAACTTGTAGCTAGAGGGTATGGTCATTTATCAGACTGGATTTTCTTACAGATATTAGATGTTTTTCTTTTATCAAGTTTCTGGGTAACAGTGGTTGATGGACTTTTGGTTCCCCCTCTTTGATGTCTTTGAGAAAAACTTGATTGATTTTATGCTTCAATGCTGGGTGACCTCTGGGAAAGACCATGGCAACTCCCACATCAGGGCTGACAGTCCAATTTTTTTCAAAATGTGGAACTCAGAGAAGGAATTGATGACAGTCATTTTGGGTGGACATTAGATGATGCCATCTGACCAGGATAACTGTTTCCAGGGAGGACTCTGTGGCCGAATGCAGGCAATGACTGATTGAAGTAGAACCAGTTCAATTGGTGGGAAGTAGATGAGTCAAGAATGGGGAGTGAAACTGTTGGCAGCAGCTGCTGTGGCCAATGAGGGTGCCAAGGTGGAATTCTCTGGAAAAATGGGCTTCTTTTTTTTTTCTTTCTTTCTTTTCTTTTCTTTTTCTTTTTTTTTTTTTTTTTTGAGATGAGGGAGCAGATTGGTTTCACTTTTAACTCTGTGAAAGCCCTTTTGCCTACAGTCAGGCACTGTGGGTTTTGACTTCCTGTATGTGTGTTATGTACCCTTGAATGACAGTGAAACAGACAAAGAGTGGGTGCCCCTCAGAAGGAGAGACCATTCAGATACCCACATGGCTGCACCCCTCTCGGGGACTTAGGTGTGACTTAGCTAAGGAGGGTGTGAGCCTCTGTTATGCCATATGTCAATTGCCACAGAACCACAGGTGAGGGCCCAATCAACCACTGCAACCACTGCTTGCCAGTGTTGGTGCACAGATGGAGCAGCCTATTGTTTACACTGTCCATTCCACTCACTCACTCACATTCATTCACATACAGGCACTCAAGGTTAAAACATCCCAACCCCCTTCTCTCAAGAGTGGTCCTGACTAATGAGAGCTGACTGAGCTGTCCTTCTGCTCAAGCTGAGCAGGACTGACAGACTAACTGGGGTGTCCCCAGGGGTCTTAGCAGAATCAGGCAGGCAGACAGACTTCATCCTCCTCCCTTTGGGGTCCAATGTGAGCCACTTAAGTGGGGAACCAGGAATCCTCCTTCAGAACTCTGAGGGGACTTGAGAAATCTTGAGGGTGCACCTTCCAGGCAGGACTTGGGGAGGTCCTTGCTCTGTCTGTGAGGGTCACAAATGGTGACTAAAGAGGTCAGCATGATCAGACTTCCTAGCCAACTCAACAGATGCAATGGCAAACAGAAACATGGAAATGACACCCAGGATTTGGAAGCAGGTTTCTTTGTGTCGATAGGCACTGATAGGGATCACTCTCAAAATACCAGGCCCTGACCTTTGGCAGTCTGGGGCTTAAACAGGATAAGCAAGAAGGAAGTACAGAGGCATAATAGCTTGTCATTTAGGTATTGGGTTTTTTTGTTTTGTTTTGTTTTGTTTTTTGAGACAGGGTCTCCCTATGCAATTCAGGCTGGCCTTCAGTTCACTTTGTAGCCCAGGTTGGTCTCAAACTTGCAACAATCTTCCTGCTTTAGCCTCCTAAGTTCTAAGATTACAGGCATGCACTACCACACCTGGCTGGGGATTGGTTCCTACAATATGCATCACAGTGACCAGCTATACATCACAGTGACCAGCCCTTTCTAAGAAACAATACTAACAGGAACTGTAACCAGAACTGTTACCTGGGCAACTCACCAACTGAAATATATTGGCTTGGGAGGGAGGAGGCATCTTCTGCTACACAGTGTTGGAAAAGGGCAGAGGGGTGGCCCTGGGCCAGAGGCTCATTATGGTGAAGAAGAACCCCTGAGTCAAGCCCCCAAATGGAAGATAGTCTTGGGATGACTGAGAAGGTTCCTGTCTGAGAAAAGATCTGGAGAATCAGCCCCAAACCCAGGCTTGGAAATGGGACCCCTAAGATCAATTTTTGGTCTACCTAAATAGGATTTTTAAAACTTAGAGGTTGATAGAATCAAGCAGTTTCAGAAAGTGTTTCACATTTCCCTGTCCTCACCCGACTCAGGAGACCACAATTCCTGGGCCAGGAAGATATCTATGGTGCTCAGTGAACATCACTGTGGAATTGTATCTCCTCCACTTCCAAATGCCACCTCAGAAACACTTGTATGCCTAGTGATTCCATACCTTTGTTTTGGTAACAGCTTAGGATATCTTGAGTTTTATCAAAGCATTAAAAAAAAAAAAAACTTCCAAGGGAGAAGAACGTAAACTCTGTCTTGGGGTGGCAGGTTGACAAGTTGTCAGGGAGCACCTCAGAGCCCAGTCGTGGCCCTGAAGTGCACCTGCTCCTCCAAAAAGATCGCAGGTGTCACTGTCCACACTGGTCTGAGCACCTCCCTAGAGCTTCCTCAGCCAAGGGAGATGTGCTCCTTCCCCATCATGGCCCTGGAGCTCCATCTTTCTGCTTCTCCACAGACAAAGACCCCTACAGTTTTGGAAGGACGACCATAGCAAACCTGGAGACCCAGTGAGTGTGGGCCCTGGGAGAGGGTTGCAGATGGGCGAGTCCACAAGGAGACAGAGGAGGCTGATGCACAGACCAGGGTGGGCAGGCTGGTGACTGGACACCTTCCCAACCATCAGGCAGCCAGTCTGGGGGTATTGCAGGGGTCTTAGGGTACAGAGGGCTAGTAGGTCCTGGCCTCTGCCTGATATTCACTGGGCATTTGGAGGCATCTGCTATAATGTAGACAATGGTCCCATCTCCTCTGTCCACTCAGGGATAACCTGCTCTGGGTACATGCTGTCCTTGCTGTTGTCTACCTCTCCCTCACTGTGGGCTTCATGAGGCACCACACCCAGTCCATCAAATACACAGAGGAGACCTTGGTAAGTGGAGGTAGGGTTTCGGGGCCCTACACAAGCTCAGCAGAGCCTCTACCCTGGTTTGCATATTGGGCCTCACTTGACATCATCTTTGTGTTTTAGCCTCCTGGTAGATTGTTTCAAGATTTGGACACTTTCCCCGCATTCTGCCAGCTTGCTCTTCGATCTGTGGGGTTGGGCTGGATTGACTAAGACTAAGGAGAGAAGTTTAAGTTCAGGGCCTGTGTCAGCTCAGAGGCACACTATTTAACCAGTGTGCCCAGCCTTGAATCTGTGCCCCAGCACAGCAGAAGAGAAGGGACGTAGAGCTGAGGGCAGCCCTTCTTTCTGTGTCATGACTCCAGCCCAGGTCTCTTCTGTGGTTTTGTCACTCACTTGAGTGACTCTGACTCTCTGAGTGTTCCCTCAGCTCCTTCCCTACAAAGAACCCTCTGAGAGTTGCTTTGGACATGGGTTCTTTGTAGCTGGCAAAGACCGTAAATACAGTAACTTGCTGGATGCCCCACAAGGCCATGGGACAAGAAAGCCAGGCCTTCGGATTCTCTTTTCTTTGGAGACTGAAACGGGAGGGAAACCTGGGCCACCTGCAATGGCTTGCCTAGTGACTTTTTCTCCTGGTGTTTTTCTTTGGCAGGTGAGACGTACCCTGTTTATCACTGGAATCCCCAAAGGTGCCAAGAAAGAGGCCTTAGAGAGCTACTTCCAGTAAGTGGGGCTGAAGAACGATGGGGTTTGGTGGGGAGAGTTGTGGTGAGTCCAGAGGCAGCACTCCGGGTGTTGGGCAAGGAACCTGTGAGGTATCCTATCCTCTGTAAGCAGCTACAGCTGTTCCACATGACCAGTGTCCAGAGGGTGGGCCTGGACAAGAGCAAATAATCACCTTGAGAGCACATAGGAAAGAAAGTGATTCACTCCGGGTCTGAGCATCTGCTCTGTACAGTTAGGGACCTGTGAACTGAGCATTTCTGTCAAACAACACTCAAGTCATGGGCAGAGAGGATCTTCATCATCTGTGGGTTGGTCCCCAAACCACCCAGCAACTATCTGCTGAAGTCCAGCTCTGCTGCCACAGCTTCTTTCCACAGCATCCACAGGCCTCTGCACCGATGCCTGCAGGTGGAGGTAGGAGGATGTGCTCAGCTAAGAACCAGGGAAAGCCATGGGGCCTCTGGGAGCCTTGGGTCAGAGAAAGAAAGAGAAGTCAGAGGTTTTGATCTTGCACCTAGATCTGAATCTCCCTGCATTCTTCTCAGCTCTGCAGTCACTAATATGTAACATGCTGTAGAACTTGGCTACAGGTTATATAATTTATAAGTAAAGCATTTCAAAAGCAAATTATTAGTATGACCAGAATTGTGAAATGAATATTTAATATTTATTGAGTTCTTTAAGAATGGCAATATATTTAAGGAATACTCTTCTCTATATAAATACTAGATACTGGAATGGTGTTTGTCTGTTCCTTCAGACACTGCCCCAGGCACTTAGAAAGTAGCACATGGGGACTGTCATGGTGTGGAGAGGAATCTCCAGTTTTGTGGGTGGTATGGGCATTGCATGGTGCCTGCTGGCATGGACCTGGGAATTGGGATGCCTGGAGTTTTTGGCCTCAGGCTCTGACACTCACTACCTGTGTGACCTTGGGCCCTGGTATTCCCAAACCTTACAGTTTATGATGACAGTTATGTAAGGAAATGTATGTAATACTACCTAGCCAATAGTCAGTGCATACCCATTTTGCTGATTGTCACTATGAACACAGACTTTTTCTGGCCTGAGGGTGTCTTGCTATCATTAGAC
Source organism: Chinchilla lanigera (assembly GCF_000276665.1). Classification (NCBI taxonomy): domain Eukaryota; kingdom Metazoa; phylum Chordata; class Mammalia; order Rodentia; family Chinchillidae; genus Chinchilla; species Chinchilla lanigera. Next base: position 26,295 of record NW_004955520.1, read on the forward strand.
TCTCTCAAAATCTGTGACCTTCAAAGAGGTAGATACTGAACCTGAACCAACAATAAATCTCTTCTTTTGGGTAGTTAGAGAGGATAATGAGCATGGAGCTGAGGATAACAACCAGGGCTGAGACCCATTGAATACCACTGAGCTAGACCCTGGTCATGGGCATTGCACCTGAAGGAAAGCCGACTGGGCGTATGCTTGTCGCTTCCAGGCAGTTCCCTTCATGCTCTTAAAATATGCCTCTTTGGGGCTGGAAATTAACTCAGTGGTGCAGGGCTTGCTTAGCAAGGGTAAGGCCCTGGGATCCATCTCTCTAGCCCTGAAAACCAATTGAAAAAGTCTCTGTATTAAACTTCAAAATTCTCCCTCCTGGGAAGTGAATAAAAGAGAGGCCACTGCCAGCACAAACCAAACAGTGCAATGCCTACATCCTCCCATGGAGGGGAGTGGGGTCTTCCTCCTAGGCTACCTCATCCCATGGCTGCGATTTGCCCCCCTGCAACAGGGATGCATACCCAACTTGTGAGGTGGTTGATGTCCAGCTGTGCTACAACGTGGCCAAGCTGATCTACCTGTGTGGGGAGAGGTAAGACACAGGGCCCTGCCCTGAG
>NW_004955520.1:34987-43075 GCF_000276665.1 Chinchilla lanigera
TTACACACTGGCCCTATCTCCAGGTGTGTCTTCCTGCCAGACCAGGGCGCCTTCTTCGTGAACTATGTGATTGCCTCGGCCTTCATCGGCAATGGCATGGAGCTGCTGCGGCTGCCAGGCCTCATCGTCTACACCTTCCGCATGGTCATGGCCAGGACAGCCGCTGACCGCAAGAACGTTAAGCAGGTGTGCCTCTGACTCCCTCCAAACCCCAGGCCTCATACCTCCCAGCTCAGGTTTGGCCCACTCCTTCTTGCACCTGGACCAGGGCCGCCTCTGCTGGGAGCTTCTCCATAACGTGGGCTCCTTAATGTGGGAAGGAGAAGAGAGCTTGGCACTTCTGCACTGTGACCACTTTGGCTGCATCCATACATACACTTAGAGTCCCCAGGTTCCTGGGCCCCAGGTGGCACTCACTGGTAGAACACTGCTTAGGGAGCCCCGGGCCCTGGGTTCCACCAGCACAAAGAAAGGACAAGGTGGGGTTGAGAGCACAATCCGTGCCTTTCCATGGGCATCCATTTGCATGTGTTCTTAGCAGAGCCCAGCTATCAAAGGCATTTTGAAATTGCAGCATTTGTTCCAGCACTCCCTAAATTAGATGGCCTGGGGACCTCTCTTATTGCTCTGCCTTGGTGGGTGCTGTGAGAGAGGCAAGGATAATCTGTTTAATCCTCAGGGTCCCCTTGTAAGACCAACAGCACTACACTTCCTGTTTCTCAGAGACACAAATTAAGCTGGCCGAGGCATCATGGCCAGAAGGGGCTGAGCGGGTGTTTCCTGTGGTACCAAGTCTGGGAATCACTCTACAGCTGTCCTTAGGCCAGCTCTGCCTCATGGCCGCTGACTCCAATCCCTGTGCTTTGAAGACCTGGGTGGGCACAGTGTCACCTTCCCTGGAGGCCTGGCCTTCTGCTGCCTCCCTGTGCCCTGGAGTCCTGGGCAGACTGAGAAAATTCCACTAGCTGGGCCAGGGTGCCAGTTCTTCTTGTAGCAGGTGGCTGAGTCTCCTGCCACCTGAGCCCCCAATCCTTGTCAGGCAGGGAGGGATCGGAGGGCTAGCCCTGAACTCCTTGTCACTTCTTGCTCTCAGAACCAGGCTTACCAGTATGAGTTCGGAGTCATGTATGCCTGGATGCTGTGCATCTTCACTGTCATCATGGCCTACAGCATCACCTGCCCCATTATCACGCCATTTGGTGAGTGACCCTCTTGCCCACACGTGGACAGCTGCTTCCACCAGTCCTCAGGGACAGACTTCATAACTATGGAGCTCCAGCTCAGTGGACCTCTTGTGGCCACTGAAACCACTGCTGCCAGGGAAACACATTGCATCAAACTTCACATCAAGTCTGAATAAACTCTGTCTGGTGCATCCCAAGTGTGACCTCCCTTAGTGCTTCTGTGTGACCTTTCTGTGGGCTGACCCTGTCATGGGGTCACTCTTGCCTCTATATGCATGCTGGGGATCAACCTGAGGGCTCTACATATGCTCAGCATGCCCTCTACCACTGATCTCCACCAGCCCCCACCTGAGAGCTTGCATCCTACACCAGCACTATCTTGCTGTTGCTGGTGCTGCTGCTGCTGGTGTTGGTGATGCTGCTGCCTCAGCCAGCTCAGTGGAGCACTTTTGATTACATGCCAGGGCCTGGGCTCCATCTCCCCAGCCCTGGAAAAACAAAGCCAGCACCCTCCTGTACCCTGCTGTGCCAGAGCCTCAGGCTCCTTGGACTGTTAGGAGGCAGGAGGGTGGGGAGTTCTGAGGGATGGCTCAGTATGGAAGGCAAGCAGGGCTGGGCCAGGTACTCTGTGATGTAGGGCAGAATCACAGGGGCTCCTATTTCCTCAGAGTCAGGGAGAAGTGAGGGAGGAGGGAGAACAAGCTAGCAGTCAGGATGTGCTTTGCCCAATTTTGGCCCAGACTTTGCTCAACACCCCACCCTTAGCTCCATGAAAACGAACCTCCCTCCGAGAGCAAGTGGCCACCCACTCACAGCCCACCTTCCCAGGCCCTCCCTGGGAAGTCAAGGGTACTTGACTTCACTTCCCTCCTCTGGCATTTGCACACTTCCCTCCTCTGTCTCTTGCACACACACCCACACCCCCACTGGGAGCTCAGAGTCAGCTGGTGCTATTGTTGTGGTGTCAAGTTGTCTCTGCTTAGCGGGTGTGAGTTCAGCCCACCCACTCACAGCCCACCTTCACAGGCCTCATCTACATCCTGCTCAAGCACATGGTGGACCGGCACAACCTCTACTTCGCCTTTCTCCCAGCCAAACTGGAGAAGAGGCTGCACTTCGCTGCCGTGAACCGGGCCTTGGCTGCACCCATCCTCTGCCTCTTCTGGCTCTTCTTCTTCTCCTTCCTGCGCCTAGGTGAGTGCCCTCTGACCTGGGCCGCCCTCTGCCTCATAGTCCCACATCCACCCATGTCAGCCAGTCATCAGGTACTAACTTGGCATCTGATCAAAGCATGGCACCCAGGCAAGGCCTGGGTGTATGGTGTCCATGGTCAGCATGCCAGCTGGTTCCCCACAGACATGCCAGGCTGAGGACAGCTCTGGGGGACTGAGCCAAAGAAGGGAAGCTGGTCTAGACTGCTCTTATGGGTGCTGGGTGGTCCTTGACTTCACTATCCATAGTGTGGAGATGATGGAGGAGCCAGAGAGACAAGGACACTCAACAGAAAGCAAAAGGCAGTAGACTTGTGGGTCACCTCTGCTCCTGGCTCTAGGGACTCCATTCTGACTGCTGCATGAGACTAGGTTGCAGAGCCAGGCAGACTGGTGCTGTCTCCCACAGCAGACACTCCCCCGCCAAGACAAGCATCTCTCCCCAGGTCTAAAGGCCCCTGCCACCCTGTTTACCATCCTGGTCGTGCTTCTCATGTTCCTGATCTGCCTGGCGTATACCTGCTTTGGCTGCTTCCGGCACCTCAGCCCTCTGCACTACAAGGTACAGAATCTAAGGAGATCATGATGTCCCCACCCCTTCCTGAGTCAAAACAGCAGCACCCTTCTTGAGATCCACCCCTCCCTGGGAAAGGCAAGGGTACTTGGATGTAACATGCACTTCCCTCCCCTCCTCTGCCTCTTGCACACACACACACACCCACTGGGACCTCAGAGCCAGCTGGTGCTGTTGTTCTGGTGTCAAATTGTCTCTGTTTAAAGGGTGTGAGTGCAAGGAGATCAAATTTTCATCATGCATCTCTTCACTGTTATCTGCAGACAGAAGAATTGGCAAGACAGGAAGGAAGCGAGGCAGAGGCCCAGGAGCCTGCACCACTTACAGTAAGCCGTCGGCTGCTTGTTCACTGCTTTCTACTCTTGTTGCTCTGGGGATAGAAGTCCCATGTGCCCTGCCCATCGACTCCTAAGATAGGAGACCTTTAATCATGGGGCAGGCATGTTTCTGAATTAGTGTCAGTGGAAAAGGAATCCCCAGTCCCTTTGGATTTTTTTTCTTTGCAACACTGGGCATCAAACTCAGGGCCTTGAACACAGTGGAGACAGTGCTTCATGCCTCAGCCCCTCCTTTCAGGATATCTGAAATTTGTCACTCATTGAGGAGGTGACTGATCTCTGCACTGTGTGCCCACTCTGATGCCAGCCCCTCCTGGCTTGTTTTTCTTCAGTCGTGGTGCTTGTGAGTCTGGGCTTTATCACCAGCCACTCAGTTGCCCTCTGAGGCCCTCACTGGCACCAGAATGCTCTGAACAAACCCCTTGCTTCTCCCTGCCTCTGGCCTCTGGGGTCCTGCACGTGGGACCTGGGTCCCAGAGCTGTGGGGCACGAGGTTTGATGGGGCTGGCCCCCTCTGCAGTGCTCTTCCCAGGTGGTGGGCACTCTCATCAGTGTACAAGCCCCACAAGACAAGGTCCTGAACCCCCAAGTCAGGGAAATGCAGGCCCGAAGGAGGGTGGAAACCCTGCTAGGAGGAGAGAGGCTCACGGCCCAGCCAGGCAACTGCACCAGGGACTGGGAGGAAACATCATTTACAAGCCCAGTGTAGACAGATTTGTTCCCCCTGTAAAGTGAGAGATTCTAGATCCTGTGCTGAGAATTGGAGGAAGCTTCTCTGTTGTGCTGTCTTCTGTGTGATCATAAGAACTAGGGTTGTGGTGTGTTTTCTGGTTTACCCAGGCTTATGGGAAGTTCTGTAGGTGGCATAGTTTGGGTAGCACTAACTCCCATTTGCTAGCAGCTGTATGTGCCCAAGATCCTGAGTAGTCTGGCCTCGGAGAGGACAGCCCTGACCCTGCAGCACCAGCGGACCTATGGCACCATCAGTGATGTCAGTGGGAACCTTCTCGACCAGGACATGGCCTGTAACCCAGAAAACAGTGTGATTTCTTCTACCGCCACAGCAGGCCACCTGTGAAGGCACTGTCTGCAGAGCAGAGCTCATTCCATCCCAGAGGGGAACTGACCTGCCCGTGGGTTTATGGTAAAAGTGGACCCCCACCACCACCAGCCCCCACCTCCAGCTCTACCGCTGGAACAGTCCCCAGAGTCTGTAGCCAAGATCATGTTTTGGAAGTTCTCTCCCAGATTGGCCCTGATGATGATGTTTGCCATGGGAAGCAATGTGAAAAGGAAAAGACCAGGTGTCTACCCACAGAACTACAGCAAGGGTCAGCGCCAACCCAGTCCTGCCACAAGACTATGTCCTGTTTTCCTAGGATTTCTGTGGTGGCACCGAGGTTGCCCTGTCATAGGCAGGATCTATGAAGACCATTAATAAAGTGCCTTCGGGAAAGGCCAGTGGGCAAGCGTGTGGGTCCCCACATCTGCTGGGGTTGGGAAGGCTGCAGCCTGGTGGGAAGGCAGGCAGTCTCTTCCCTCTTTGAGCTTAGCCTCCCACATACTATGGACTTTAGTCCATAAGGCTCTCCCCTGCAGCTTTCAGAGCTTGGTCTGGGACAGGAAGGGGACAGTGCTTTCCCTTGACCCCATGGTCCACCCAGACTGCATGTCTCTGCATGGCAGCACCTTATGCCCAGTGCCCCATAGGCATGGCCCCAGCTGCTCAAAGCTGGGCAAGGGAGTTGACATTGGTGTCACTTCCCCTTGGGCTCCCCTGATGTGGCAGGACCCCAGTAAAAACAACTGTCCCTTGGAAGGGGAGCCTCATGTGGGTGGCTCAGGGTGACCTGTGTCATTTTGCTCCCATGGTTCTGAAAAGTGACATCATTTACCATCCAAGCAAGTGCCTTCACAAGGGCCTGGAGTGAATGTGGGGCCAACCTTGGTCCTCAGAGTTTAGGGTTGAGGTTTAGGGGCAGCGGCCCTTAAGGGCAGGCAAAAGGGAATGGTGGCTGGGAGGCCATGGTACTACCAGTCATTGTCTCTCTGCCAGCATCACGAACTTGTGGATGTCCTGGGCCAGAAGCTCAGCCTTCTCCTGGGCAGGGAGGTGGGCCCCACAGGCTAATAAGAGTGGGAGAGGAGCTTGGGCCATTTGGCCCTCACCCACCTCTCAAGAAGGGGGAGTAACTCATAGGGGAAGGCAGTGAAGCCAGTGGGCATGGAGACCTTCACCCTATGAGGACACAGGATCAGTGGAGGGGTCTGATGGTCACATGCAGCCATTCAGAAAGGGGCAGACCAAGGCTGCCATGGCCTCCCACCCATGCCTAAATTGAAGCTCCCTTTCCTGACAAGGATCTGAGGTAGCCTATGGTGCCCACATTGGCCACCTTATCCCCAGGGCCTCCCAGATCCCCTCATTCCCCTACCTGAGTTACAGGCCAGGTTGCCCCATGCTCCTGGCCAGACTTACCACTGGTGCTCTGGTTTATCAGACCTTGGTCAAGGTTCTCCTTGTAGTATCCCATGGAGGAGATGATGGCCCTTGTCATCCAATAGGCCATAGTGTTGATCAGCAGATCATCCAGGAAATATTCCTAGAACATAGAACAGGAGACTAGACTGAGGCAGGAATAGAGCAGAGTAGGCAGAGTGCTGTGTGGCCCCAGCCCTGCCACGGTCACTGATTCAGGTGGTGTTGGATCCTGGAAGAGGCAGGCTGGGCTCAGGGTACAGGCTGTTGTGAGGACCATGATGCAGAGTACTTTCATGCATTTTAACTCAAGTAGTCCCCTCAGTGACCTAGGGGGGTGCACTACTGTCATCTCCATGGTGTTCCACCTGAGCACTTTGGTCAGGACACCACTCCCCAGCCCCACCTGTCCTCACCCTTTGAGCTCCCATAGAAGGCTCTGCCAGCCCCACTCGCCAGGGAAGCCCAGTTCTGAGTTCCAGGTTTCTGCGGGATCCTGCCCAGGATGGAAGAGGCAGTGAACTAGGGGGCCAGGAATCAGGGACCCAGGTTCCAGTCTCAGCCATGTTACTACAGAGCACTGGGACTCTCAACTCTTCACACTGTGCCTGCATCGGTTTCTCCTTTGATAGTCAACAGGGAAATGATACTTGCAGAACAGGTAAATTATAAAAGGAGCCCTGATACAGAGTCCCAATCTATCAGTGAGAGCCTGGTGAGTCAGAACCTTGGAACCCGAAGTTTGCCCCTGTCCTCAGTTATAAAGCGCAACTGTGTTCTGGAGTTGGGGCTCTGAGGAAGCATCAGGCTGGGCACCTACTTGGAAGAAGAAACTTAGGGCCAAAAAAGAGACTGGGTTGTGAGACTGACAGGGGCAATGACATGGCACAGGGACATATTTTGCTTGGGTGGAGGGAGCAGTTGTGGAAGGCTTCTCAGAGGAGGTGATCTCCTCAGAACCAAGACAGAATAGACAGATCAGGATAGACTGGCTTGGCAAGGGCAGTACTCCTGAAACTAGAGGAAGCCTCAGGGGCCAGGCCTACCCTCCAAAGGAGGGTCCTGAGGAAGGAGGATGACAAGGCCAGCCTCTGCCCTCAAGGAGCTAGGAGGGGCTGATGGGCCACAGCTGTAACACCATCATGTGGCATTCGGCAGTAATTACAGCCTCAGAGCTCAGGACTGGCTAGCCTGCTCAACCCGCCAACATGCTCACCTGTGGCTTTCTGCCACTTGACCCCTGAGGACGCAGCCCTCCGGTAGCCCCATCATAAACCCGCACTCTCCATTCCAGCAGCCAGTGCCTTTGAGAGTCCATACCTACGTGTGTCTAGGTGGGGAAAGGCCCAACCATTGTCCCATGGCTTCCTTGCTGCCCTCTTTGAAGACATGTAAGTTCTCCATGACTGTCGTGGCTACAGCCCAACTTTGTCTGGCTTAGAGGCAGTGCTGCCTTCTTCCCCTGGGCCCTGAGTGCCTCCACCTGCTCCAGCTCTTGGCCCACCTCTGCTGGCCACCTTCTGCCTACCACAGTCTAAGCAGTGTCTCATGCTGTGACCAAGGGGGCAAAATGGACCTTTCAAAATTAGTATTGTTTTCTTGCTTCATCATACTGAGGACAGAAACTTACACACACACACATGCACACACACACACACACCGGGTTCTGGTAGTAAGCAAGTTTCAAGGAATCAGATTTCAGATTTCCAGCTTTTTCTAGGCCCTCTAGGGGCTGCACAAAGCCTAGCTGAATTACACTTCTACCCAGAGTTCCTGGCTTCTGTCTCACCCTCCTATATACTGGACCTTTAAGGCACAGAAGAAGGATTAGCTGTCATCCCAACTTTTCTGAATTTTTTTATTTTAAAGAGAATAATAAAAAAACAATAGCAAACTACTGACATCACAGACATAAACAAAACAAAGTGAGAACATTAAAACTGATACAGGGTTTCACAACAAAATGCTAGGAATTAACAGTGGTTGTTTTAGTACATATTGTTATCTTCAACGAAGTTGTTCAGATTACCAAATGTAAGAATGGAAGATTGATCAAACTATTAAAGAGAATAAAAATAATAATAAAAAAACATTAGAGATGATACAAAGTTTCAGTAGACAAGATGGTAGGAATTCACCAATGGTTGTTATATTGCATATTGTTATCTTCAAATTAGTTGCTCAGATTACCAAACATAAACATACACAACTGATCAAAATATAAAAAATTTAAGTATTAACTGTTTTTTTCAATAAACCACCAGACATCAGCAGTAGTTATCCTAGCTATCCATATATATAT
>NW_004955520.1:43215-46216 GCF_000276665.1 Chinchilla lanigera
TTTACACATGTGGGTCTGATTTATTTCACTTATGAATATGGTCTCTAGTTGTACCCATTTACCTATAAAAGCCTCAAGTTTATCTTTTTTATAGCTGAATAATACTCTATTGTATAAAAATACTTTTTTTTATCCATTCCTCAGTTGATGAGCATGTGGGTTGTTTCCAAGATTTAGCTATGACAAATTGTGCTGTTATAAACATGGGTGCACATATATTGCTGTGGTATAATGTTTTTAATTCTTCTGGGAAAATACCCAGAAGGGGAATAGCTGGGTTAATTGGGACTTCTACTCCTAGTTTTGTGAGGAATCACCACTCTGATTTCCACAGTGGTTTCACCAGTCAACACTCACCAGCAGTGGAGAAGGGTTCCTTTTTCCCCACAGCCTTTCCAGCATTTGTTATTGGTTGATTTCTTAATGATAACCATTCTTTCTGAGATGAGATAGAATCTCAGTGTTTTTTTGTTTCATTTGTTTTTGTCTTTTTGAGACAGGATCTCGCTATGCAGTTCAGGCTAGCCTTGAGCTCACTTTGTAGTTGAGGCTGATCTTGAACTCGCAGTGATCCTCCTGCCTTAACCTCCCAGGTGCTGAGATTCCAGGTGTCAGTGTTGTTTTAATTTGTATTTCTCAAATGAATAATGATGCACATTTTTTCATGTATTTATTTTCCATCAATATTTCTTCATCTGAGAAGTGTGTATTCATCTCAGATGCCCATGTTTTGATTGGGTCTTTGACTTTTGGGGGCCTGATTTTTAAAAATTCTTTATATGTTCTAGATGGAAGTCCTTTGTCTGAGGGGGAGTTGGCTAAACTTTTTTCCCAATTCGTGGGTTTTCTTTTTACTCTGTTGGTGATTTCTTTTGATGTCCAGAACTTTTCAATAAGATGAGATCCCAGTTGTTGATTCTTTGAAGTTTTCCAGTGCAGTTCGGTTTTTGTTCATGAGCTCTCTGCCTACCCCTATGTCTTCAAGATTTTTACCTACTTTCTCTTCCAATAGATTTAGTGTTTCTGTTTTAATATTTAGATATTTAATCCATTTTGACTTTAGTTTAATGCATGGTGATAGACATGGGTCTAGTTTTAGTTTTCAGCATGTGGAAAGCAAGTTTTTCCAGCACCATTTATTAAAGAGGCTGTCCTTCTTCCAGCGAACATGTTTGGCCACTTTGTCAAAAATAAGGTGGCTGGGTGTGTTTGTAGTTGTTTCTGCATCTTTTAATCTATTCCACTGATCTTCAGGTCTGTTTTTTTGCCAGTTCCATGCTGATTTTATCACAGTAGCTTTGTAGTATAATTTCAAGTCAGGGATTGTGATGCCTCCTGCCTTTCCTTTGTTGCCCAGGATTGCTTTTGCTATTCTAGGCCTCTTCTGGTTCCAGATGAATTTTAGGAATGTTTTATCTAGATCTGTGAGGTATTACTAATAGTATTTTAATTAGGATTGCATTGCATCTGTACAACAATTTTGGGATTATGACCATTTTCACCATGTTGATTCTTCCTATCCATGAGCAAGGAATATCTTTCCATTTTCTGAAATCCTCTTCAATCTCTTTTTTCAGAGTGCTATAATTTTCACTGTACAGATGTTTTACTTTATTTGTTAGATTGATTCGTAAGTATTTCATTGTTTTAGATGCTATTATGAAAGGTGTAATTTCCCTAATTTCTCTCTCAGTCTGTTTCTTGTTTGTGTACAGGAATGGTATTAATTTTTAGTGTTGACTTTGTATTCAGTGACACTACTGAATTTGGTTATTAAATATACAAGCCTTTTGGTGGAGTTTTGGGGGTCTTCTATGTAGAGTATCATGTCATCTGTGAATAATGATAATTTCAATTCTTCCTTTACTATCCTCATTCCTCTTATTTCTCTCTCTTGTCCAATTGCTCTGGCTACTATTTCCAGAACTATCTTGAACAGGTGACAATGGACATCCTTGTTTTGTTCCTGATTTTAAAGTGAAAGCTTTCAATTTTTGACCATGTAGTATGATGTTAGCCCTTGGTTTGTCAGAAATGGCTTTGATCACATTGAGGTAAAGACCATCTATTCCTATTTTCTGTAGGGTTTTTATCATGAGTGAGTGTTGGACTTTATCAAAAGCTTTTTCTGCATCAGTTGAGATGATCATGTGATTTTTGTCTTTGGCTCTATTGATATGGTGTATTACATTAATTGATTTGTGTATTTTGAACCATCCCTGCATTCCTGGGATGAATCCCATTTGGTCATGGTGCATAATCTTCTTGATGATTTGTTTCATTCTGTTTGCTAGTACTTTATTGAGGATTTTTGCATCTATAGTCATTAAGGAGACTGACCTGTGGTTACCTTTTTTGGCTGAGTCTTTCTCTGTTTTTGGTATCAGGGTAATACTTGCCTGTAGGAATGACTTGGGGAGAATTCCTTCTCTTTCACTTTCATTAAAGATTTTGGGAAGAATTGGTGCTAAGTCTTCTCTAAATTTCTTGTAGAATTCAGCTCTGAATCCATCAGGACCTGGGCTTTTCTTCATTGGCAAGTGTTTTATTACATTTTGAATTTTGCTTGCTGATACTGAGTTATTCAGGATTTTTATATCTTCTTCCATCAGCTTTAGTAATTCATATGTATCTAGATATCTGTCCACTTCCTCTGTGTTTTCCATCCTATTGGAGTAAAGATTTTCAAAGTAGGTATTGATGATCTTCTGAATTTCTACATGTTCTGTAGTGACTTCATCCCTTTCATTCCTTAGTGTGTGTATTTCAGTCTTTCCTTTTTTGATAAGGTTGGCTAGGGGTTTATCTATTTTATTTTTTCTTTCAAAGAACCAACTCTTTGATTCATTAATTCTTTGTATTTTTTTTTTTTAGTCTCCATTGCATTAATTTCTGCCCTGAACTTTATAATTTCCTGCCTTCTTTGGGCTTTGGACTTAACTTCCTCTCCTTTTTCTAGAATTTTGAGGTGCAGCATAAGATTATTTATTTGTGCTCATTC
>NW_004955520.1:47061-48165 GCF_000276665.1 Chinchilla lanigera
GTTTCTTGTATACAGCATATTGTTGGATTTTGTTTCCTGATCCACTCTGACAGGCTGCTTCTTTTCATTGGTGAATTGAGACCATTTACATTGATAGCCATAACTGATACATATTGGCTTATCTTTGTCATGTTATTTTTTCTGCTGTTGATTCCTCTTTTTTCCCTTTGTTTAACTGCTTGCTCTGCTTGGTAGTTCCTTTCTGTTCTTGTTCTTGAAGTTGTGGTCTTTTCTTTCTCTTTCTAGAATCTCTTTTAGTACTCTTTGTAGGATTGGTTTGGTGCTCATGAATTTCTTCAGTTGTTCTGTTTTTTTTGTTTGTTTGTTTTTCTTCCATTACCAAGAATCAAACTCATGACCTTGCACTTGCCATGCAGGCACTTTTCCACTGAGCTAAATTCCCAGCCCCTCAGTTGTTCTTTATCATGAAAATATCTCATTTCTTCATTAAATTTGAAAGATAGTTTTGCAAGGTACATCAGTCAGGGTTGAAAGTTGCTTTCTTTCAGTACCTGAAATACATCACTCCCAGCTCTTCTTGCCTTGATGGTTTGTGTTGAGAAGTCTGCCGTGATTCTGATTGGCTTTCTTTTATAGGTGTTTCTTTTCTCTAACAGCTTTTAATATTCTGTTCTTTAGTTAAATTTCTGAGATCTTGATCACTATATGTCTGGGTGTAGATTTATTTTGGTTATGGCTATTTGGAGTTCTATATTCCTCACTTATTTGTATATCTGATTCTTTTCCCATGCTTGGGAAATTTTCTGCTATTACTTTTGCAAATAGTCTTTTTATGTCATTTGTGTTGATGCCTGCTGTTTCATTGACACCTATTAATCTGACATTGTTTTTCTTTGCTTCATCTTGCAGCTGTTGAATTATTTCCTGGTTTCTTGTTTTTTTAAAGAGATCCTTTCATGGTCATTAGTGGCAATGCTGTCTTCTACGTCTGAAAGTCTATCTTCAGGTTTGTTCAAGCAGTTCTGCCAGCTTTCAATGGAAGTTTTAATTTCCTGGATATCTGTTTGAATCTGTTTCATACATTCTGGTTCATTCCTATATTGCTCATTCAACGTTTCCATCAATTTTCTTTTTTTTTTTTTT
>NW_004955520.1:54627-66761 GCF_000276665.1 Chinchilla lanigera
GCCGGCTCCGAGGGCCTGCTCGCCCCGCCCGTCCCCTGGGCCTTCCAGCGCCTAGAAACTCAGTCTGCAGTGTCACCGGGGTCTTTGTTCTCGCGTCCTGGCCTCCGGGATTGGGTGGGGCCTACCTGGCCATTTGCGCGCTTTTCGGCTGAGAATCGCGGTGGTATGGGTCCGGCCCACTCTCGGACCCAGGAGCCCTGCCGCTCCCGGAGAACTCGCTGCCTGGGCGCAAGGCGCGGGGGGCTCCATCAATTTTCTATACTCCTGTATTTTCTTTCCTGTTTCTTCCTTAGATGTGCTGAGCAATTCTTTCATTATTGTTGTCATTTCTTTCTTAAGCTGAGAGATTATTTCTGATCTGATGCCTTCTATGGCCTGATGGAGTTGTTTCTTTACTTCAGTTGCTATCATTTCAGAAATTTCAGGTGTATGACTTGCAAGCTCTTCTGTGTCAATGTCTTCTGGACTTGTTCTGGTTGGGGTGGAGGTCTAAGATTGCATTTTGCTCCTTCATTTTGTCATTTTTGAAGATCCAGAGGTTTACTGGAGCTCAGCCTCACTCCCAGGATGATGTGGGAGTGGCAGGGCAAGAACCTGAAGGTCTCTGGTGATCAGCATGCCTCCTGAGATGATGTGTAGGGGCACGGTGTGATCACCAATGCCCCTGCAGCTCTCTGGGGCTCAGTTTGGCTCCCACACAGGGTTCCCAAAGCTGTCTGGGTTTCAGCCCTGCTTCCACAAGGTTGCAAGAGTGGGTGGATCGTGGTCACTGAGGCTCTAGACAGTGCCTGAGACCCAACCAGGCTCCCATACCAGTTGGGGAGTGGTGATCACACAGTCAACAAGACTGCTGAAGCTGTCAGAAGTTTAGGAGGGTGCAGGGGGTGGGGAGTGGCCACTCAGGCCCCTGAAGCTGTCCAGGGCTCAACTTGGCTCTCACACTTCTGGGGGGAGACACCTCACAGGTGTTCTTGAAGCTGTTTGTAGTTCAACCCAGCTTCTGCAGGGCTGAGGGAGGGGCTGGTTGTGGTCATCAAGGCTTCAGATGCTGCCCGGGACCAAGCTCATTTCCCATGTGGGTGGGAGAGGGGGAAGGTCACAGTCTCTGAGGCCACTGAAGCTGTCTGAAGTTGGTTCCCGGGTGTGGGGGGGTAGGGAGTGGCCCCCAAGGCCCTGAACCTGTCCAGGGCTCTGCCTGGCTCCCACACTGGTGGGGCAGGGGCAGAGGTGGATCGCCGGCATTCCTGAAGCTGTCCAAGATTCAGCTGGGCTCCAGCAAGGCAGGGGCAGGGAGTCAATATTTCTGAATTGTGAGTAAACTCATTTTTCCATTTGTATGGGCTTTACTCCTGTTGATGGGCATGGGAACATATCCACTGCAAGATGCAATCATCCACTACTCTAAGCCTGCTCTTGCATTCCCTGGCACAAGGCAGCAGAAGTAAAGACTAATCCACCAACCTGGTCTTGGACAAGACAGCATCCAGGGAGAGAAGGGAGCAACCAGACCCCATGAATGTTGACATCAAGTCCAACAGTCCACTTGAACACCTGCCCTATGGCCTAAATCCACTGGGGAACAAAGGGCTGATCAAATTTCCCATCTACCAACAGAAGCAAGGACACACCTTAACTTGGATGGTAACCACAATCTGAAGGGAGCAATAGAGAGGCCTCTGGTGTGGTGAGGGCACCTCAAAAACTTATGGGCCCTAAAGCTAGGTGGAGAAAATAATGACTGGAGGGATACCAATACTACAGATCTTGGGAAAAAAAAACCACTCATTGAAAAACACAGGAATTTTTTTTCTTTGACTCAATTTTTTTGTTGATTTTTGCAGTTTTTTTGTATTTGTATTTTTTATTATTTTATGTTTTCTTCATCAGGTTTTTTGATAGTTTAGAGATTTCTATCCCATTTTCCTCTTCACTTTCTTTTGTTCTTTTTTCACCACTCACCTTTTTTCTCTTCTGTCTTATCTTTTTGTTGTGTATTCTTGCTGCTTATCTTTTTTCTTCTTTTTCTGCTACTGTTCTAAAACACTATTAATTTCCTTTTACTCCTCAATAGGACCCCAATCTTACTTATCTCTCCTCCTTCTTATAGCCCTTGATTAATTTCTCAAACTTTGCTTTCTTCATTTTCCAGTTCCCCACCACTTCTACACTTACCAGTATAGCTGCTAAACTTTATTGCTCTCTAAATAGACAGTTTATGCTACTGCTGTTGAATACTCTTCTATTGTTAGTAGAGGTCAACTTGTACCATTTAATAAATATTTCCTATAGATCAATATTTGGTTTGTCTTAGTGTTCATGCTATAATTAAAGATATCTTTTCTGTGGTTAAGGATGTTATATTATTGTCCCTTACAGTTTGTCAATAATTAATTTATATTTGATGCTATAATTAATGTTGAGTGTATTACAACAGCCATGGTGACATAGCTATTGTTGTTAATTGGTTTTCATGGGATGCCAATATCAGGATTGCCTTGGTGTCATTAACATTACCAGGAATGTGACCCATTCCTGGAAAACTGTGTACTGGGCCAAATACATTTACAACCTCCCATTCCAAGTGAATGGAGGTGGTTGGATCCTTGGACAGAGACAAAAGCAAATAGCCATGCCCAGAGCACATGATTAAAAAGTAGACATTAGCTAAAGAGGTCTCCATATTATTTGTTTGTTTGTTTGTTTTGTTTTTGTTCTGGTACTGGGAATTGAACTCATGATGCTGCGCTTGCCAGGCAGGTGCTGTGCCGCTGAGCTAAATCTCCAGCCCCTGAGGTCTCCATATTAGAAACAAAACTTTCCATTACAGTCAATCCATGAGCAGCAACACAAAAACAGGCAAATAAAAATATGAGAAAACAAGCCAAAGGGAAAAAAAAAACTCTTCCAAAAATTCCCCACTCCCCCAAAACTAATCCATAGGGTAGTGAAGAGGAGGAAACCAAAAGCCACACACATGAATTATTCAAAATGATATCAGGGAAGATAACAAAACAGATCAATAAGGCATCCCACAAGCTCACAGAAGATAAACATAAATGAATATTGAGCCAAATAATCAAAACAGTCAATGAGTTTACAAAAGAGACTCATAAAAAGCTAACAAGTTAAACAAAATTATGCAAAACATGAATGACCAACATAGAAAAGAAAGTCTATTTAAAGCATCCAAATAGAAATTCAAGAGATTAAAATTGTATCAAAAGTATAAGCAGCAAAAAATGACCAATGTGAAGACAAAATGTCAAAATTAGAAGACAAGGCTATTATTGGTAACCAATTAATGAGAGATGCCTTAGAAAACAATGAGAGGGCTGGGTATAGTAGTGCATGCCTGTAGTCCCAGACTTGGGAGGCTAAGGTGGGTGGATTGCTGTGAGTTTGATGCCAGCCTGGGCTACAAAGTGAGTGCAATAACAGTCTGAACTGCATAGTGAAACCCTATCTCAAAAAGACAAAAAAGATAGAGAATGTGAAAAATAGAGCAAACATTTTCTAGATTATGAAAAACACACTAGTGTATAGTTAATTAGAATTAGTGAAAAATCAGAAGATATTACAAGTGGCATAAAAAACCTATGTACTGAAATAATAGCAAAAAGCTTTCCAAAAAAAAAAAAAAGAAAGAAAAGAATTTAATGTACAGATAAGTGAGACATATGGAATTCCAAATACCCACAATCAGTAAAGATCCTCCTCATAGAACATTGTAGCCAAAACCCCAGAGGGCAAACACTAGAAGAGAATTTTAAAAGCAGTTAGAAAAAACCAATAAATTACTTATAAAGGTAAACCCATTAAAATTGCAGCAAACTTCTCAACACAAACCTAAAAAGGCCAGAAGAGCTTGGAGTTCAGTCTTCTGAGCCCAAAATGAAAATTTCCAAACCAGGCTGTTATATTCTACTAAACTATCTTTCAAATTTGATGGCATAATAAGATATTTTCATAACAAAGAGCACCTAAAGAAATTTATGACCACTAAAACAGCACTCAAAAAATTTCTCAAGGATATCCTAGAAAGAAAAAATGAAGCTCACCATGACAGAAGGTCTAACTGAACACACCAGGTGAATAGAGAATCAGCAAGAGCAAAATAAGACAATGACAGGAATAAATCAGTATCTATCACTAATAACTCTTAATGTGAAAGGCCTCAATTCCCAAATCAAAAAACACAGACAGAAAGAATGGATCAAGAAACAAAATCCCATGGAATATTACAAACAAGAAACATGTGTAACACAAAAATAAGCTCATAGATTAACTAGCAAAGGCTAAAAAACAATAGTCCATGCAAACTTCACAGAATCCAAGTGTGGCTCTCCTATATTCAGATAAAGGGGACATAAAGCCAAAACTTATCAAAAGAGGCAAAGAAGGCCAGCACATATTAGTTAAGGGAACAAACAAAAGGAAGACTTAACAATTCTTAACAGATATACACCAAACAATGGCACATCCAACATCATAAAACAAGTATTACTAGACATAAAAAATCAGATAAACATAAACAATAACAGCAGGGGAACTCAATATCCCACTATCACAAACAGATATTAACTAGACAAAAAAATGAAATATCAGATTTGAATACAGCCTTCAAAGAAATGGACTTAATAGATATCTACAGTTTTCTATCCAACAACATCAGAAAACACATGGAATTTTCTCTAAAATAGACCACATACTAGCCAATACAGCAAGTTTAAGTGAATATAAAAGAATTGAAATTATACAGTGCATTTTAATCAGATCATATCACAATGAAACTAGAAATAAAACAGATATTATGCAAATGCATGGAAACTAAACAATACACTCTCAAAAAAACAATGAGCTATAGAGAACTCAAGGAAGAAATAGGATAATTTCTAGAACTGAACAATAATGGCAGCATAACATATCAGAATTTGTGGGACACAATGAAAACAGTCCTAAGAGAAAAGTTTATGCCCACATCACAAAAACAGAGCAAGCCCCCCAAAAAACTTAAAGGTACACCTCAAGGGCCTAGGAAAACAGAAAACATCAAAACCCAAAGCTACTGCAAGGAGGGAAATTATACAGATCAGAGCAGGAATCCATGAAATTGAGACCAAAAAAAAAAAAAAAAATTCAAAGAACCAATAAACTGAAGAATTGTTTCTTTAAAAGAATAAACAAAATAGACAAGCCTTTAGCCAATCTAATGCGAAAAAACATAGAAAAGACCAAAGTCAATGTAATTAGAAGTTAAAAAGGTAAAATCACAGCTGATGAAATAAAAAATATTATGAACTACTTCACAAACTTGTACACCAATAAATTGGAGAATTCAGAAGAGATAGATAGACTCCTAGATACATGTCTTGGTTACTTTTGTCACTGCTAAGACAAATACCAGACACTCAAATTTAAAAGAAGACAAATTTCTTTCAGTTTGCAGTTTGTAGAAGATTTAATCCATAATCAGTTGGCTCCAAGGCAGGGAAGCATGGCAGAAGGGCATAGCAGAGGAGAAGCAGTTCATGGCATGGCAGGCAGATGGCAAGAAATCAGCAGCCTACCTCTCCCTTTTATCCCTTCCAGGATACCCACATTTTGGGTGGTGCTACCCACACTCAGGGTGGGCTTTCCCATTATCTACACCCAGAACTTTGCCAAACGTATCAATTTAGTAATCACACACCCTTAATACCAGTATTACATCCTTAATCCCAGCATCACACACCCTATATCCAGCCACCTCCAAAAGCCCCCACCTATGACTGCATATGGCTTGGGAGAACATCTAGATACAAACCATAACAATATACATGAATTACCAAAATTGAACCAACAAGATCTTAAAACCTTGAATAATCAAATAATAGGCAATGAAATTGAAGTAGCAATAAAAAAACCGACCAACTAAGAAAAGCCCAGGTCTGATTGGATTTATTGCTGAAATGGATAAAAACTTCAGAGAAGTTCTAACACGAATACTGAAAAGTTTTTTAATGAACTTGAAAGTGAAGGAGGATTTCTAAGTTCATTTCTGGAAGCTACCATTACCCTGATCCCAAAACCAGAGAGCAATCCAACTGAAAAAAGGGAACTATAGACCATCTCTTTAATTAATATAGATGTAAAACCCTCAACAAGACACTGGCAAATAGAATGAAAAGAAAGATCAAAGTGATTATATATCACATCCCAGGGATGCAAGGAAGATTCAACATACAAAATCAATAAATGTAATACATCACAGAAACATATGCAAGGACAAGAATCACATGATCATCTCAATAGATGCAGGAAAAAAAAACTCTTGACAAAATCCAACATTTTTTCCTGATTTAAAAAATGAAGAAAAAAGTATAGGACATTATCTCAATCTGATAAAAATCCATTTGTAACAAGTTTATTGCCAACAGCATATTACATGGGGAAAACCTGAAAACTTTCTCTCTAAAATCAGGAAAAAGACAAAGATGTCCACTATCACAACTCCTGTTCAACATACTACTCAAAGCATTAACCACAGCAATTAGTCAGCCTTGCCAGCATTTATTTTTTTTTAATGATAGAAATTCTTTCTAGGGTGAGATGGAATCTCAGTGTTGTTTTAATTTGCATTTCTTGAATGACCAATGATATTGAACATTTTTTCATATATTTCTTTGCCTTTTGTATTCCTTCATCTGAGAACTATGTATTCATTTGAGATGCCTATTTTTGGATTGGGTCTTAGAATTTTGGGGGCCTGATTTTTTTTAATTCTTTTTTTTCTTTTGGGGTTTTTTTCCAGTACCGGGAATCGAACTCATGACCTTGCGCTTGGCAGGCAGGTGCTGTGTCGCCCTTAAATTCTTATATGTTCTAGATAGACGTCCTTTGTCTGAGAGACAACCTGACTATAATTTTTCCCACTCTATTGTTTGCCTTTTCACTTTATTGGAGGCTATCTTCCTTCCAGTGAACATGTTTTGCCCCTTTGTTACAGATAAGGTGGCTGACTTTGAAGATACCAAAGTATAGTACAACAACTCTTGATAATCCCCTACCTCTTTTGTCTGTAACTCACTATTATTTGTCTATTTGTTTTCCTGAGAAACTATTTTGTAGATAACAATATGTAAAACAATAACCATTGATAATTTCCTACCATTTTGTCTGTAATTTGCTAAGTCCCCCCTATTATTATGTTATCCTTCTTTTACTCTTTAAAATAAAAAAAGAATTAAAAAATAAAAAAAATAAATAAAAAGATAAGGTGGCTGAGTGTGTTTGTAGTTGTGTCTGCATCTTCTAATCTGTTCCATTGATCCTCAGCTTTTTTTTTTTTTTTTTTTTTTTTTGCCAGTACCATGCTGACAGTAGCTTTGTAGTATAATTTCAGGTCAGGGATTGTGATGCCTCCTGCATTGCCTTTGTTGTCCAAGATTGTCTTTGATATTTTAGATCTCTTCTGCTTCCAGATGAATTTTAGGAATGTTTTATCTAGATCTATGAGGTATACTAATGGTATTTTGATTAGGATTGTATTAAATCTGTATAGCAGTTTTGGGTGTATGGCCATTTTCACAATGTTGGTTCTTCCTATCCATGAGCAAGGAATATCTTTCCATTTTCTGAAATCCTCTTCAATCTCTTTTTTCAGAGTTCTATAATTTTCAATACATAAATGTTTTACTTTATTTGTTATATTGATTCCTAAGTGTTTCATTTTTTTGGATGCTATTGTGAAGGGTGTGATTTCCCTAATTTCTCTCTGTGAGTTTTTTGTTTGTGCACAGGAATGCTATTGATTTTTGAATGTTACTTTGTATCCACCAAAGCTACTGAGTTTGATTGTTAAATCAAGAAGTCTTTTAGTGGAGTTTTGGGGGTCTTCTATAATAGAGTATTATGTCATCTGCAAATAATGATAATTTCACTTCTTTCTTCCCTAGCCTAATTCCTCTTATTTCTCTCTTGTCTAATTATTCTGGCTAATGTTTCCAGAACTATATTGAAAAGGAGTGGTGAAAGTGGACATCCTTGTCTTGTTCCTGCTTTTGGATTGAAAGCTTTCAGTTCTTGTCCATTTAGTATGATGTTAGCTGTTGGTGTGTCATAGATGGCTTTTATAAGAGTGAGGTAAAGACCATCTATTCTGATTTCCCGTAGGGTTTTTATCATGAATGAATGTTGAACTTTATCAAAAGCTTTTTCTGCATCTATTGAGATGATCATGTGATTTTTTTTCCTTTGGCTCTGTTGATATAGTGTATTACATTTATTGATTTGCATATGTTGAACCATCCCTGCATTCCTGGGTGCATCCCACTTGGTCATGGTATATAATCTTCTTGATCGTTTGCTGCATTCTGTTTGCTTGTATTTTATTGAGGATTTTTGTATCTATGCTCATTAGGGTTATTGGCCTGTAGTTCTCCTTTTCGGCTGAGTCTTTCTCTGGTTTTGGCATGAGGATAACACTTGGACAAGGCCCGACTATGAACAGTAATATTAGGGTTGTCAGTGGTCCTAGGATGGGCCCTAGCCAAGGTTCCCAAGACTGCCTCATTACAGAGTTTCTCCTTAAGTTGCTTTTAAGAAGAGACATAACTTAGGCCCATCTGTTCTGTAACACTATTCTGGAAAGGGATTGAAGGAGTTAATCTGATCTAGGAGATTGTCCAATGTGCCTTGGACATTCATCAAATCTTGGTCAAGTGTTTGATTAATTGTCCATAGAGCTAAGGCAAAAACCAGAGCTAGCAGGTGGGCATGGTACAAGGACTAGAGTAAGCAGCCTAAAAAGGGACAAAAATCAAGAGGCAGAGTATGGAGCAATCCTGTGAATGACATCCTCAGGTTTCAGCCATGCGTGGATTAGTCAGCCTCTGGAGTATGTTTTCTCCTTAGAATGAGCTTCAGAGGCGCTGTCTGGTCCAGGTAAACTATCCAGAAATTGAGCAGGGCTCTGGAATGGTGGATCTAAGACTGGATTTCTGAAACTTTAAAAGCTCTAGAGGTAGTTAATATGCACCTGAGTTATATGTATATGTAGGAGTGTTTACAGGTATAGCTGGTCTTTTAGCTAAACTTTTATGGAGCTAGTTACAAGCTGTTTCTTTGGGGTTATGTTTTTTAATGTTTTTAGAGTTGTGTGGCCTGTAGGCTGATATGTAGTTTTTATTTAATCTTTAATAGTTCTGTCAGTTTTTTAGTTACTTCTGCTATAAATACAGGCCCATTATCACTGCCAGTAAACAAGGGTAGGCCATATATAGGGATGATTTTTTACAGCAGAACTCTACAAACTTTTGTTGTATTTTCAGTGCAGGTAGGGAATGTCTTGGGCCATATAAGCACCAATAGACTGGATTGTTTTGGGTGCAGGTCTCACATCATCAGCAGACAGCAGCAGGAAGCAGTAGCAGTTTGTTGTATAGATCATCCCCGTGGGGGAGCCCTGGTCAAAATCACTTTGTCCCAGGTGACCACAGCATATCTAGCCTGTCAAACTCCATTCTTAACAAAGCTACGTCTGTCCATAAACAGGGTGTACTCAGAACCTGTCAGGGGATTCACTTTTAAGTCTGGTCAGTTTGAGAATAGTTTATCAGTCAATACCAGGGAGTCATGCTCTTTTGGGCCCAGCTCTGTGGGCAGGTATGTGGCAGGATTGTGCTACAAGAGTCAGGTGAGGATTTTTGCATAAGAGTAAGTCCAGTACAGCATGTAGCACCTGGACAGTTAGGTCTCAGCCTAAGGTGAGCTTGTCATCATTTTTTTAAAACTATTGAATTTATTTTAAAGCATCACATCATTTGATTATCATTAAACAAAGCTGTGTTTGCTTTATATGTTGATTTTTAGAGTAAGACTGGCAAACAAGAAATAGGATAAACTAAAGAAAGAGGTGTGGTTCTTAGAAATAACTAGTATGAAACTAAAATTAAAAACTTGTTTTCTGAATTAAGTGATTTAGATGATGTTTCCTGTCTAGAAGTCTTCAATAATATTTTAAAAGATGTCCCTTGTCATGGTTTGTATCTGCAGTGTCTCTCAAAAGCTCATGTGTTGAAGGCTTGGTCCCTATGACAGCAGTAGGTGGAGGTGAAGCCTTTTGCAAATGACTGGATAACAGGGGCTCTAACTTCATCAACAGACTAACCTATATTAATCTATTGATGCATGCATACTGGAATGGCTTTGGGGGAAGGAGCTTTGCTGCAAAAGGGAGCTTTCTGTCTTTGTTTCCCTGCTGCCATGAGGTGAGCAGCTTGGCTCTACTGTGCTCTCTCCACCATGTTAATGTTCTTGTTTGCTACAGGCCCACAGTGATGAGGCCAAGCTACCTGGACTCCAAAACCGTCAGCCAAATGGAATCTTTTCTTTTTTTAAACTATTTCTCAGATATTTTGTAACAACAGTGGAACATTGATTAACATATCTCTTTTACCTGATGTTTGTACTTTTTCATGGAATAGGGGCATAGAAAATATTGTCTCTGCTTGTATTAACTTATTCAAACAATTTATGACTAATCTGAAACAAAAAGGTCCAGTATCAAGAAACAGTGGCATTCATAGTCACAATCTATCTTAAACAGGGGAAATACACTAAACTTTCTTTTAGTAAAAACCTGTGGAAAACAAATCTTGGACAATAAATGCCAATATACATTTTTTTCAATTTTTGGTACCAGGAATTGAACTCACAGCCTCACACTTGCCAGGTAAGTGCTGTGCCACTGAGCTATATCTTCAGCCCCAGCCAATATACTTTTTACTAATTAAAATCTGAGCTCTATTTAAGAGGATGCACCTTTAAGCTTACTTACTATCCCAATTCCATGACAAAACACACATATTTCACTGAAGCGAGCAACTCAGAAACATGACTTCATCATGAGAAAGCAGTTAAATAAGGAACTTGTCAACTGAATGCACCTACTGTTTTTATGGGTGGTGTCATGTGATCTGATCATTTAATGTGGCATGAAAGTCTACACTAAGAATCCTTGAAAGATTGTGGATCAGTACACAAAAGTCTTTTCTACAAAAGAATGGGAATGTTATAATTGCCACATAAAATAACAATGTTTCACACATTAGAACCATTATCTGCAAGTACTTTTTGATCACAACTTTACTTTAAAAACATACACATTTTTATTCACCAGAACTAATGAAGCAATTTGGGAACAAGAGACAGACTCTCTCAATTTCTTACTGGTGAGATGCAGATACACTTAAGTTGCAACAGTATCAAAAAGGGTGTTCTCTTTGTAAAAATCATTAAAGTATAAAAAATAGTACTTTTGGCAGATAATACTATCCCATAATATTTACTTAAAATTTTATCATAATCTCCTATTATCCTCAACATGATGTTCATATTTTAATTGTGCATTCATTTTGTTATACCTGGAAACACCACCTAATTATTTTAACTTTAAGCAATTCCTTTTGAAACCAAGATAATTTTGCTATTTGAAAAAGTTATTGTACAAAAGCAATAGGGACTCATTTTTCAAGATGCTTAAGGAAGAATGCTTAATGTTCATGTTTGCTGTTTTGCCCGGGCTTCTGCTTCCTTCAAACCAGGTGGTGCCCTCAAGCCTAAAAAGGCATACTGCATTATTTTCTTTTTCTTTTTTCTTTTTTAGTACCGGGAATCAAACTCATGACCTCACACTTGCCAGGCAGGTGTTTGTTTGTTTGTTTTTTAATTTTAAAAATAAAAGGAGGAAAACATTAACAGATAGACAACATTTTACAAAATAGCAAAAGAACAGTACAGACAATATGGAGTTACAAACAAAGTGGTGGGGAATTAACAATGCTTGTTGCATTACATATTGATATCTTCAAAGTGGCTTCTCTTGAAAACAGATATAGACATGCAATACTGATCAACCAAGGACACGTTGACAGTTTCTTTCAGCAAAGAAATAGAAGACAGTAGAACAACCATGTTAACTATCCTGTATATACATACATACAAAATTTCTCCTTTTTTCCCTTCTTTTTTCCTACATCCCAGTTACCTTTTACCCTTGAGCAGTTTCCTATCATTTCACAATGTCTATCATACCTCTGAGTTTAAATTAACTCTTTCAGGTTTTACACTAGTGAAACAATGCAGTGCTTGCACAT
>NW_004955520.1:71821-94688 GCF_000276665.1 Chinchilla lanigera
GGTGTGACAATCCCGGTCCAGTGGACCTATGTCCCCAGGCAGTTTAGGATACAGGCATAATTCAGACACAAACTGCAGGGTCTACAGTTTGTGAACCACCTGACTCTATGTCTCCAGTCAGTTCAGGACACATACAGGAACCAGATGCAGCCTGAATGGGTAGCAATCACAGACTTGCTGAGCCTTCAACTTGCTAGGGGTTCTGGGCAAAGGCAAAGCACAGACTCGAACCATGGGTCCGGCAGCTCCCAGAGCACTCACTCACTCGGCGCTGGGTGAATGGGGGCTGGGAGAGTCTACATGCCCCACCCCCAACCAGAGTAGTCCCTGGGGCTTCTGAGTGAGGACCTCCTCTCTGCTGCAGGTGCAGGAAGGCCAGAGACTCCGTCTGTAATGTCGGTGGTGTCCTGGTTCCCACGCTCTGCCCTCAGGGAGTAGATGAGAAATACCTGGCTCTCTCTGCATGTTTCAGCTGGGAACCATGGTGGTATGGGCCAAGCACAGACTCAAACCCACGAGTCCAGCAGCTGGAGCACTCAAACCCATGAGTCCAGCAGCGGGAGCTCCAGCTCCCAGAACACTCGAACCCATGAGTCCAGCAGCGGGAGCTCCAACTCCTGTAACACTCCCAGGCAGGTGTTTGTACCACTGAGCTATATCCCCAGCCCCTTATACTATATTATTTTCTCAGGCTTTAAAGAAAACATCATACTCCCAATGGCACTGGCTTTCACCAAAAATCTGAGGTGGCAAGGGACACCCTGTGGCTGGTCACCTGTTTTCAGATACATTTTCTCTCATCCACTTGTGATTCTCTTCATTGGCTGCAATATCTTTTTCTTCAAATCCTATTTTGTTTGCTTCTAAGAAACCAAGCACATCCTGTTGTTTGTTCTTAACTGCTGTAGAGGCAGATGAAGATGCAAATATATACACAGATCACCATCCAGGGAACAGTGGCTTATCGTTGTTTGGATGCTGAAAAAAGCTGCAAAGCAGCTGCAGTGAGGCTGGAAAGGAGTCAGGGTCCCAGCAGAGACTAGGAGGGGAGGGGAGGGAAGAAAGGGACCTCTCCAGAGCCCTACCTCAGCCCTTAACTGCTTTCAACTGGTTCAGAAGACTGCAGTCCAGCCCCAAACCCCAGAAGGCACAGGCTCATTTTCAGCTTGTCAGCATTTTGATTAGGACAATGGCTAGGGATGCTGAAAGTCTGAATAAACATAGCCATATGTTGTTTGCAGATTTGTTTCTTGCAAGATAGCTTTTAGCAAGTTTCTGCCAGATATTGCAACAGAGCTTTCATGTCTTTCCAGCGGGCAGCTTGGGTGCCATTAATCAGAAATGCATTGATATTTTGTGCTGGGAAACTAGCAAGGTCAGCTGTAAGGGCTTCTCCAAAGAGGTTAAACAAGTTTTTGAACCTCTAGGAGGTTGAGTACAGGTTGATTGACTTTTGAGTCCAGAACTGGGGTCTTTGCAAAGAGGGCCTGGCTGATAGGAACCAACTGAAGGAAGAAAAAGGCATTTTTTAGGTCCAGGCAGGCTGTGGGTGGCAGAAAACTGAGGCAATGTATATGGAGGACAATTGTGGTGGTATTCTCAGCTCAGAGATCCTGAACTAGCTTTAGGCAGGACAAGTATATTTTAGCAGTTTGACAGTCTATAAACAATTTGTGGTTGAATTTCTCATTGAGTCTCTCATGGCATGGGGTACTACCGTTTTCTTAGGGGATTGTGACAGAGCTGGAAGGGACAGAGAAACAGGCTGTCTTGGGGGGTGGCTTAGCCAAATCTGTTGTTAGAGCCTCCCTGAAAATAATAGGAGTTTCTTAACCCCTTGTGGCAATTGGGTCCAAGTGAGTTGTGTCTGGTTTCAGGATTTTCCCAGTTGAAGGGGTTTATGGGAGCAGCTCAAAAGCAGAAGAAGATATATTTTAAATCTAGACATGTAAGCCAGGTGGCATCTGGTTGTAACAGTCCAAAAAAGGGTGTATGGGTCAGGAATGACAGTGCAAGGTGATGGCTGTGTTGTTGACTGCACAGAGATCTTGCATTGGCCAGTAACTCCCATTGGGCACTTTTACTGCGAGGAGAGGAGTGTTACAAGGTAATTAACAGTCTATCAGGATCCCAAACTGATGTGTAGCTGGATGATTGTTTGTGCTTCCCATGACATAGGACATGTGAGCACAGTTGATGGCCAGGCCTGGAGGCAAGTCTTTTGTCCATACCTCTGGAAGGAGAGTTTTCAAAATTTTAGAATTGTGGTTATCTTGTCAGGCTGAAATGCAGGTGTCATCTTCCTCTTGGGGAAAAGTGTAGGGTTAAACAAGAGGGAGGCTGACTAGCTTGGTGACAGGAATTCAGGTTTGGTAAGATGTCCTCCTAGGCTGTAAGTTTGTGCTTGACAGAAGGGTAAGAAGCAAGAGTCCCAGTTGCCCCAGTGATAGTGACAGGGCAAGACAGACTCCATTTTATTTTTGTAACTCCATTTTAGAAGTCACTCAAATTCACTTAAACTACAGACAGACTCACTCCTCCACCCCCTCCCTTATTGCTAACCATCAACCACGAAAGAATAGAGCTATAAAATTAGGAACAATAGTTAAAACAAATTGTAGGTAAGCTAAAATTTAACCATACTAACAAACCCCTGAGAAATGTAAACCTTGTGGCCATGATATGGTACCTTTGTAAAATTCCAAACTGAGGTAATGTGGTTACCATGGCTACTTGTAGATGTTTGAAAACCCAGTACAAAGTTCTCTGGTCACCAACATCTTCCCTGGCTCCTATTCAGGCTGTCGGTCATTGGCAATAAAGTTTTGTTTGTTCCACATTTTCAGTTTCTTGTGAGTACCTGTGGCATCGAATCTCACTGTAAGAATCATAACCTTTTTCTGACAAAGGGGACTTTTGAAGGCAGAGAGATCTGTTCCAATGTATTTTCAATGTCCACAACCCTCATAACTCACATATTGGTAAGGGCTTTATCAGGCTTCAGGGTAACAGTGGTAGTTTTTGACATATTGATGGGCTTTTTGTTCCCTCCTTTGTAATGCTTTTGAGAAGCACTTAACTGATTTTGTGCTTCTGCATGGGACAACCTTTGGGTAAGACCATGGCAACTCATTCATTGGGACTGATAGTTCAGTTTTTCCTCAGTCAAAATGTGGAACTCAGAAGGAATTGCTGACTGTCATCTCAGGTGGGCATTAAATAACACCATCTGACCAGGATAGGCACTTTGGCAGGGGGAGCTCTGTGGCTGTAATGGTTGATACATTATGTCAACTTGAGAAGTTTAGAAGTTTAACTAAGCTACTTAGCAGAGGGCTAAGGTCCTCACTTTGTAAACATCTTCATCTTGTGCAAGAGGAGGGCACAGAGATGGTGTGAGTGCTCACTTAAGTGGGGGGCAGCCTGCTTACAATATAGGAGAGGAAAAGAGGCTTGGTTTCCCCTCTTTGCTCTTGTTGTTTTTGCTGTTTTCTGCTGCCTTGAACTGTTGCCCCTCACCAGACTACCCTGTCTTAGAGTGAGCTGATTACGGACTGAAACCTTCACAAACTGTGAGCTAAACAAACCTTTCTTTCCTTAATTTTGGGTGTTGGGTGTTTTGTTCCAGCAATTGAGAGAAAAGTAACTAAAACAATGGCCTAATGCAGGCAATGACTGTTTGAACTGGAACCAGTTCAATTGGCTGGAAGTAGACAAGTCAGGAACAGCGGGTGGAACTGCTGGCAACTTCAGCAGCCAACAAAGGTGCCAATGGAGAATTCTCAGGAATAATGGGTCTCTTTTTTCCTTTGAGTGGTTTGGTTTTATTTTTAACTCCATAATCTCAGAAAAGCCCTTCTTTCTGCAGTCAGGGACTGTGGGTTTTGACTAATTAGTTCCCATCTTTGACTTCCTATGTGTGTGTTGTGTACCCTTAAATGATGGTGCAACAGACAAAGAGTGGGTGCCCCTCAGAGAGACAGAGACCATTTAGATGCCCAGATGACCACATGTGCACTTAGGTGCAACTTAGCTAAAGAGGATGTGAGGCTCCATTATGACATATGTCAATTGCCACAGAACCACAGGTGAGGGCCCAATCAACCACTGCACCCACTGCTTGCCAGTGTTGGTGCACAGATGGAGCAGCCTATTGTTTACACTGTCCATTCCACTCACTCACTCACATTCATTCACATACAGGCACTCAGAGGTTAAAACATCCCAACCCCCTTCCCTTGAGGGTGGGCCTGACTAATGAGAGTTGACTAAGCTCTCCTTCTGCTCAAGCTGAGCAGGACTGACAGACAGACTAACTGGGGTGCATGTGGGGGGGGGTGGTCTTACATTATGTGATGACCAGAGCAGACCAGACCAGACTGTGTCCTCCTCCCTTTTGGGTCCAATGTGAGCCACTCAAGTGGGGAGCCAGGAATCTTCCTCCAGACCTCTGAGGGTGCACCTTCCCATTGGGACCTGGAAAGGTCATTGCTCTGTCCACAAGGGCCACACCAGTGACCAAAGAGGTCAGCATGGCTGGTCTTCCTGGCTAATGCACCAGATGCAACAGCAAGCAACAACACCCAGGATTTGGAGGCAGATTTATTTAACATCAGATGGGCACTGTTATGGTTTGTGTCTGGATGTCCCCACAAAGCCTCATGCAGTCATGGGGTGGACTTCTAGAGTTTTTGATTGACTCATAGTCCAGTGCTAGGATTATGGGTGTGAGAGCTACACCCACCCTGGGGCAGGGAGCTCACATACAATATAAGGGAGGAAAAGAGGCTTGCTCCCACTGCTCCTCCCTTTTGCTCTTGCTGCTTTTGCTGTTTTCTACCAGCATGAACTGTTCCCCTCTGCCATGTGCCACTCTGCCTTGGAACCAGCCAAGCATGAACTGAAACCTCCACAAACTGTGAACTAAATAAATCTTTCCTTCCCTAATTTTGAGCATCAGGTATTTTGTCTCAGCAATGAGAGAAAAGTAACGAAGACAGGCACTGACAGGGAATCAGTTGTCTCTCAAAATGTCAGGCCTTGAAGGCCCAGGGAGGGAGGTTTTTATGGGGTTGAAAAAGGGAAGCACAGAGGTAGAGTACTTGCCTATCTTTGATTGGTTCCTACATATGCATCATAGTGACCAGCTATGCATCACAGTGACCAGCCATTTCTAGGAGACAGTAGTAACAGGAACTATCACCTGCACGACTAACAGATTGGCTAGGGGGCATTTTCTGTTACATGGCCTTTTTCATAATTGGAGAATTGCCCCCAATTTTGCTAGTAAATCTCTTCCCAGTAAGGGAGTAGGGCACTGTGGGTTAAGGGTCATAGTTTAGCATTTCACCTTTAAAGTGACATGTCAGAGCAAGAGTAGAGAAGCTCTCATTAGGACTCCCCTTGACCTCAGTTTTGGGTATAGATATGGAGGAGGATTTGTTTTGGGGGTTTTCTTTTAGAGAAGGAAGCTAAAACAGAACCCAAAGGAATTAAAATTTCTTACCCATGATATTCAGGGTCACCCAGTATTCCTTGGAAGAGACAGAGATGTCCATGCAGAGAGCATGCAGATTGCCCCAGGCCTTTTCATTCCTCTGTCACAGTGGGAAGTGAGAGCTTTGGCTGGCCTAGCCCCTCTCTAAGAGTGGGAACATTAATCCTCCAGTATCACAAGTCAGGCACATCAGCTGCCTGACACACAGAGTAGGGTCCAGGCAGTGGCTTGGTACAGTTGTATGCCCTATGTCATCTTCTTGCTGGCCTTGATTGGCTCTAGGTTTTCCCTTGAACAACTTGGGTATGGTTAAAGGGTTGCCAGTTGCAACAGCCATTATTTCGGTCTATCTTTTTTCTCAGCCCTTTTTTCATTCTCCTCTAGATCCTGATTGTTGAACACAGAAAACGCAATTGGATCATATTTGAAAATTCTGAGTTTCTCTGGGGCACTAACCTCTGGTAGAAATTGCTGGGAAAGGCTCATATATTTATTTTTATTTTTATTCTTTTCCTTTTTGACTTTTTTCTGGTACCGGGAATTAAACTCACGAACTCGTGCTTGCCAGGCAGGCAATGTGCTGCTGAGCTAAATCCCCACTCTAGTATCTGAGGACCGAATCATCAACAATGTCAATTTTTTTCCTTTGGAAGCCTCTGTAAATACCATAGTCCTTGGACATTTCCAGAGATAAACAGCCATAAAAGCTTGAACATAAGGGACTTCATGTTTATTTTCCTTGTCTTTTGTAAAAAATAAAAATAAAAAAAGATTTAACTGAAGAATAGTATTGTAATTTTGATGGCCATGCTGCATCTATCTCTTGCTATTTCCCATTTGATAAAGGACCCAAACAGTAAAGACAGAGGTGGAGTCCTTGGAGCTCCAACTAGCTACCGTAAGGGTCAAATAGTTCCCAATTTTTAAGTATGTAGCCTGTTTTGGTTTGTGTCTGGATGTCCTCCCAAAGCCTCATGCCGTCATGGGGGGCCATGCTTTTTGGAGGTGGCTGAGTCTAGAGTTTGTGACTGGTTCATTGTCTAGTGCTGGGATTGGGGGTGAGAGTGCTATACCTGCCCTAGGGTGGGTAGATTGAATGCAATATAAGCAAGGAAAAGAGGTTTGTCCTCCCCTTTTTGCTCTTATTGCTTTTGGTATCTTCCACCACCATGAACTATTGCTCTTCTGCCATGCCACTCTGCGCTGGAGCCAGCTGGTTATGGACTGAAACCTTTACAAACTGTAAGCTAAATAAATCTTTCCTTCCTTAACTTTGGGTGTTGGCTATTTTATCTTAGCAATGAGACAAAAGTAACCAGGACACAGCCTAGTGGTGAGATGGCTGGGATCTGTAGGATGCCCATGATACATTTGCCCACTGACTCCTTAGGAAGAAGAATGCAACCCATCCAGGGCCTTGCCTAGAAATTCCCAAGAAATCAAGGTGGTTCCCCTAGACCAGGGATTCCCTTAGTCACCTGAGAAACACTAAGCTCCTAAGAGATCAAGGTGGAGCCCCTTAGGAAGGTTCCCTTACCCATTTGAGCCCAGGAGATCAGGGTGAAGCCCTCTCTGAGGCTCCCTTAGAAACAGTAAACTCTTAAGAGATCAGGGCAGAGCCCACTTGAGAGGCTCCCTTAGATCAAGGTGGAGCCTGCCCAGGGTCTCCTTTAGCCACTTGAGAAACAGAACACTATTAAGAGATTATGGTGGATAACGCCTTCCCTAGGGGTCTCACTTAGACTGTGATCCACTGACTCCCTAGAAAGAAAGTGGAGCCTTCCCAGGGGCTCCCTTAGCCACCTGGGAAACAATATTCCTTGCATTTACCATGATAATAAAACTTTGGTACTTTGTTTAAGGTGGTAGAGACAGAAACCTCTTTTTTTTTTAAGCCTTTAAAAAAAAAGTTCTGAGTACACAGATGGCTCTACTTTGGCATATACATAACCACTTGAGTTGAGCTTTACTAGCTTCTTTTATTCTGCTCAGGCCACCAGGAGCACATTTCTAAGTTACTCAACCCTTGTGATCAATTAAAGTGGCTGACAGCCATGGCAAAATCCATGCATCTGACCTACAGGATGAACCAAAATGGCTGCCAATTATAGTGGAAAGATGGACTAGAGTGAAAGAAGGCCTTAAGAAAGCAACTCACTAATGATACCCAGAGACAAAAGGCCATATAGAGGAAAAGCATCAATGAGACATTGAACACAAAAAGGGGTCAGCTAATAAAGCACACCAATTTACAAACAGCTAATTTTCCCAAGAGAATATGAAAGCTGAGCAAAGTATTATAAAGAAGAGAAATATAAGGACAAAAAGGCATACTAAACTCTAAGTTGCACTCATTGAACCTGAATGATCTGTTCTGTGATTGAGTTAATAAGAGCCTGTCTGACAGCTCCTAACTGACTTGTACCCACAATGACTGAATGAAAATGGGAAAGAGAAGAGAGAAAAGGGGAGGTAAACTTGAAGTGGACCTGTGAGCCTCTTTCTCACTGGGAAAGAAACATAAAGACCATATGTTTCTCTTTCACCCTCCCATATGGTGGGACTCTTCCTGTCACCAGGAGAAATCTTCCTAAATTCCCAGCCTAAGGCAGAGAGGGAAAAAGAAAAAACCCTTCTCAGCCATCAATTCTACAAAGAGAGAGAAACAAACAAAATGCCCAAAAGGGCCTTATCTCCTGACTGACCTGCCAAATATGTTATTGGGTTTTGGGGGTACTAGAGTCCTGGAATCTCCTAGAGGTAGTTTCTAAGTTCTTCTTGTCTTGAAGAAAGAAATGGACATGACAAGCACAAAATGTGAAGTTTTATATTTATTAAAGGTAGGAAAAGAAACATGCTCTGCAGAGTGAAATTGGGTCAAGTAAAAGTAGGACAAAAGTACACTGTACAGCATGAGAATGGACTATTGTAAAATAGAGACACAGTAGTGGAGGGTTCAGTGGTGACTGTCATTTTGTATCTGCCATTCCTAAGGCTAACATCAGGTCTAGCCATCCTATCGAAAACTTGCTTGAGTTCTCATGAGAAGAACTGAAGACAGCAGTCTCTGACTGGTTCCACATGCAACACTTTGGGAACTGTTCCTCACATGTGTTCTGGGACTTTGCTCACTTCAGGTCATGCTCACTTCACCATCCAGTCTGCCATATCCTAATCTCCTGTCTCAACACCATGCTGAATGAACTATATCAGGGCCCATCCAGCAGTGCAGACTCAGCCCAGACATTGGGCACCACTCTACAGGCTGAAGCTCCCTGGCAAAAACAGACCACCAGATCCTAAGACCCACCGAATCCTTCCTCCGAATCCTGGCCTTCCTCTTCCTCCGAATCCTGGCCTTCCTCTTCCTCCGAATCCTGGCCTTCCTCTGAATCCTGGCCTCTGAGTTGAGCAGGGCTCCCTCTCCTCTGCACAGCACTCAGCACATTTTCCTCTTCCTCTGAATCCCCACAGATTTCTCCCCAAAAGCTACTGGTCATTCTTATGGCTCTCACTCCCTAAACTCTCTGGCTTTACCCTTTCCCTTTTATGAAAATTAACATCCTTTCCCCTAACCTCAGTAACTGTCTAACTCCCCCACTCCCAACCTTCAGTAACTTCAATACTCCAAGAAATACACACCCATCTCTGTCTCCAGGGCTCCTTCATTCCAAGTTCACTCCAATGCAGATCAGCTTCTTCACATTCTGCTTCTACTTTCTATTAATCCAGCCAGCATGTTACTTATAATAATGATTTCCTTGGGCTGTTTAGTTAATTCTTCTCCTTGCAGGAATCAAAACAGTCATTGCTCTTGGCACAGGCCAGCCAAAGAGTCTCTTCACTGTTTCTCAGCTCTCTCCAAGTAGGTAGCCAAAAGTCTCAAAAAAATCAAACTCTCCAACCTTCAAGACCAAATCAACTCCCAGAGAGTAGTGGCAGCAATAGTCCTCCAAAACTGAAAGGGGACTAGCCAGGTTCAGCTCCAGCCCCTTGCCCAATGGCTGCCCTTGCCCAGTGGCTGCCCATGCCAGGGTCAGTTCTGAAAATAACCTCAGTTCCCAACCAAGAACAAATAAAATTTGCTCCTCTGCTGCACACAAAGTTATCTCCTGCTGAAGCTGTTCACAGAACTTAACCCCCACCTTGACCACCCTGCCATCTGCCTTACCTAATTACACCCCCCTTCCCTTTACTATTTTTCTACCCTCTCTCAGCAGGTACCAGACTATTTAAAACAAATATCTTTTGAATCACTAACCTGCAAGACAAATCAACTATTATGCTCCAAAACTACTGAAGCCTACACATTCTTATCTCAAAAAAAGGTATGCTATTTGCCTTTCTTCAGGAGACCTGCTGTTTCTTCACCACCATAAGTGTGGACTTACATGAGATGGCATCAAAGGGCTGCATGATCAGACCACCACCCTACAAAATCAGGCCTCATTCTGGACCCTTCCTAGCTGGCTAATCACCTCCTGGAGCTTCTGGCTCATCCTCCTTCTTGGGCTAATTGTTCCAATACTCCTCCTAACCACATTTTCCCATTGTGTCTTTCATGTCTTATCTAGCTTTTTCCTGACACAGATACCTTGTTTCACTTAAGTGTACACTGCCCTGTTTCTCAACAGCTCCTCCTATCAGCCCCACAGCTTCACCTCTGCTCAGCCTGAAGCAGCTTCAAGAAGATGAAAACTCAAGCCCCTATACCTGATCCCATACCTCTTTCTTCTTTATCACCTTTAAAACCTGAGAAATGAGCCGGGCATGGTGGCGCATGCCTGTAATCCCAGCACTTGGGAGGCTGAGGCAGGAGGATCCTTGCGAGTTTGAGACCAGCCTGGGCTACAAAGTGAGCTCAAGGCCAGCCTGAACTGCATACTGAGACCCTGTCTCAAAAAAAAAATACAAAAAAAAAAAAAACCTGAGAAATGATAAGTCTGACCCCAAGCACAAGGTAGCTTGGTAGCTTGCTCAAAGGTAGCTTGGCCATAAGCAAAGGGAAGCTAGATGCTTGAGCCTAAGATCTTCCACTGCTGTGCAAGATGAAGCATGATGTGAAGGGTGGCCTGAGATATCTTCCTTTGGTGCAGCTCTCTTGATTCTTGAATGATGGCTCCAAGGCTTTATTCCTGAGAGGGTTAATGAGGTGTATCTTTTCAACAGTACATTATATGAGCTTTTCTACTCTTCAACCAGGTGTTCATTGGGCCCTTGGATTTTCTGGGGTTTCAGCAATACCTTGTCCTCAGGGTGTATGGGGTGGAGCAGTCCATTGGCTGAATGTCCATTGGCTAGGAATAATTTAAATAGAAATTTAATTATTTCTGTCATTTTCTCAGTGCCAGTAGGGTATCTTTTGCGTTCACTAACCTGCAGAGACAACGTGCCCACAAATACTAATAAGAATTTAAAAGTACCTGTTCTTGGCATCTAAGTGAAGTCAGTTTGCCAGCTTTAAAGGGGCTCTCCTCTAGACTGTCCTCTTCTCTGAGGTGGCTTGCATCTTTGTTTAGTTCTTTGCATAGTTTTTTTAGGGTGTGGCCCTTTTAGGTAGAGCTGTATCAACTCTGCCAGTGTATCCCAGCCATAATGTGTCCCTTGATACAGATCCTTTGCAACCGCATACACCAGGGACCAAGATCCTCTTCTGGTCATGAAGTTTCTACAGTGAGAAAGAGTCCACATTAGTGAAGCCCCACTCCTGATCTCTTTCTTCACTCGTTCTGTATAATGAGGTTTGAACTGAGATATGCCCAAATGAGTATCAAAGCCCCCATGACCACCCCTAGCTCATTTTGCAGCACTTTTAGCCTCCTGATTCCTTTTTGCCATGTGAGAATTTGCCTTTCAGTGCCCTGGGCAGTTCATAATAGCTACTTGCATTGGTAAGCTAACTGCCATAAGCAGAACCAATATTTCCATTGGATATTTGATGTCTTTATTTCCTAAAGTTAACAAACTTCTTTCCAAATAGTTCCATGTGCATGTATTATTTAAAAAGCATATTTGGAATCAGTAGACATGTTTATTTGTTTCCCTTGTGATGTCCATAAGGTCCTGGTTAGTGGAGTTAATCCAGTCTTTTTTGTGGAGGTGTCAGCCAGGAGAGCATAGATTTTGATTATCTTGTGTCACATGGCATACCCAGCTTGGCATCTTCCTTCTCCTATGAAGCTATTTGTGTATAATTCCAAACCATGAGCTGCTAGAGTCTGATCTGGCCTGCTGGAATAAACTGCATCAGGAATTTCAAAGCGGTATGTTCCCAGTGTGACCTAGTTTGCATCCTTGGGAGCAAGGTAGCTGGATGTAGGCTTGTGGTAGTTTACAAGAGGACATCTTGGTTACCTAGTCAGACAGCCTGATATTTGCTTATTTGCCCCACCATCACCAACATCTGCCTTTTTGCTCTAATAACACCAACACTTGGTGATGTACAAACACTATAATAAAATTAACTTCTCTGTTTCTTGTAAAATATCAGCTGATGGCTGTAACTGCTAATAGGCAGGGTGGCTATTCTTTGCTGTCTATTCTAATTATTTGGAGAAATAAATTATAGGCTGGGGGGTATTCCTCAAAAGCCTGAAGGAGTACACCTAGATCCATGCCTTTCTTTTCATGGAAGTACAACCTAAAGGGATTTGGAGAGTTAGGAAACCCTAGGGATGGTACTAAGGTTAATTTTGCTTTAATAATGTCAAATACTTATTGGCATTCAGCACTCTAACATAAGGGCTCTGAACCTAGCCCTTGATTATAAGACCAAAATTAGGAAGCCAAATTCAATGGAAATGTCTCATTCTTAGAAACCTTTGTTGGGGCTGGGGATTTAGCTCAGTGGCAAAAGCGCCTGCCTGGCAAGTGCAAGGTTGTGAGTTCGGTTCCCGGTACCGGAGAAAAACGGAAAAAAAAAAAAAAAAAAGAAACCTTTGTAGTTTTTTCCTACTCATTTGAGGTTGACAATTGCTTGTTTCTGATTGGGAATTAGGTTCTGTTTTCCTTGTTTTAATTGTAACCTGAGGCAATTTACTTCCTGCTTACAAATCTGAGCTTTACTGGAAGATACTTTATGTCCACAGTATGCCATGTAACTAAGCAGTAAGAGAGACATCTTTCACAATCACAACTTGCTATTAGAAAATCATCAGTGGATTGCAGAAAGACCCACCTCCTTCAATTGCAGAGTTCTTAAGTCTTTGGCTAAAAATCTCACCAAAAATAGTGAGGAAATTCTGAAAGCCCTGTGGCAGTAAAGTTCAACCACATTAGCAAGTGGCCTTTGATATAGGTTTTGCCATTCAAAAGCAAATAACAACTAACCTTTGTCTTCAGATGGGATGCAAAATAAGTCATCTTTAAGGTCTAATACTGAAAATCACCCATAATTACCAGATATGACAGTCAATAATGTGTAAGAATTTGGCACTGTAGGACAAATATCTTGCACAATTTCATCAATAGCTCTCAAATCACAAACAAACCTACAGTCATTTGTATGAGGTTTTTTGACCAGCAGAATTGAAGTATTATAGGGCAGCCTATAAGGATGAATTAGTCCATATTTAAGAAATTTTTTTTTACACCAGTTGAATCCCTTCCAAAGCTTCTTTCTTGAGGGGAAACTGTTTCTTCCAAGATATAGTAATTCCTTCTTTTAATTCAACCTTTACCCGTTGTGCATTCAGCACTGACCCAGGGTCTCATCTATGTGATTTTACTCACTTTCTCATAGATCTATAGAAAGGAGTTCTATTATTTTCTTGGAGTAAGTGCTCCCTTGCATGTGTGCATGGTGCAGAGCCCCACACGGGAGTCTTCTCACCTAATGCTGATCCCACAATCTCCCTTTTCAACTTCAGAGCTGACATCTAAGGAGATGACAGTTGTCCAGGCCCTGGACCCTGTTTAGTGGTGCCCTAAGAAATTTGGTTCTGCATTGAAACTTCGTACAGAATTTGTTACCTTAAGTATTCCTTTAGTGGGACCTGAAAATGAAGGTGTTGCCTTTTTCAAGAGAAGCTAGTTTGAGCATTTAATGTCCATAACAAATTTTATCCTAATAATAGGATTGGGTGCTCTGGCATATAGAGAAAACTATGTTTCCATCTTAAGTCCCCTAGGTGACACTCCATAGATTAGAAGGGTTTCTGCTGCCTTTCCTCCATTTCCTCTGTACTTGCTACTTGAATCATTTTAGTATTGAGGTACTACCTGTGTCTAACAAGAAGCACATTATCTGATGCGATTATGGCTTATATAGACACTCCCCCCAAAAATTTCATGCAGTCATTGGTGGGACCTTTCAGAGGTGGCTGGATCTAGAATATGTGATGCTGGAATTGATTTGTGGTGCAACACTAGCATTAAGAGCATTAGGATTAAGGATATGAGTGCTACCCACCCTAAGGGGGTAGCCTGGATAAGATATGAGAGACAGAAATAGGCTTGTCATTTGTTGCCTGGTGCCTTCTGTCTTCCACCTGCCATGAGCTATTTCTCCTATGCAGTGCTACTCTGCCACTCTGCCTTGGTGCCAGCTGATTATGAACTGAAATCTCTACAAACTGTGATCCTTTAACTTTGGTTGTTGGGTATTTTGTCTCAGCAATGAGAAAAACAACCAAGACATATTTTGGTACCAGAGAAGTGGGGCTGTTGCTATGACTATGCCATGTGGTTCAGGAGTCTTTGGGACTGGATTCTGGGAAGGGTTTGGAAAAGTTCAGAGATGAGGATTGAAAAAGTAGCCTTGGAAGGCCTTAAGCTGCATTTGATGAGAGATTCTGTGCCAATGGATGAAGGATCTGTGCTGGCAGGCTGAGGGATCTACATGAGCCAGGAAGTGATGCTCAAAATAAGAACCACAGCTCCCCTGAAAAGTACCACAGCAATCCTGAGCAACAGTGAGGTCCTGAGCTCCTCCAGTGATGAAGACAGCTGAGTTCTCATCAGGGAAACCAATGCAGCAAGTTTCTCCAGGAGATCAGCAGTGCACCATCTTCCCCTCCGGGGCCAGGAAGTGATACTCAAAGTGAGGACCAGAGCTCCCCCAAAGTGAACCAAAGCTATTTTCAGTGCCAAAAAGGTCCTGAGCTCCTTGGAGGATGAAAGTAGCCAAGTTCATCAGGAAAGCCAGCATGACGAGCTCCTCCAAAAGAACCAACAGCTCCTTACAGCTTCTACCAGCTCCCAACATCCTCTCTCTTCTCCTAACAGCCCTCCTTCTTTTTCTCCAGTTCTGCCTCTTATGCTGCTGGCAACAGTCCCCAGGTGGGCCTCCCACACCCAGCACTGTACTTATTCAGTTCAGCTGGGTGTTATAAGTTGACCACCAGTTGTCAATCCACCACACCTTAGAAGAAAGTTTGTCTGCATTTTGCTTGTGTCCAGAGACTCTGCCTGAGACTGAGATTAAGGGCAGAGGACTAATTAATCTTGCAAAAGAAATTTCAAGGGAGTCTAATGTTGAGGCCATGGCATGACTACTGTTGAAGACTTATAGCCAGATTTACACTGAGAATCAAGAGCAAAGAGCCCTGAAGAATGATTTCAAATGAGTTTGGCAAGAAAGGAAGCTCCAGTAAAGTTGCAGCCTGGAAAGATGGAACAGAGGAGAAATTGGTCACTGAAAAGACTAGCAAGAAAAAGCTAAATATTTCAGAAAAAAAGACAACAGCAAGGATGGCCTGAGGACATCACAAAAACTGCTAAGACTTCAGCCTTTACAGTCTTGGAGTTGCAAAGGTGAAAGACTTTGCTTTGAGAGAACACCAGAGCACCATGTTCCAGAATGGTGGTGGCCTAGAGAATTTGGTCTTTGGGATTGGGTTCAGAGTGCTCAGGGACCCAGGCATTCAACCTCTACAGCCAAGAGAGAAGGAAACGTGGGTACTGCTCCAGCTGCCAGCAGACACTGACATTATCCACATGGTGCTGGTTTTAGGTGCATGCACAGTGCAAGAATTGTGGAGTCAGAAAGGCTTCCACCCAGATTTCAGAAGCAAGCCTGGGAGGCCAGACAGTGTGCCCCTGAGAGGGCAGTGTGTGAAGCTGTGAGTGTGAAGGCAAAGGTGCAATGGGGACCCCAGAAATTTGGAGAAGCCAGGAACATAGGTCATCGGAGGAAAACTGCAAGGAGGAAGCAGAGTGGGTCCAAGAGAGAAGCTGTAGGAGCTACAACCACCAGCAGTGCCATGAGTGGTGGAGCCATCCAAGCCCTTTGGAGTTCACATCTTACCAGATTGTCTCAGATCTGGACATGGAACTATAGGATTCAAGGTTTGCCCTACTGGATTTTGGACTTGCTTTGGTCCTGTTCCTTTCTAGCCCAATTTCTAACTTTTCAAATGGTAATGTTTACCTTGTGCCACTGTATGCTGCAAGTGTTTAATCTTTTTTTCATTTATACAGGGGCTCATAGGTAAGACTTTGACTTAAACCTCAGAGGAAACTTTGGACTTGGAAACTTTTGGACTTGAAACTGTTAGGACTGGGCTGGGGATTTAGCTCAGCGGCAAAGCGCCTGCCTGGCAAGCGCAAGGTCGTGAGTTCGGTTCCCGGTACCAGAGAAAAACAAAAAAAAAAAAAAAAAAAAAAAAAAAGAAACTGTTAGGACTTTGGAAACTCTTAGATATGGACTAAATGTCTTTTGCATAAAGGGATGTGCATGAGTCTTTGGAGGCCCAAGGGTGGAATGTTACCATTTGTATCTATCTAGATGTCCCCCCAAAGCCTTATGCAGCCATAGGTGGGGCTTTTCAGAGATGGCAGAATCTAGAGTGTGTGACACTGGGATTAATTTGTGGTGAATGCTTCTGTTAAGGGTGCCAAGATTAAGGATGTGCGTGCTACCCACCCTTAGGAATAAGATATAAAAAACAGAAGTAGAAATAGGCTAGTTGCTTGTTGCCTTCTGTCTTCTGCCATGCCATTAACTGTTTCTCCTCTGTGATGCCCTTCTGCCATGCCACCCTGCCTTGGTGCCAGCCAATTATGGACTGAAACCTCTACAAACTTTGAGCCAAAATAAACCTTCCTTCTTTAACTTTGGATGTTGGGCATTTTGTTTCAGCAACAAGGAAAGTAACCAAGAGACTCCCCTACTGTTAGCTGCATGCGAAGTTCTTGTGGGGAAATCACTTGGCTCTGAAACCCTGGGCTTCTTTATTCATCATCTGTCTGTGTGCCTTTCTTCTTCCTTCTTTCTTATGTCCTTTCTTTAGTTTTAGACATATATTTTTCAGACAGTGCCCTTCTTCCTTGTAGTATGTACATTAGTCACTCCCTAGGGATTCTCTCCCTTTATATTTTCCTGAGCTATGTACTTTTTCTCCCTCATAGTGTCCGTCAAAGGCCTTGAAGATTGTAGCCAGTCTATCTCATCTTTTTTCCCTTGCTTACTTTCTTATTTTTTGGGACAAGGTCTCACTACATAGTTCAGGCTGGCTTTGAGCTCACTATGTGTTCCAGGCTAGCCTTAAACTCTTAGCAATCCTCCTGCCTCTGCCTGCCAAGTGCTGGGATTACCAGCATATGCCACCATGACTGGCGCATTACATATTTGAAAGGCAATATTTATCAACTGAGTTGGACTTATTCCTATTGCCCCTTCTCATTTTTAAGCTTTCTATCAATATTAAGGCACTTTGCTCTATAAGGGTCATATTAACTATCCCCATATTCCTTGTATCTTCTGGATCAACATCTGTGTACCTCTAATATGTCTGGTAAATCCTTTCTAGACTCTGAAGAGCCCCTATTTGCCTTCTGTTAAAGTTCCTGCATCTTGTTCAAACCTCTCAGCTTAGAAACACCTTTCCTAAGCCTGCCAGCATGTACTGCCTCTAATTATTCAACAGTTAGTCCTGCACTGTTTGAGTCCTGATCAGGACCTACTGATGGAACAGCCTATATAGGATCAGGGTTTCTTGTAGATTTCTCATTGGAGGTGCCATGCCTCCTCAATAGTTTTGTCTACCACCAGCCTTCTCTCTTCAGAAGAGCTGTCAGCCAGGTACAACAGTTAGAGGTAAAAATGGAAACAAATCACTCTCCGTGGATCATCTCGAGGTGACAAATTAAGAGTTCCTCTGACTTAACAAGCCAGAAGTTGACCATAAGCCCCGTAATATCTACCAGCAGTCATCCTTTTTCAAACCTCTGCCTGGACTCTGCCTTGGATACTGTCCCGCTCTGAAATGGAAAGTTCTCTGGCCAAACCTGAGTGTATTGTTGGGCCTTAAAGGGACAAACCATTCCTGCCCTGAAAATCCAGTGGCTCCTCATCTTCCCCAGGACCAGGCGGTGAAGTTGCCTCCACATCCACTGGGTGTAGATTAAGAGCATTTAAAAAGTTAATTTCCTAATTTTCATTTTTTGTCTGGAGTTTTACCATCTGGAGTAGGGGCAAAATCCTTCCCTTCTCTCTGAACCAGCAATTTACATCCCTTCACTGCTATAATCCTCACTATCCAATACCATGAAGGCCTGAATATGAAGAATTTTATCCCATTTACCTAATTTTCACAAAAAGCCTGCGATTGCAAAATGGTGTGATAATTTAAACAACCATGAGGTGGCGACCTTTCACTAGAGTATAACACATAGGCCACACAGTATTACACTACTACTCTTCTTTGTCATAGTATCCTGGTGATTATTTGTCCAGTTACTCAATATGCAGCCAAGAGGGCTCCTAGATGCTACCGAAGCCCCAGTTCAGAAATAAAGGTGGGTATAAGAAGAAAAAGATAAAAAGAAACCAAACAAACTAAAGGAGTATCCCAAAACAAGTACCGAGAATTTTTTTCTACCTCTAAATCTCTTCTCACACTAGTCAGCGCCCAAAATGACCGGTAGTAAGTCCAGATAATCCTCAATTGACCCCAAATAATCCTCAAACAGGTACCACTGAATGAGTACAGGTACCCCCATCAAAGGATGCCAGCAGTAGGTCCCCAGAGTGGGAAACCAGGCAGACACCATCAGCTCCCGCAGATAACCCTTTCCTTCCACCAAAGTGTTTAGAGCCAGGCATGGTGACACACAGACCTCTAATCCCAGCACTTGGAAGGCTGAGGATCACTGAGAGTTTGAGGCCAGCCTGGGCTGCATGAGTGTAAGGCCAGCCTGGCCTAAAGAGTGAG
The DNA here is from genome assembly GCF_000276665.1 of Chinchilla lanigera. Classification (NCBI taxonomy): domain Eukaryota; kingdom Metazoa; phylum Chordata; class Mammalia; order Rodentia; family Chinchillidae; genus Chinchilla; species Chinchilla lanigera. The sequence continues at coordinate 90,473 of NW_004955520.1, forward strand.
ACCTTGTCTCAAAACAAAAGCCAAAAGTGTTTATAGGCAGCTGATGCAGCAAACTGGAAAGCGACAATTCCCAGGGTGCAAGGCCCTTCCCCACAGCTACTGAAAAAGTCTTACTTTTAATATTCCACAAGTCGTGCAATGGGGCTTGAGGGAGGAAGGCAGAGCCAGATGGCACAAGAGGAAATGAGAGAGGAGGGAAGGGACGCCTCCACCCGACAGCCACGCCAGTGCTGCAATCGCCGACACGGAGGTTAGAAACATGTTTTTATCACTGCTGTAAAACACGAAAGACCGGAATGCCTGGATCCGGCGCGGGGAGCCCAGAGAGCTCGGAAGAGCAACGCCTGCGCGCCGCAGCCCGAACCGTCCCGTCGGATCTCGAGTGTAGGAGCCGCTTCCCCGTCCCTCGGAACCGCGCATGTGGCCGAGCCCTCCCGGGAACCCGGGCCTGGCCTGGCCGGATCCTGCGGTCCGCAACCAGAAAGCCCAGGTCCGGCCCCGCCTGTGACTCCGCCCGCGCGCTGCGCCTGCGCGCCCGCCCCGTCTTACCTTCGCCGCGGGACTCCGGACGAGCGCGGGCACAGGTAGGGCAGCCCACACCGGGGCGACCCGGAAGCGCCCGGGTCGGGGCCGGGGTCGGCAGGTGGCTGGACTTGCGGCATCTGCACTTCTCTCTCGGCAGTGGCTCGGGGACGAATGGGGTCTCAGGCTCCACTGGCGAGCCGCAGCGCACACCCCACTCCAGGGCGGCGGGCGGGGAAAAGCCCCCACCCGCGCCTTGACGGGATGGGCACCTACAGCCGTGCCTCTGTTGGCTGGTGTCCCATGAGGGTGCCAACACCATGGCCCAGAGACCCCGGCATGCTCCTGCCCGCGCTGGCAGAGGTTTTGGGGTTCCAACTGAGGGTGGTGTTATAGATAGCTAAATTATTTAGGACTAGCAGGTCGGGCTCGAGGGCCCTGTGGGCGGTACCAGCCTTAGGCTGGACAAAAGAGGCAGCCTTGGCAAGGGACACACTTCCTTCCCACTGTGGCCCCCCTTCTTCTCAGCCCGCCCCACCTCAGGGTGGAGATAGGAGCCAGGCTTCCTGTTGCTTTCACAACCTCTCTGCTCAGGGCTGGGACAGAGCTCTCCTTCAACCACTCAAGCAGAGAGCACATCCAGGAGTTTTGCTGCTGCTACCCATAGGTAGGAGGGGTGTTTAAAATGTAAACAGATGGCTTTCCATGGTCCCTAAGCCAGGCCCAGGGCCCAGTGCTATTTGCGTGTCTCAGGGGGTGCCATGACAGCATCATCACTCCTGCTTTAGGAGAAGGACACCAAGGCACGGAGTGGGAGAGCGTCGTGTGTGTGTGTGTGTGTGTGTGTGTGTGTGTGTATGTGTGTGTGTGTGTGTGTCTGTGTGTATGTGTGGTATGGTGCCCCGCTCCGGAGTCTGCTTACCTGATACACACCCACAGCCTCCTGTTTTAGCTCCAGGGCTGACTTTTGCAGAGGTGACAGTTTCCCGGGCCCCTAACCCTTTTGGCAGCGCCCTAAGAAGCTTGTGTTTGCCTTGCAACCTTATCCTGGCCCTGGCTGCGCAGAGGCAGAAAGACTAAAGCTGTTAGCAGGCTTGCTGTGATCAGACAGGCTCGGAAGATTTGGTGACCATAAGAGGACCCTAACCCTGCGGGGTGTTCCTGCTTCACATACTTCCTGCAGGCTCCTGCTGGGGCTCTGGGAGGAGCCACAGGACTCCTGTCTGCCGCAGGAGCTGGGCCTCAAGCCAACTCAGGCAGGCGGTGGGTTTGCACTGGTGGCTGACTTTTTCAGCAAGTTTGAGATGTGCTGATGGATCCAGCACTGTCTCACCCACAGCTAGACTTGGGCGCTCACAAGCTGCACAGTGGGCTGAGGGCTGGGGTCACCTGGGACTTTCCCACCTCAGGCTGTGGGGCAGCAGTGAGAGGATAGGTGTAGAGCTGTTTCCACATGTGTGTACCAAAAAATACAGAAGGACTGAATGTTGCCAAGGAGGTGCAGCCAAGCTTCTGGGGGAACACAATACGTAGTTCCTAAGTTTTTCTTTGAAGATTTTTCTTGTGGTGCAGGTCTCTCGTGTGCCTGGTTGCTAGCCTGGCCCCTCTACCCACAGCCCTCTCCAGTGGCAGGACTGTGCCTGTGGGTATGCCCCACCTCCCCTCTCACAGGGGGCCCCTGAGGGCCTCCCCTCAGAGCAGGGACAGAGACGTTTCACCAGAGTCTGCCTTCTTGCCTGTCACACACAAGGCCTAGGCTGGAAGATCCTGAGCAACGGTGGGCCACAAGCTGTGCCCTCACCTTCTTCCTCACCTACAGTGGGCCAGAGGACAGGCCACCTGGGTGAGGTGGCCCAGAGACCCGCCCTGGGCTCCAGGCCAGGCTGGATGCTTGCTGGCTGACTCTTAACCCTTAGCAAATTTTGGATACTGCACCCACCCAGTACAGCAAGAAGACAAAGCCTTGGAGGTGTGACTAGGTGGCAGAGAAAGGGACATAGCCTCCCTCCCGCCTGTCTGGCCAAAACCCAAACACAAAGCAACATCAGCACTGCCCACCACATCTCCCTCACCCACCTGGAATGCTCCCCTTTCCAGTGACCAGGCTGCTCTACGGGCATCCTGTGAGGGTGGTTGTCCTTTACCATGCCACTCTCCAAGCCTTTCTTGTCTGTTCCGCTGTGTTCTCCTTTCCTGCTTCTAGGCCTCGGGGGAATTTCGGGTGCACCAGCAGCCCCAGGGCCTGTGTGAGACCTTTCTTGGGGTTCTACTTGGGCCACAGCCACAGTGCAGGGCCTGGGGCCCTTGGAGGAGGGAGAAGCTTGGGGCACTGGCTGTTGGGAGAGGAGCAGGGTGGCACAGACGAGCAGTGTGGATGGGAACCTGCTCTGGGAGTTTAGGGGAGAGCCAGGGCAGGAAGGAACCTCCTAGGCAGAAGCCCCATGCAGGCATTTGGGTTCAGAGATGTTTGGTCAGAGGAAGGACAGAGGGCGTCTTATCTGGAACCCCTGAACCGGAAGAGGATGGCTCCAGTGACAGGCTGGGGCCACCAATCACAGGGTTAGAAAAGCTGAAAGGGTGTGGGTGGCAGCAGAGCCTGGTGCTACGGCTGAAGGTTCCCAGGCTGCCATTGCTGTCACTGGACATGGCTCACCCTGGGGATTTCTCCAAGAACCTGTCCTTGGTCCTCCCCACGTGACCGGTCAGTGTGGGATCAGGAAGGACAGGCGGAGCGGCCTGACATTGCTGGGGTGGGGTGTCCCGTGAAGTGGTGCCCTGGGTGTGCTCTAAAGGAGGAAACCAAGAACTCCTGTCCTAGAGGTGACTCATGGCAGCCACACAAGTCTGGTTCCGTGGTCACAGCCCACCATTTGCAGCCACGTTAGTGGCTCCTGCAGGGTAAGACAGTGACTTGGCCTGCTGGGCAGCCCTGCTGTGCCCTGGGCTACAACCCTCACCCATGCACATCTTTCTGTGTGGGGGGATTTGGGAGAATGGGGTCTTCAGCTGAGCAGGCCTAGAGTCACATAGGAGTCACCCCACACAGAGATCCCCCACCACTTCTCCAGGAATCCCAGGCCTCTGCTTGGGCTCCCCACACTTCTCTTCCTCACCCTCAAGCAGAAAGAGCAGGCTGAACAGAAGTCCCCTGGGAACTCCGGGTTAACCAGGCTGGGGAGGTGGAGTGAAGGGAGAGGGGCTGCGCATTCCCCTGGCTCCTCAGCCACACCACGCAGGCAGGGGAAGTCTTGGGCACTGAGTCCCAGCCAGGGGACAGACATTGGAGGGCCAGAAGGACAGTCCGGCACCCAGCCTGAGGCAGAGATTGTTCTGGAAATGCTGACCCTCTGAGAGGAAAAGCACCAGGATGAGTGGCTGGAGTGGGTCCTGCCTGCCCTTCGTGCCCATGAACTGCTCCTGTTTTCTACCCTCTGGGTGCCCATTTCCGTGCCCTGGTGCTCAGTGAATTTGCTGTGCTGTCCATGACAGGAGGAGGTGTCCTAGGAAAAGAGGCTGTTGGAGACAAGTCTTGCTTCAAGCAGCTGCATATGCTGAGCAGGCCACTGGTCCGTGTGTCTGTGGCCCCTCTCCCAGACCCAGCTGTGGCATTCTCAGAACAGCAACACCTTACCTGAGGTTTGGATGGGCCCGTGGTGTGTCCTCCAGTGACCTGAGTCTCCTCCCTTACCTGCTC
>NW_004955520.1:108613-109638 GCF_000276665.1 Chinchilla lanigera
AAAAAAAAAAAAAAAAACAGCAGCAGAATGACTGTCTGGTGTGGGAATTATTTTTGTCAGGAGAATGGCTGATGTGTGTCCTTGTTAATGTTGTTATATACCTTGCCCAAGTCATAGTAGTAGTAATGGTTTAAGAAGGCATTATGTTAAAAGGGTCAAACAATGTTTTTTTTTTTCTTTTAAACATTATAGTAAGCTATCAAGTAGCTACTGATATCATCTCCATTTACAGATGCACAGCCTGAGGCTCAGAGATGATGAGTGACTCACCAAGGATTAACTAGCTACAGTGGTACCTTGCCTCAGGAACTTAATTCTTTACATATTTCTAGTCCCAAACCAAGCTGGGCAAGAACTGAATCAAACTTTCCATGAGGTCAACATTGAACATAACTATTGAATATGATTCAGTTCTTGTCCAAATCAGTTTATGACCAGAAACATTGAAAGATTTAGTTAGTGAACTGACGGGCTACTATAGTTGACAAGCAGAGCTGAGATTCAGCCCACGCTTCAGAGAAGCTAGAGGTCAGGACTGATTTTTGAGGGCTCGGTTACCGGGTAGGCTGGATGCTTACTGTGCCCGATGTTTGGATTTTGTAAGTTAGTTCTTGCTGGGGAGGCAAAGGGCTAAAGACCTGGCAGTCACAGCCCAATACACATGTACCCAACCAGCTTTTGCGCAGGTTGACAGTGATGTCCAGACCAACAGACCTAATGGCCAGCTCTCCTCATCTTCCATGACCTGTCAGCATCCTGAGAATCTGCCCAGTGGAGGCCCAGCCTGGGCCCCTCATTCCTGGCCTCCCTAGGGGTACTTTGAGTCTTCAGGCTCTAGACATTGCAGCCTGAGGGCTCAGTCCTTGGTCCTTGAGTTCAGTCCTCTCAGCAACTTCACCTGCACTGTGACTCAGCCACTTAGCCACTGCATTAAAATGTGTCAACAACGAGCCCAGGATGCAGCTCAGTGGCAGAGCCTGTGCTTAGTGTGTGCCAGGCCTGAGCTAGATGCCAGCATCCAACAC
>NW_004955520.1:110408-128665 GCF_000276665.1 Chinchilla lanigera
TTACACACTGGCCCTATCTCCAGGTGTGTCTTCCTGCCAGACCAGGGCGCCTTCTTCGTGAACTATGTGATTGCCTCGGCCTTCATCGGCAATGGCATGGAGCTGCTGCGGCTGCCAGGCCTCATCGTCTACACCTTCCGCATGGTCATGGCCAGGACAGCCGCTGACCGCAAGAACGTTAAGCAGGTGTGCCTCTGACTCCCTCCAAACCCCAGGCCTCATACCTCCCAGCTCAGGTTTGGCCCACTCCTTCTTGCACCTGGACCAGGGCCGCCTCTGCTGGGAGCTTCTCCATAACGTGGGCTCCTTAATGTGGGAAGGAGAAGAGAGCTTGGCACTTCTGCACTGTGACCACTTTGGCTGCATCCATACATACACTTAGAGTCCCCAGGTTCCTGGGCCCCAGGTGGCACTCACTGGTAGAACACTGCTTAGGGAGCCCCGGGCCCTGGGTTCCACCAGCACAAAGAAAGGACAAGGTGGGGTTGAGAGCACAATCCGTGCCTTTCCATGGGCATCCATTTGCATGTGTTCTTAGCAGAGCCCAGCTATCAAAGGCATTTTGAAATTGCAGCATTTGTTCCAGCACTCCCTAAATTAGATGGCCTGGGGACCTCTCTTATTGCTCTGCCTTGGTGGGTGCTGTGAGAGAGGCAAGGATAATCTGTTTAATCCTCAGGGTCCCCTTGTAAGACCAACAGCACTACACTTCCTGTTTCTCAGAGACACAAATTAAGCTGGCCGAGGCATCATGGCCAGAAGGGGCTGAGCGGGTGTTTCCTGTGGTACCAAGTCTGGGAATCACTCTACAGCTGTCCTTAGGCCAGCTCTGCCTCATGGCCGCTGACTCCAATCCCTGTGCTTTGAAGACCTGGGTGGGCACAGTGTCACCTTCCCTGGAGGCCTGGCCTTCTGCTGCCTCCCTGTGCCCTGGAGTCCTGGGCAGACTGAGAAAATTCCACTAGCTGGGCCAGGGTGCCAGTTCTTCTTGTAGCAAGTGGCTGAGTCTCCTGCCACCTGAGCCCCCAATCCTTGTCAGGCAGGGAGGGATCAGAGGGCTAGCCCTGAACTTCTCGTCACTTCTTGCTCCCAGAACCAGGCTTACCAGTTCGAGTTTGGAGCCATGTATGCCTGGATGCTGTGCATCTTCACTGTCATCATGGCCTACAGCATCACCTGCCCCATTATAGCGCCATTTGGTGAGTGACCCTTGTGCCCACACGTGGACAGCTGCTTCCACCAGTCCTCAGGGACAGACTTCATAACTATGGAGCTCCAGCTCAGTGGATCTCTTGTGGCCACTGAAACCACTGCTGCCAGGGAAACACATTGCATCAAATTTCACATCAAGTCTGAACAAACTCTGCTGGACTCCAAGTGCAACCTCCCTTAGTGCTTCTGCATGACTTTTCTGTGGGCTGACCCTGTCACAGGGTCACTCTTGCCTCTATGCATGCTGGGGATCAACCTGAGGGCTCTACATATGCTCAGCATGCCCTCTACCACTGATCTCCACCAGCCCCCACCTGAGAGCTTGCATCCTATACCAGCACTGTCTTGCTGTTGCTGGTGCTGCTGCTGCTGCCTCAGCCAGCTCAGTGGAGCACTTTTGAGCACATGCCAGGGCCTGGGCTCCATCTCCCCAGCCCTGGAAAAACAAAGCCAGCACCCTCCTGTATCCTGCTGTGTCAGAGCCTCAGCCTCCTTGGACTGTGAGGAGGCAGGAGGGTGGGGAGTTCTGAGGGATGGCTCAGTATGGGAGGCAAGCAGGGCTGGGCCAGGTACTCTGTGATGTAGGGCAGAATCACAGGGGCTCCTATTCCCTCAGAGTCAGGGAGAAGTGAGGGAGGAGTGAGAACAAGCTAGCAGTCAGGATGTGCTTTTCCCAATTTTGGCCCAGACTTTGCTCAGCACCCCACCCTTAACTCCATGAAAATGAGCCTCCCTCTGAGGGAAGCTGGCCACACATTCATAGGCCACCTTCCCAGGCCCTCCCTGGGAAGTCAAGGGTACTTGTATATCACATGGCAGTTCACTTCCCTCCTCTGTCTCTTGCACACACCCACACCCCCACTGGGAGCTCAGAGTCAGCTGGTGCTATTGTGGTGTCAAGTTGTCTCTGCTTAGCGGGTGTGAGTTCAGCCCACCCACTCACAGCCCACCTTCACAGGCCTCATCTACATCCTGCTCAAGCACATGGTGGACCGGCACAACCTCTACTTCGTCTATCTTCCAGCCAAGCTGGACAAGAGGCTGCACTTCGCTGCTGTGAACCAGGCCTTGGCTGCGCCCATCCTCTGCCTCTTCTGGCTCTTCTTCTTCTCCTTCCTGCGCCTAGGTGAGTGCCCTCTGACCTGGGCCGCCCTCTGCCTCACAGGCCCACATCCACCCATGTCAGCCAGTCATCAGGTACTAACTTGGCATCTGATCAAAGCATGGCACCCAGGCAAGGCCTGGGTGTGTGGTGTCCATGGTCAGCATGCCAGCTGGTTCCCCACAGACATGCCAGGCTGAGGACAGCTCTGGGGGACTGAGCCAAAGAAGGGAAGCTGGTCTAGACTGCTCTTATGGGTGCTGGGTGGTCCTTGACTTCACTATCCATAGTGTGGAGATGATGGAGGAGCCAGAGAGACAAGGACACTCAACAGAAAGCAAAAGGCAGTAGACTTGTGGGTCACCTCTGCTTCTGGCTCTAGAGACTCCATTCTGACTGCTGCATGAGGCTAGGTTGCAGAGCCAGGCAGAGTGGTGCTCTCTCCCACAGGAGATAGTCCCTGCTCTGGGACCATCATTTTCCTCCCCAGGTCTGCAGGCCCCTGCCACCCTGTTCACCCTCCTGGTCGTGCTGCTCACCATCCTGATCTGCCTGGCGTATACCTGCTTTGGCTGCTTCCGGCACCTCAGCCCTCTGCACTACAAGGTACAGAATCTAAGGAGATCATGATGTCCCCACCCCTTCCTGAGTCAAAACAGCAGCACCCTTCTTGAGATCCACCCCTCCCTGGGAAAGGCAAGGGTACTTGGATGTAACATGCACTTCCCTCCCCTCCTCTGCCTCTTGCACACACAGACCCACCCACTGGGACCTCAGAGCCAGCTGGTGCTGTTGTTCTGGTGTCAAATTGTCTCTGTTTAAAGGGTGTGAGTTCAAGGAGATCAAATTTTCATCATGCATCTCTTCACTGTTATCTGCAGACAGAAGAATTGGCAAGACAGGAAGGAAGCGAGGCAGAGGCCCAGGAGCCTGCACCACTTACAGTAAGCCGTCGGCTGCTTGTTCACTGCTTTCTACTCTTGTTGCTCTGGGGATAGAAGTCCCATGTGCCCTGCCCATCGACTCCTAAGATAGGAGACCTTTAATCATGGGGCAGGCATGTTTCTGAATTAGTGTCAGTGGAAAAGGAATCCCCAGTCCCTTTGGATTTTTTTTCTTTGCAACACTGGGCATCAAACTCAGGGCCTTGAACACAGTGGAGACAGTGCTTCATGCCTCAGCCCCTCCTTTCAGGATATCTGAAATTTGTCACTCATTGAGGAGGTGACTGATCTCTGCACTGTGTGCCCACTCTGATGCCAGCCCCTCCTGGCTTGTTTTTCTTCAGTCATGGTGCTTGTGAGTCTGGGCTTTATCACCAGCCACTCAGTTGCCCTCTGAGGCCCTCACTGGCACCAGAATGCTCTGAACAAACCCCTTGCTTCTCCCTGCCTCTGGCCTCTGGGGTCCTGCGCGTGGGACCTGGGTCCCAGAGCTGTGGGGTACGAGGTTTGATGGGGCTGGCCTCCTCTGCAGTGCTCTTCCCAGGTGGTGGGCACTCTCATCAGTGTGCAAGCCCCACAAGACAAGGTCCTGAACCCCCAAGTCAGGGAAATGCAGGCCCGAAGGAGGGTGGAAACCCTGCTAGGAGGAGCGAGACAGGCTCACGGCCCAGCCAGGCAACTGCACCAGGGACTGGGAGGAAACATCATTTACAAGCCCAGTGTAGACAGATTTGTTCCCCCTGTAAAGTGAGAGATTCTAGAATCCTTTGCTGGGAATTGGAGGAAGCTTCTCTGTTGTGTATGATCTTAACAACTAGGACCAGGTTGTGGTGCGTTTTCCGGTTTACCCAGGTTTATGGGAAGTTCTGTAGGTGGCATAGTTTGGGTAGCACTAACTCCCATTTGCTAGCAGCTCTATGTGCCCCGGATCCTGAGTGGTCTTGCCTCGGAGAGGACAGCCCTGTCCTTGCAACAGCAGCAGACCTATGGCACCATCCACCATGTCAGTGGGAACCTACCCAAGCAGGACACAGTCTGCAACCCAGAGGACAGTGCAGTTACCTCCTCTACTACAGGCTACCTGTGAAGATACTGTCTGCAGACAAGAAGGGGCTCAGCCCTGATTAGGGCTGGGCTGGCTGTGGGACCACAGTGGAGGTGGACCTGCCTCTTCCCCAGAGCCCTGCCCCTGTGCTTTGAGCTTTGTGGCTGGGATTGTACCCCAGGGTCTGAAGCCAAGTTCATGTGTTAGAAATTCCTTTCCCAAGTTGGTCCTGAGAACGATGTTGGCCATGGAGAGCCATGTGACAAGAGGACTATCCAGTGTCCTCCCACAGCAGTGGTCAGTGCCTGGCCAATCTGACCACGGCCTGTGTCCCATCTCCATGGGCCTTGTGATGGGGTCTGGGTCACTCTGCTGCAGGCAGAGACGATGAAGACCATTAATAAAGTGCCTTTGGCTGAGGCTAGTGGTCAAGCATGTGGGGTTCCACCCCAGGAAGTGTTGGGTTAAGGCTGGAGAGAGTGTGGGCCTGACTGGAAGACTGGAAGGTGATGGCATCTTTCTTCCCCAGGTTCCCACGCCACTATGGACTTTTGTCAAGTCTCCTCTCTGGGCCCTGCAGAGGGTGGGGGTGAGGAAGTCACAGGGCCAGGGTCTGAGTTTGGGGCAGAGTCTGGTCTAGGACTGGAAGAGCACAGTGCCTTCGTGTGGCCCATGGTCCACCTGACTCCATGTCCCCGCCTAGGCGCACCCCTCACCCTACAGACCTGTATCCTGGTCCCTCCAGCCTTCCCACCTGCTACTGCTCCAAGCTGGGAGGGGAGGAGACAGTGGCACCACCTTCTTTTTGGGGTCAGTGGACTGGGTGGGACCCCAGCACAGACAGCTGTCCTCTGGAAAGGGAGCCCCATTAGGAGACCTAGGGCATCACATGCCATTTGGCTCCCAAGGCTGAGAAATGACATCATTTATAATCCAAACATGTGGCTTAACAGGATAGGGTGAGCCTAGGCCCTTGAGCCTTAGGGTTCCAGTTTAAAGGTAGCAGCCCAAAGAACAGGAGGGGTCTGCAGCTGGGGAGGCCACACTCCACTCTGCTGGTCACTCTATCCACCAGTGTCACAAACTTGTGGATGTCCTGGGCTAGTACCTCAGGCTGCTTCTGGGTAGGAAAGTGGCCCCTGGCTGGGCCAGTTACTCAGCAATGCAGGACAGAATCACAGGTTCCTATTCCCTGAGGTCCATCTTTGCTCAACCTCCCACTCCTAGCTCCTTCCAAGGGAAGATGCCCAGGTCCTGTGGCCCATTAGTCACCTGCTCACAGCCTACCTCTGCAGCCCTCGTCTATATCCTCTGCAAGTACGTGGTAGACAGGCACAGCCTCTACTTCATCTACATCCTGGCCAAGCTGGATATGTGGCTGAGGTGGAGGCTGGTGTGGGGTGGGAATGGAACAGGGGCATCACAAGGCCCCACTGTCCACCCAGACTCTGGATCCTTGTCACCACACCCCACAACTCTGCATCTCATAGGACTGGCCCTGGGTCTCCCACCACCCCGGCCCCTGCTGCTCCTAGCCAGACAGTGTAGGCTATGAACGCACCCCCTTCCACTTGGGGTCCCCAGGGAAGACAAACCCTGGTGCAGATAGCTGTTCCTAGGAAGGGGAGTACTGCAAATCATTTGTCTCTAGTGGTTCTGAAATGTGACATCATTTATCATTCAAGCACATGGTTTCACATGGGAAGGGAGTTAGGGTGGGGTGGGCCTAAGCCCCCAGGCCTTAGGGGTGGGGTTCAGGACAGCAAGCCCAAGAGCAAGCAGGACAGGCTGATAGCTAGGGAGGACACACTGCACCCAGCAGGTCACTGTTGCTCCACCAAAGTCACAAACTTGCGGATGTCCTGGGCCAGCAGCTCGGGTTCCTCCATGGCAGCGAAGTGGCCCCCACGAGCCATGTAGGAGTAGGAGAGGAGCTTGGGGTACTTGGTCCTCACCCATCTCTCAGGGAGGTGCAGTAACTCACAGGGGAAGGCAGCAAAGCCAGTGGGCACAAAGACCTTCATCCTAGAAGGACATAGGGCCAAAGAGGAGTCTGAGAGTCACATGCAGCCACACAGAAAAAGGCAGACTGTCGCCAACTAGTCAGCTACCCATCATTACTTCCTCCTTGCTGGGCACTCCCTTTCCTGGCAGGAGTCTAGGGCAGCCTGTGGCACTAACCTTTGCTGCTTTCCTAGATCCCCCAGCTCTGTCCAAGTTATAGCCCCAGCTGTGCCACTCCATGGGCCATACTCACCCCGCATGCTTCTGGGTCATTAGGCCCTGGCCCAGGTTCTCCTTGTAGTAGCGCTGGGAGGAGATGATGCTCCCTGTTGTCCAGTAGAGCATGATGTTGGTTAACAGCTCGTCCAGGGAGAACTTCCTGGGAAGCACAATAGGAAGCCAGGCTGAGGCAAGAACAGGGCACAGCAGGCAGAGTACTGCACAGCCTCATGCCTGGAGTGCTGAGCCCCCATAGCTAGGGTAGCCAGATGCTGCAGGAGCCTCTCCAGAGCCCCTGACTATAGGTATGACAAAGCCTGAGTCAGGCAGGGAGTTGGAATCATGCACTGCAGAGGCTGCAGCCTGCCTATCCTCCTGCAGCCACTTCCAGAGGGCACTACCTCTGGATACCCTGTACGGCTCCTATTCCTCATCACCCTGCTGTGAGGCTTGGAGCAGGTCACCAGGTCTATGGGTGACTCCATACCCCCATACACATGTGGTGATGATAGCCATGGGTTAGTGTTTGTGGTAAAGCTCAGAATACTAGTGGTCACCCTACCAAGAGCAACATGGGAGAGGATGAAAGGGAGGTTTAGAGGTGGACAAGGGGCCTCACCTCTCCAGGCCTCCATCCTCCAGGTCTCGGAATTCTGGATTGGTCCAGGTGGAAAACTTCTCCAGGATGTAGGCAGCTAATCCCACCGGAGAGTCATTCAGAGCACAGCCTGTGTGGGAAGAGGCACAGCAGACTAGGCTTGCATAACCACCTGCCCTAACCCTGGGGTTCTCACACTTCACTTCCCCAGCCTCTGGCCTCTGCAGCTCCAGAGGTGAGCCAGGAAGATCCCTCCCAGATCTGATGATGTTTCACATACTTCAGGCATAGTTTCCTTCAGACTGAAAGATCTGCAGCTCTGAGACTGGTGAGATGTGAGTAAAAAATATATAGGAGTGGGGCTTTTACTTTATCTATTTAGCTGTGATGGAACTTAAACCCAGGGCCTCATGCTTGGAAATAAGTGCTTTACCACTGAGTCACAACTCAGCCCAGCCCACAGTGCTGGTTGTAAAAAGGAGGGTCATTTTTTTTATTTTTTAGGAAGTAGGGTTTTTGTTTTTTCAGGGAGGAAGAAGAACTTACAGGTGATTCTTACCTCTGCTTTATGCTTCGTGTATTTAAAAATAAATTTACAATGAGCATATACTTTATAACTGGAGCAAAAATTGTATTATAAGGTGCTATTCCACTCATGAGCTGCCTCATGTGAGAGACTGTGGGGTTGCCATGAAAACTAGGAAAGGCTTTGGCGTGGGCAGAATGGCTTCAGGAACTTGCCAGTAGAATCCAGAGCTGAGCCCGTGGGCACCTCTGGGGTCATCTGTCCCCTAGCTCCCTGTCTTCCCTTGTCTTTACAGCTCTATCAGTTATATAACACTAGGAGTGATACAAATGACTCCTGTCCATAAAAGAGCTCCAGTGGATATGTATTACTCTGTGGATGTGGATGGGTTCTGCCTCCATTAGCAAATTATTTTCTTACTTGCCTCTGAATACTTGCTGTTTTGTAACATTTTACTGATTAGTTTATGAATTAATGAATTCAATAAGATCTTGGACGTGTTCATTTCATGTACGGATGAGAATAGTGATTTTTAGCTTTTTTAAAAACTGAGTTCCAACAGGACCCTGGTGGCAGAAGTAGTTGCTGGGCCTCCTCACTACTGCAGGGAAGTCCTCCAGTCCCTCAGCACATACTCCCTTTGCACCACTGGCACAAGCTGCACAGAGCCAGGCTTCTCCACCCTTTGCCTCCTCCTTCCCTCTGCTTCTTGGTACTTGGCATGACACAGGCTGGGAGTGGGGTGAGGGGTCAGGAACCAAAGCCACTGCAGATTCTGTATCAGCCAAACAACTGGATTAGCCTGGGACTGGATGACCATATGCAAACCCACTTCTCTAGGGGAACGCCATTAAGGGTTAAAAGATCTCTGAGTCCCTTACAGGGGTTTTCACCTGTGGGCAGTGTCCTGAAGACCATGAAATCCCCCACCTCTGGGTACTCACCTACAGTGTCCGGCTTGGTGGCCTGGATGTGCATGTAGCCACTCTCCCTCATGATGCTGTAGAAAACCTTTTCCTTGAAGGGGTAGATCAGCTGTATATCTCTCTCAGTATAGCCAAGAAGCCTCCCAATACGTTGCCCCAGGAGAAGGGTCAGGGTGTAGGTATTTCTTAAAATTAATGCCATGTTCAAGTGCAGGCCTTTCACGTGGCTGAGGGCAGAGAGTGGCAGGTGAGGCTGGGCTTGCACTGAGGGAGATGGTCAGACACAGGCGAGGGCAGAGACCAGTAGGGACAGCCTCCCTGCTCTCCCCACCTGGGTGGACCCTGGTACATGGGGCCAGGTCAGCTGCTGGCAGGTAGGGCTGTTGCAAGCAGCTGTGCCCAGCACCACGTTCTCTTGGCCATGGGGTCCTGATGGGACCTTACCTGGGCACCAGCTGAGCCATGTTGGTGCAGATCTGGGCCCCCCAGTCTCCTCCCTGAATGTAGAACTCCTGAAAGCCCAGCCTCAGCATCAGCTTGTAAAAGATCCGGGCAGTGGCCACTGTATCCAGGCCTGGTTGTGAAGAAGAGGAAAATGAATTCACAGGGAAGTCACTTCCAGAGTGCAGGGTGCCCTATGAACTCCTCAGACTCCATGCCTCCATTGGTGCTGAGGCCAGCTCCTCACAGGCAAAAGAGGCTCAGCATGATACCATGTGGCCAGCACCTGCCTCAGATCAGGCACTAAGCAGGCAGCACGGCTCTGCCGGGCTCTGGTAAGAGCCTCATTGGCCTGGAAAGACCTCAGGCCAGATCTTAGCCAAGCTAGCATTTTAGCACAAGAATGCCCTCAGAGTCCTCCTGTCTCATCCTCCCCAAGAGCCAGGTGGGAAGCCCAGGCCATGCTTGGCAGGACAAGGTGTTCTAAGCCAGTGGCAGCTCCTTACCCTTCTTGCTGGATGCCTCTGAGAAGCCGTAGCCAGGGATGGAGGGGCAGATGACTTCAAACACATGTTCATCACTTAGGCCGTGGCTCTTGGAGTCCATCAGAAGCGGGATGATCTTATAAAACTCGTAGAAGGAGCCGGGCCAACCATGCACCATCAGCAAGGGCTTTGGGGTGCAGCCTGAGGGCAGCTGTTGGGGCTTTGCGTGGACAAAGTGGATGTCTAGCCCTGGGGACAGAATGCAGTCAGGGTGGCACAGGCACTGGGTGCTGCTGAATTTAATGCCCTGTGGGAGTGGCCACGGTCACCTCAGCTCACACTACACTCACCATGCCATGTCCTCAGACATCAAGACCCCCCACAACACACACACACACACAAGAAAACACAGCCAGTCTGTGCCCGCATGGCTGGGCTCCAGGCCAAGATAGTTCCTAGCTCACAGTACAGCTGCATATTTTGTTTACTTTTTCTCTGGTGTTTTTGAGAGAGTGTCTCACTATGTGGTCCAGGCTGAACTTGGCCTTACAGTGATCATCCTGGCTTCAGTCTCCTTAGCGTTCCCATAGTATGTGGCATGGTCTCCCCACCCCCACCCACAGAGCTGCATAATTTAAAAGTTGTATGGGGGGAGAAAGAGGCCTGGAGATCCTGCAATAGAGGGTTAATTAGTTAGATTATATTTTAATAGTAACTATACTAGAATAGGTGTAGATGTATATTTAACACAGAAAATAGTTTATTGCTACATGGTAAAAGCAAATTAACAAGTCAGATCCATTGTATGATCCAGTTTTGTCACAGTAATATGTTTGCATATTTTATGTGGGTGCTCCTCAACTTACGTGATAAACCCACATGATAAACCCACCTTAAGTTGAAAATTTCTTAAGTCTAAAATGCATTTAAGGAAGATGGCATAGTGATGAACAGCAGTGAAAGAGCCTCTCTGAGATTTGATGTCCAGCTGCTGGAACATAGCAACATGGGGAAGGGGAAAAGAAGGGAAGTGGGTTCCTGGGAGCCAGGAAGGATCTGAAGTAACAACTGAAGCCCCTGGGGAGAGTGAAGAGAGACACTTCAGTGAAGAAGGAGGAGGTGACAAGCAATGCTTTCTCCCAGAGCTCTGACTCTGCGTGGGAGGGGCAGCTCCAGCCTGTGGCTGCTGGCAACCTCAGAGGCCTCCACAGACAAATGAGCCAGTGGAATGGAGCAGCGGACACAGCAGACTGCGGTGACTGCTGAGTTCAGTTCAGATGGCCCCAGGAGAGGGTGATTGGTAGCCAACTTGCAGAGGGGCTAGCTGAGCTCAGAACACAGAACAGCGGCAGGCTGACTCCATCTAGCAGCTGCCAGTGTCAGAGTGAGGTGAGTTCAAGTAGGCGGGGGGTTAAGTAGCTGAGTTAAAGCCAGCAAGCAGCCAAGTCCAAGCCGGCAGGAGGTACATGGAGTGTTGCAGGCTGAACAAACTGGGTTCCAGACTCCCAGCCAGAAACCAGCCTGAACTTCAGTGGAACTAAAAATGCAGGCTTTCTGGGATTATTCACTACCCTGCCATGAATCCACAGCTGGCCTGTTGGGATTCATCAACACAGATCGGGCTCTGTCTGCCCAGTCTATCAGTGACATCAGAGACACACCTTGAACTGGACATTTTTTTCTCATTTTTTTCTCTCTTTTTTTCTTGTTTGTTCTTGTTTTTATATGAGTGTGAACAGTGTTTCTAGTTTTTTTGTTGTTGCTGCTTGGTTCTATTCTTATTTCTTCCTTCTCTCTTTCCCTCTTGTCTTCTTCACCAGTTTCCCAAAGTTTGCATAATCTCATTTTGTCCTCCAGCCTTGCTTCTAATCTCTTCTTCTTCTATTTCTTTATTTTTTCCCCTAACTGATTTTACATTTTCTCCCCTGAGGGTAAAATCACCATACGGAGGGCTTATTTACTGTATATAATTTTTTGTCTTATTTTAGATTTTGTCATATAACCACAAATCTAGTTCATAAAGTTAAAGGTGGCATCACTTCTCGGCCTTTTGGCTAAGATCAAATGTAAAGTTTTGTTTTTTTGTTTTTTTGTTTTTTTTTTTTTAGTTTTTCTCTGGTACCGGGAAATGAACTCACGACCTTGCGCTTGCCAGGCAGGCGCTTTTGCCGCTGAGCTAAATCCCCAGCCCCTAAGATCAAATATAAAGTTAAAAGTGGCAAATTAATGACAGTTGGTCACAGATTTATTGTCACAAATTTATCACAGTTTGTCATTTTCTAGGCTGTGTTTGATGCTACTGTAATTGCTGATTATACTACATTAGCCAAGGTAACATAATTGTTCTATCAGTTGTTCTTCCTGGTATGCTAAGCCTGAGATTGCCTAAAAAATAACATAGGCCAGTGCTGAAGAACCAGGGATTAGGCCAAATAGGCAGCAAATTCTCCCCAATAAATTGAAGAGATGGGATCTTGTCAATAGACTCAAAACCCAAAGGCCAGCTACACCTGGAAGACATCTGAGAAACAGTCATTTCTTGAGGGTTCTAACTACTAGCAACAGAGCTACTGCCATGAGCAATTTACAAGTGTCAACCCAGGACTTACACTTAAAAGAAGAAAAAGGAAAAGAAAATGAGAAGACACTTAAGCAAGATGCAACCCTAGACTTCCAGGTGAAATGTGAAACAATGAGGTGAAACAATTCAAAAGCCAACCATCTGGTCCCTCTGCACTGATAACAGCGAAAGTAACAAACCAGATGAATGAGGCTCTAGAAAAAAATCAAATCAGAAATAATTTCTCAGATAATTACAGAGATAGTGACCATAACGAAAGACATGGTTAGTCTAAAGCAGATACAGATTTTTTTAAAACTAGAGGAGCTTAGGAAAATGACAGAAAGCATGACTGCCTAACACCAGAAAGAAATGGAATCCATGAAACAGATTCAAACAGATATCTAGGAAATTAAAAATGCCACTGAAAGTATATGCAGCAGAATGAGCCCATGTGGGGATAGAATCTCAGATATAGAAGACAGGATTGCAATTAACAATCATGAAAAGAAAGATTTTTCAAAAATAGCAAGGAAAAAAAATTTAAAAAAATAAAAATAGCAAAGGACCATGAAAAACCAAATCCAACAACTGCTAGATTATGCAAAGAAGAATAAGATTGACTGGGGTCAATTAAAAAGTAGAAGATAGTATAAATGACATAAAAAACCTGTTCACAGAAGTAATGGCAGAAAACTTCCCAAGCAGGGAAAAAATTTTGACATATTTGAAATGGTGATAAGTGAGGCATACAGAAATTCAAGTTGCCATGCTCAAAAAAAAATGTATAACAAGCATATAATAGTTAAGAAGTCAACACAAGAAAAGAATAATAAAAGCTGTAAAGAAAAGAAATAAATTGCCTCTAAAAGAAAGCCCATCAGAATCACAGCAAACTTCTCAACACAAACCCTCAAGTCAAGGAGAGGTTGGAGTGCAGTATTTCAAGTCCTGAGAGAAAAAAAAAACCCTCCAACCCAGATTGATGTACCTTGCAACCCCACTGCAGAGTATCCATTGTTTCCCCTCATGATTAAGAGGCTGACTGGAAGCTCTGGCTGGACAGCAGATGACCAGACAGGGAAAAGATCCATATTCAAAACATGACTTCTACTAAGCGCATATTGCTTTCACACCATTGTGAAGGTGAAAAGTCATAAATAGAACCATCTCAAGCCAGGGACTGTCTGCATGGTATGTGTCTGAATTTAGAGGATTCAGAGAGTGAACTGGTTCTCCCTGAGCAGAAAAATTAATTGCTTATAATTTCTTCTTTGTGGTTTTGTTTTGTTTGATTTTGAGGCAGGTGCTTGCTATGTATTTCAGACTGGCCTCAGACTCATAGTGGGCCTCCTCCCTCAGCCTTCCAAGCACTGGGATGACAGGCATGTGCCACTGCACCTGGCATTCTTTGTATTTTATGTGCTAATTTTTCTGCAATAAACACATACTAAATGCACAACTTGGTCCCACTATAAGCACTAATTATCTTTTCCCAATTACAAAACATAGCTTTCTAATTTTTTTAAATTGGCAGAGGGATTATTTATTTTGCAGTGCTGTAGATGGAGTGAGTCCTGGGCCTCACAAATGCCAGGCAATCATTCAACACCGAGTAGGCCCACTACTGATAAGCACTGTGGAGTAGAACAGATTCTAGAAACTTTTTCTGGTACAACTGGACTCCAGGCACACTGCTTGTAACCTCCAGGAGGGAAACAGCCCTCACCATTGCTCTTCCCTCCATCCTGGACCACATTCCCACATCTCCACCCTGAGGCCGTCTGTTCCCGGGGCCACACCGCAAGGAGGGGTGCACGCTGCGAGTGACTGTTGGGCTGAATCCCTGTCCCCCTCTGCATCCCCAGAGGAATACCTGAGACCAGAAAGGCAAGAAAGCAGGACCCGTTGAGAGAGAGGAGGAGGAAAGAAGGAAGGAAGGGAGGCAGGCAGGCAGGCAGGCAAATCATTCCAGAACTTGTGTGTGCTCCTGTCCTACTCCAGAGGACTCCATTTCTCCCTAGCCCAGTGATGGTAAACTTCTAAAGCTTTCAGTGACAGCCCAATGCAGCACACATGCCACAGGTTTGCCACCACTGCCCTAGCCCCTTCATGTTCCCCCTCAAGCCCAGTCTCGCCTATCAGAGGACAGTGGCACTTGCTGACAGGCCTCTGGGCCAGCACTTCTACTTCCTGTCACATCACCTTCCCTCTCGAGAGCAGGTTCATCACTGCCTATCACATTCAAGCCTTGGAGACAGAGGAGCAGCCACGGGCAGCACTAGGACCACTGGGCATGCTCTGCAACTCCACAAGCTGGAGGGAGGTTTGCCTGGATAAAAGAAAAGATTCAGAGATTAAACTTTCTGAATCTTCATGCCACACAGGCATGAAAAAGCAAATACTGTGTCAACCAATGAACAGGAGAAAATGTTTGTAAATATCATACCTAGTAAGGGATTAATACCCAGAATATATAGAGAATGCCTAAAACAGGAGAGGGGAGGGCAGGAGAGGGGTTAGATGACCAAGAGATGATCGAAAGTTACCAGCTCAGGCAACACCTTGAGTTTAAGAAAAAGCAGAATTCTGAGACATGCTACAATGCAGATGAAGACCAAGGACAGCATGCAAAGGGAAGTTAGTCATATATAAATGACAAATACTCTGTGATTCCATTGATGGGGGTACTGAAGTTGTGAAATTCCCAGAAACAAAAAGAATGGTTGTCAAGGGTAGGGAGAGGGAACTAGGAAGCGATTGTCCATAGCACTGAGTTTCCATTTGGGACGACAAGAAAGTTTAAGAGATAGTCGGGAGTGATGGTTTCATGAAGATGAACCACCTATCTATTTACTGCCACTGAATTGTACCCTTAAAAATGGTCTTGATGGTAAATTTTGTTAGGTATATTTCACAACAACTATATGATTGTAAAGTGAAAGGTATGGGTCTGGTTTTCTTAAATATTTCCAACTTTGATTCTAAGTCTTTCTGCAGTTAAAAAATGCTTTTCCAGGCTGGGTGTGTTGACGCACACCTGTAACCCCACCACTCGGGAGGCTGAGGCAGGATTGCTGTGAGTTTGAGGTCAGCCTGGGCTACAAAGTGAGTTGAAGGCCAGCCTGAACTGCAGAGTGAGACCCTGTCTCAAAAAGACAAAAAAAAAAAAAAAAAAAAAAACCAAAAATGCTTTTCCACCACAGCAAATATTAGCTCACCCATAACAATGCTGTCACCTTCCCAAGAAACATTCAAGACACACACTGCCCCGGTGAGTCTATGTGACACCAAGGGACAGCTGGGACATGTGGTCTAGAGCTGCAGAGAGGACATTTTTATAGGCCTGGCCAGATGAGCACCTTTGTACAGTGACATCCTGGTCTCAAGACTTTGAAGACTGAGGTCCAAGTCTCCATCCTTCTTGTAATGCACCACCACCTTGTTGGACAGAGCCTGCATCTCTCTGGCTTTTGAAGCTGGTCATGGTGGTGCGCACCTATAATCCCAGTGTGGCTGGAGATTATCTGGGAGGCTGAGGCAGGAAGATTGCCGTAGGCTTGAGACCAGCCTGGGATACATAGTGAGTTCAAGGCCAGGTTGAACTATACAGTGAGATTCTGTCTCAAAAACAAAACAAAACAAAATCCAACCCCCTCACACAAAAAAACCCAAAAATATATCTCTGGCTTTTAAATTATATCTGTATTCTCCTGGGTAGTCTTTTCTGTCAAAGGGGCTATTTAAGATAACTCCAATCATACAAATCTTGACTTTTATAAAATTCTATTCTTGTAAAATGTACATGTACTTATTTCACCATTCCTTAGAAAGACATTTTAAGACAAAGAGCCACACACTAGTCTACCTGTCATAAATTTTTGTGTGTAACAAAGAGATTTCTGAGTCACAGGATCTGTTCTGCCAAGCAGCTACACCTTAAGAACTAGCCAATCAGGTTAGACTGTAAGGCTACACTCCCACCAAAAGGGCATGGCCTAGTGCATCAGGAAATAAAAAGTCAGCAAAGTACTTGTGTGTGTGCTGGCTGGCTTTGTTTAGCGTAAACCACACACCCTTCTGCAGCAGTAAAGTTTGCCTTGATGAGAAACTTCCCAAAAGTCTAGTTACTTTTGTCCTGTTTGCAACACCAGAAATTTATGTCCAACAGTATCACTAAAGACTGAGGGCATTGTCTTTGCATTCTAGCAAGGTTGCACCTCCCAGCTGCACCCCAGGGACCTGCAGCAGCCCCCTCATGCAAAAGGCTCCCCATGGATCTCCCCGGCCATATTCAGCAAACACACCTTCGATCTTCGTCTTGAAGTGAGGGTACTTGTTGAGGATCTCCACCTGCTTCCTCCAGTCAAATTCATTGCGCCAGTACGACAAGATCTTCTTCAGGTACTTGGAGTTGAAGCCATAGTGGAATCGGCTGCCCTCCAAAGATGGGGTTAAACGGAACCTATCAATCCTCTGGTGTAAGTCCTGCAGTGGGACCAAAGGCCCAAGGAGAGAGGGCAGGCAGAACACAGGAGAAAGTGGGTTTCACAACAGAATAAAGCCTGCAGATGCTGTGCCTTGACAGTGGCAAAGCAAGGCTCCCACATCACCAGCACATCATCCCAACGGAGATGTGCTTTGTCCTGAACTTGTGAGACTCCTGCCTTCGCCTGCTGAGTACTTGGGATCACAGACGTGCACCAGCACACTGGCCATATCACTGCACATTTCACGTTCACTTTCCATTTTTCATCTTTCCTTTCTTCCTTGTAGTGCTGAGGGCCAAACTGCTTCACCACCCCCATTTTTGAAAGCTGAGACTTGTAGAGTCAGTAACCCTCAGTGCTCAGCCACCACCCCGACAATGGGGAGCAGGGCTTGTGTGCCTTGGGCTTAGTGCAGCTGGTTTTTAATTCCCTTCCTCAGAATTCTCACAGCATTTTACCAGCACACCGTGCCTCTCACCACTCATCTTCTGAACACTCATCTTGTTCACCATCCTGCCCCAACTACTGGACAACAAGCTATAGGAAGAGCAGTCCCTGTTTTCTTCCAGCACACAGTAAGTGCTCAAGGAGTACAGGATAAGAGATGGACAGGTTTGCGCTGGTCCTGCCACTCCACCCCAGCCTCACCCTTCAGGGGGATCTCAGGCACTCAGGACTTCCCTGTGTCCCCTCCTGACTGCAGCAGCCAGGAGCTGGACCTGAGTTCAAATCTTCCTGTGTGTCAGCTTGATCCCTGGAACACACTGCTTCACCTTTCTGAGCCTCCCTCCCACTGCTGAGAAGGCAACAGGATTGCTGCAGCCTAGACACAGCCAAAGTGCTGACACACAGCAACCGCTACAGGCCTGCCCTGCCTCTCACTGCTCCCTGGAACCACTGCTCTGGTGCAGGAAGCCCCTGCCTCGCACATGCCTGTGCTTCACAAGGCCTTAGGGGCCAGAGGAAGTACAGACAGCTGCTCTCTAAAGCCTCCAGTGCCTGCCCCTGGTGCCTCACAGCCTTGCCAGCTGCATACGCTGGGCCTCGGGAGGGGAGAGCAGTAGAAAGGGTGGGGGACATAGAGAACTCCAACCAGGGCTGTCCCCCCAGCTCTGTCACATGAACTGCAGCCTTGACAGGGAGGTGCCTTACACTGATCTCCTCCTCTGAGGTTTCCACTTTGAAAGGGTGGATGCTCTCATCCTCCCTGGCTGTAGACTTCGTCCCTGGGCCCCACCAACCATCTTCAAGTGGCAAAGTCTCCTCCTTGTCCCGGGAGACAAACCAGTAGATGAGGAAGCCCAGCGTGGAGGCGAGGAGAATTTCCAGCCACATGACTCCTGTGGGATGAAGAAGAAACCATCAGCAAGAGAGATGACCCGCCGAGGAACTGATCCCCACAGGCTCCTCACCAGTGCCTGTCCCACCCAGTATATTTGTCTAAAGAAACTGTGACTAGCCAGGTATGGTGGCACATACCTGTGATCCCAGCACTGGGGAGGCTGAGGCAGGAGGATTGCTGTGAGTTCAAGGCCAGCCTAGGCTCAAAGTAAGTTGAAGCCCAGCCTGAACTGCATAATGAAACCCTGTCTTAAAAAAGACAAGATAGGAAGGAAGGAAAGAAGGAAGAGAGAGAGAAAGAGCAAGAGAGAGAAGAAGAAGAAGAAGAAGAAGAAGAAGAAGAAGAAGAAGAAGAAGAAGAAGA
>NW_004955520.1:128858-142555 GCF_000276665.1 Chinchilla lanigera
GAAGAAGAAGAAGGAAGAGGGGGAGGGGGAGGAGGAGGGAAGGGGGAGGAAAAGGAGGAGGAGAAGGAGAAGGAGAAGAAGAACAAGAAAGGATAAAAAGGAAAAGAAGAAAAGAAAAAGCCAGGAGTGGTGGTGTACACATGTAATCCCAGCACTTGGGGGGCTGAGGCAAGAGCATTGCTGTAAGTGCTGTGAGTTTGCGGCCAGCCTGGACTACACAGAATTCAAGGCCAGCCTGGACCACACAGCAAGACTCTGTCTCAAAAAGAAAAAAAAGAAAAGAAAAAAAGAAAAAAGAAAAGATGAAAGTTGCCAGAATAAAAAATGCAGTCATTTGTGTCAACCCTGCCAAAAAAAATAAAACTGGGAGATTATGAAAGCAGGATTCTTCCACACGATTACTTCACAGCAGCTATCACAAAAGACTGCCAGGACCAGAGCTGGCAGAGCCACTGTGAGCTCCACAAAGCCCATCTGCAAAGACTCCTGCCCCACAACTCCATTCAAACTTCAGCTGGTGCCATGAATCACCCTGGCCAAGGATTACCATTTGAAAATAACTGATGTAATCCTCTTTGCTTTGTCTTTAAAAACTTTCACACAGGGGAATGGTGGTGCATGCCTGTAATCCCAGCAGGAGGCTGAGGATCACCATGAGTTCTAGGCCACCCTGGGCTGTATAGTCAGTTCAAGTCCAGCCTGAACTGCAGAGCAAAACCCTGTCTCAAAAAAACCTCCTGCCCTTGCTCATATGCCCACACTTTGCTATGGCACAACAGAACAAGACACAAAACCATCTATGGCCCTAGTAAGCCATGCAAACTGCTGCCACACTGGGCTGGGCAATAATTTACCTGTCCCAAAGTACAATTATGTGCAACCACAACCCTAGCGAATTGGAGCATAAGTTCACCACCTCCAAGACAAACCCATCTCCTGTTGCTACCTCTCCTCTGCTGCCCTTTGCCACCCTGGGCCCCAAGGATGGACATCAACCTGTGTTGCAACCAAATCGCTTACTGCATTTCCTAGATATTCAGCTGTGCTTAAATCCTCATTTCTCTGGTTCTGTGCCTTTTTTCTTAGGAAAGAAAGAAGAATGTGATCTCTGAGGATCAATACCCAGATTCTGGTCTGGTTCCCCTCCTCTATTTTCTCAGGGAAGTCCCCCCAGCATGTTCAAGTCCAGAGACTCTGCATGAGGAAAAGGAGCTTCCCCAAGGCAGGTCAGGACCTCACTGGAGGGGAGATCACAGAGTTGACCAGGAGGGCCCAACACCAGCCTGACCATGATGGATGTCCAAAACTTGAGGAAGCCCCTGCTAGGAAACCACCGTCAGCCCACATTCAGGCAGGATGGGTGCTCAGGATCTTGCTAGGATATGCAGAGCCCTGGGCTTGATGCTGCCACAGCTGCCCTTTAAAATAAGAACTGGGCGTTGGGGGCTGTTCCTGGAAAATGAGGGCCCACAAAGGACCAGAAATAGAGGCACCCAGGGTCCAGACAGGGCATCAATGTGCACACAAGTCTTTCAGTACAGTGGGAAATATTCTGGAAAACTACTGTTCCTGGCCGTCTTGGTTACTTTTCTTGTTGCTGAATACCTCACACCCAAAGTTAAAGGAGGAAAGGTGTATTTAGCTCAGTTTGTAGAGGTTGCAGATCATAACTGGCTCCAAGGCAGGGTGGCATGGCAGACAGGCATCACAGAGGAGAAACAGTCCATGGCAGAAAGAAGGCAGCAAAGCAAGCAAGGGACAAGACAAGCCTCTTTCTGCCCCTTATACTGTATCCAGGGTACTGGGGTTAGAGTGGTGCCAAACCAACCAGTGGACTGATTTAGTAATCACCCACCCTTACTCCTAGCACCCTTAATCCTAGCATTGCACCGTGAATCAATCACACACTCTAGATTCAGCCACCTCTGAAAAAACCCCACTGCACGAGGCCTTGCAGGACATCTAGACACAGCCACAACACTGGAAGAGGCCCTTCACCACCTCCTCTCCCTCACACGGTACACAGGCAAGTCGCCAGGGTCTCAGACTCAGCTCCTTTCCAGCCGCTCCCTGCCCAGAGTCCTGGTCACCCAGACTGCAGTACATGACAGCTTTCAAGACAGGCAACCCAAGCACACTCTCAAACCCACAAGGACTTCTCAGAACCCATCACAGCCAACTTTCTGGAAACCATTTCCCGCAAACCCAACCTTGAATGTCCCAGCTACTCCCTGGCAGCGGTGGCACTCTGAAGTTCACACATGGCACGCTGATGGCACTCTAATAATTAGATCTCAGTGGGGAAGGCAGGGACTACATCCAATCTGATCACTACCACTGTGCCAACTCCCAGGATCCAGCCTCATGCACAGCACAGAGAGGCCCTGTACCAACACCTGTACCAGCTGCACAGGCACTAGAAACAAGACCAACTTTTGTAACGCTTTTTGGGTAGACAAAAGCATAGAGTGACCAACCTTCCACCTGAAAGTCCAATCTGCTCTTCTCACTTGGTTTCAGCAACAAGTGGCCACAGGCCCTCTGGTAGGTCAGAGCCCCACTTTCCCTTTCTGGGCAGAATGACTTTGTTGCCCTGATCCAGCTTGGTGTTCTTCCCTTTGAACACCTCAGCAGGAAGCTCAGGTGTGGAATCTATGGGAAAGGCAGTGGCTCCAGGTATGGCCCACTCACCACTGCCCTTTTATAATGCCCCCGCCCAATGACTCAGCTGATCTGCTCTATGCAATGTAGTTATTTCTGTGGACTTCAAACAGTAAACTAAACCTGACCCCAGTGACAACATGGTTATTGATCCACACCAGGGCCGTCTGGACAAAGGGAGTCTAGGAGAAAGGACATTTGGATAGCCCACCCAGCACTGCCCAGGACAGTATAGTAGCCCCTGATGTGCAGGCTAGTTATCAACAGTGAACTGCCAGTTTTCAGAAATAAATAATTCAAGCCAGGCATGGTAGTACAAGCCTGTAATCTCAGCACTCAGAAGGCTGAGGCAGGAGGATTCTTATGACTTTAAGACCAGCCTAGCCTATGTAGCCATTCAAGGGCTACATAGTCAGCCTGAACTACATAGCAAGACCCTATCTCAAAAAACAAAACAAAACAAAAAAAACCAACAGAAATAAATAATTCACAAATTTTAAATTTTGTCTCATTCTGGGTAAAGTGACAAACTTTCCTGTTGTCCTGCTCCATACCACCTGGGATATGGACCATCGCTTGATCCTGTCCACCCACACTGTAAATGATTCCTGCTGACCCCTCAGGCTCCAGAGCCACTGTCAAGGTAGCAAAGGTTTGTGTTCAAGTGGTCCTGAAGTAGGACAGAAGAACTAAAAAAGTAAAAAGAAGACAGGAAAATCAAGGTTTTAAAATTGTACATTTAAGAAAAACTGCAGCTTTAAGACAAGCCTTTTCCCTTTCAAGAAATTCACTCAAAAAGAAAAATTCCTAAAGGCCCTTTTAATTATAGTATATATAAATATAGCATAAATTAGGGCTGTTCGTTTCACCTGTAAATTGACCTTCCCTTCAGCCCATGAAGCAGCTGCACTGGTGACAGAATATCTTAACTTCAAAGCCATATAGATGGCTTGCACTGTAGGCTGAGAATACACATCCTAGGCCCTACTCCAGCTTGTAAGGTATTCTCATTTCTTTAAGCACTCACACTCTGCTCTTGAGTGCGTCCTACATCACTATCTCTAATAAACATTTTCATGTTTCTTTTACTGACACATCCTGAAAACTTTTTCTGAGATGACAGTCAGCAAATCTGCAAACTTTTTTATTTATTTGTTTGTTCATTTGTTTTTTGTCTTTTTGAGACAGGGTCTCCCTACGCAGTTCAGGCTGGCCTTGAGCTCTCTTTGTAGCCCAGGCTGGTCTCGAACTTGCAATGATCCTCCTGCCTCAGCCTCCCAAGTGCTGGGATTACAGATATGCGCCGCCACACCCGGCTCTGCAAACTTATTTTAAAAGCATAGGATATGTTGTTTTTGTTATTGTGTTTTTGTTCTCTTCTCTTTAAAATAAAAAAAATTACATTAAGTAATTTTCAGTTTAAAAAAGTAAAAGTATAGGATATTTCAGCCTCAGGAGCCTCACAGACCCAATCTAGTAATAGCCCATAATTGTAAATATGACCCCAAACCACAAGACTAGCAAAGCTAGCAACCTTATCACAGCATGGTGTCACAAATGCTCAACTGTATCATTACTGTGACTCTCGCACTATATGTAATTTATAAATTAAACTTCATCACAAGTACATCTAAGAAAAAAATGTAGTATACCTTTTTTTCTTTTTTTTTTTTCCGGTACCGGGAATCGAACTCACAACCTTGCGCTTGCCAAGCAGGCGCTGTGCTGGTCAGCTAAATCCCCAGCCCACCAAAAATGTAGTATATATCAGACTGGGGACTGTCCCTGGTTGAAGATACCCACAGTGTGGAGGGAGGGGTGTCTTGGAGCATGGTTTCCTGGGGGAAGGGCAGATACTGTGTAGCTAAAGTGAAGGGCAAAGTAACATTCACAGAGAAAATCAAAAGCTCTATCTCTTGCTCTCTAATTGAAATAACAAGAATACTGTATACTGTGTACTTTGCTCAAGGACCATGCCTTTGAGCCACAGGGCTCAGATAACACCTACTCAGCCTTTAATCTGTCCCCAGGTTACAGCCCTTTCTTTAACAGAAGGTTTTCAGTGTGCACAGGAAAGGTGTTCCAGACCAGCCTGGAATAACAACAGGAGGACCAGATCCCTAGGGAGCCACAATTCATGAACACATGAACCCTGACTTTCCTTTTCACTTAGGTAAGGTAAGAAGCAGAACAGGCAAGGGCCTGCTCTTGCCCCAGATCACAGCACAATTGTGAAGCAAAGAATGCATTCCCTGTCCGGCCCCACCTCAACCCCTAGAACCCACTTCCAGCAAAACCTTCACCAAAGCTCCCAGGCTGGACCACCTGTCCAAGGGGAAGGGACACCAATTACAGCGGCAGGTAAGGATACTGAACAAAGGGTAGGAGTCCATTTGTCCAATCAATCAAAGCCGTGCCTGCACTATCCACATGGCCCTGCTCATACAAGGTTCAGCCTGACTAGACTCCAGTGAGCCCAGCAGGAGGGATGAGGTTAGACCCTGAGTGTGCTGCCAGGCAAGAGGGGCAAGGGTTGAGACTCTGGAGAGGGCTGAGTCTGTCCACACACAGAGCTGAGACCCACGCTGCCCTCTGGTGATGGCCTGTGGGGAGGGGTGAGCACATGGTCCTGGACCCATGGCCCTGTGACTCCACAAGAACTGGGATCCCACAGCTCTTGGGTGCCTGGGCTGAATTTTACCAGCCCTATGATCCCAGGAGGCCACCAAAGCAGCCCCAGCCCTCTCAAGGTCTGCAGGCTGCAGTCCAGAAACAGCCCAGACGTTGGGCACCAGTCTGCAGGCTGAATGAAGCCTCCTGGGCAAAAACAGACCACCAGAGCATAAGACCCCTGAAACCCTGGTCTTCTTCCCGAGCCTGGCCCCAGCTGGGCATGGCTCCCTCCCCAAACATCTGCATTGCACGGGTGACAAAACCAAGGCTGAGTCACTGCCCAAGGTCAGACAGCGAGGAGGAGGCAGGGTTCAAACACAGGCCCACAGGGGTCCTACACACTCTGTGCCCTGCCAGGCCTCCTGCGTTCCTCAAAGCATGTGATTCAGGGAACTGCTCTTCTGAGCCAGGGCTTGAGACACCCCCCCCCCCCGCCTCTCCCAGGGTCTCTCCATAAAAGGGGCCTGACCTGAGATGGGCCTGCAAAGAGCACAGTGCAGCCTCCCCAGCAGGGTGGCTGGAGGCTCCTGCCAAGCAGGGGGCTCTACTGCGGTCACATGGACCATTAGCCAGGTGGGTCTGGGGTCTCCCCACCCACAAGGACTGCTTGCTGCCTGGCATGTGGAAGGACAGCTGGGCCAGGGGACACTTGAGGGCTCAGAAGCATCTGGGGCCATGGGGCTGGGCCTCCCCTTCTCTCATGGGCACTCCTGCCTCTGTCTCCCACCACCACCACCAGTGCAACGCTGTGCACACAAAGGTGCTGGATGACTGCACAGCCACACCTGGAGCCACTGCAAGGCGAGCACTTCTGGTTGGTCTCTGGCTGATGGGCTCAGTCGGGAGGACTCAAGACAGACATCTGCATTTGAGGAGGAGGGGCAGGTAGAGGGTGCCATCAGACTCTTGCTGGTGGAAGGAAAAGTGTCTGGGGAGCTGATGGTCTCTGCCTGGTTTCCCACTGGAGAGCGCACTCTAGGGACCTACTGTCTCCACCATTTGATCAGGGCTAAGGGAACGGCCATTCATTCAGGCCTTCCCTTAGGTCAGTTGGCAGTAGTGGGTTGGGTGAAGATATCTGAAAATTTCAGAAATAAGCAGCTTATGAGTTTTAAACTGAGTACGCTAAGCACCAACCATTGTGTCCTGCACCTTCCTCTTGGGACACTGCCTCACAGTGTCCTATTTGTCACACTGCCCACCTATTAGTCACTTGATTATCAGACCAATATTTGTGTAGTCCAGGGTTCATGCTCAAGTAGCCCTCATTTCATTTAATAATGCAAGAGTCAATATGGCACCTGGACATGCCAAAGAGAAGATGTAAAGCGCTTCCTGTAAGTGGAAAGATGAAAGTTCTTGACCTAATAAGAAAAAAAGCATATGCCGAGATTGCTGAGCTCTAAAGTCAGAACAAATCATTGATCCATGAATTCATGAAGAAGGAAAAGGAAATTCATGCTAGTTTTGTTGTCACACCTCAAACTGCAGAAGTTACGGCCTTGGTGTGTGGTAAGGAGTCAGTGAGGGTGGGAAAGGCATTGAAGTCTTTCTTCAGCTTCAGCATCCCCTGAGGCTCTTGCAAACCACCCCCTGAACACCTTGCAGGTGCCTAGAAAAGGGAGAGCTGAAGACAAAACTGGGCAGGTGCATGGACCCCACCGCAGAGGGCTCCAACCTGGGCCTGAGGTGCTGTGAGCACAGCTTCCCCCAGCCAGCGAGGTGTCCTTTGGCAGTGGCAATGCCCTGCACACTGACTGCTCAGCCAGTGTGACCTCCCGTCCAGAAGCTAGCGCAGGTAACCAAGAGTCTGGTGGGAGGTGCTCTCCCATCCCCCAAGTCAGGCCAGCACATCTTAGAGTTTATGATAAAGGGTTTCCCACCTGCTTTCCTCCTTGGGTGGTTGAAATTCCAGCTTCATCACTTACCAAAGAGGGGTGCTGGGTCTGTCCCCTCATTTATAAAATCGGGAATGTACAGCTGACCTCATAGCCTAGGGAGGGTGCTCTGGTACAGTGGTGGTTCTTTTCCTCCCCCAATCCCCTTTCACAGTGCAGAACTCCATGTTGGAAGAGACCTCAGAAGAGCCCTTGCCCTATCTGACTGTTTTGCCTATACCCCAGGGTCCCCTTACCACCTGTGTGCCCAGAAACAGGCTGGAAGTGACAGTATGGGGTAGAACACTGGTCTGGGGGCACCTGCTGGCCGCATGCCTTGCCCAAGGCCAGGATGTGCAAGGATGAAGGGACCCATGGGGCTGTGCACATGTGGAGCCTTCCCTCTTCCCATCTGTCTCTCCCGAGAAGCTGCATTCTCGCCATTAGAGGAGCACACACTGTTTAGCCTGTACCCTTCAAAGACAGTCCCTGGCCTCTACCCCCATGTCTTTCCTCTGCTTCCCTGCACCCCACAGATAACCAGCTCTGCTTCATCTCATGCCAGAAACATGAAGACTGGCCGCCATGGACTAGAACCTCTGAACCCTGAGCCAAAGGCCACCCTTCCTCCTTTACATCAGTCTGCCTCAGTTAAGCTGTCACAGCAACAGAAAGATGACTAAAACACTAGTGAAACCCCAGAAAGGAAACAAAATACAGTGAGAGCATCTGCTACTTTATACCAGCACCTGAAACCAGAGCACAATGGATCCTCCCCCAAAAGTTCTGGAAATGTTTTTATTTTCCTGCTGTCCATATCAGACAAAAAATATGATTCAAAGGGCAGACAAAATACAAAAGGTAGTGTCTGGAGGTGTTGTCAACTAAATAAGCTTTGTACCTTGGATTTATTGTTGTTGCTTTTCTTGCTGTAATGGGTACTGAACCCAGGGCCTTCACACTGAGCTACAAACCTGATGGAGACCACTATGAAGCAGCCCTGAGCAGGACTTAAATTAACCAATTGGCTTTTCATATTTACTTGTGAGTCTCCCCAAGACCTAGGCTCCCTGTCTGGAGATGCGTGGTGGACTCATAGTAAGTGAACTTCTGTGAGTCACTAATCCCTACTAGGGCCTGTAACGGCGGATGAAGCTGGAAAGTCTCAAAGGATAAGACAAGATCACAGCCAAGGACACCTGGATCCAACCTCAACTAGATAAAGACTGTAGCCTCAGGCATCTCACTCCTGGGTGGATTAACTTAATACCTTACTTGGAGAAGTCCTTGAGTAGTTCCGTCCTTCTTGACTGCTCCCTCTCTTCTTCTAACTAAATAAATATGGGCCAGCCAGAGAAGGTCTTGGCCTTAGCCCTGAGAGAATCTCAAATTCTGTGAGAGGGCTCTGATCCTGCTGGATCACTGAAATCTTCCATTTACCTCTTTTTATTTAGCCTTCACCATACACTCATTCGGGAAACTGCAGATCTGATCAGCCCGCAATAACTAAGGGATATTATTAACCCGAAACATACACAGCCCTTTTTTACTTTTTATTTTGAAATAGGGCCTCACCAAGCTGCCTAAACTGGGCTTGAACTGGATCTCCCTACCTCAGGTTCCCAGAGTGCTGGGATTATAGATATGTACTAACACACCCAGTTTGGAAAAATATTTTTTCTAGTCAAAAATGTACTATCTTCTCAAACACAAAATATTTGTGCATTTTTTTAAATATGAAAAGTCCTAAGGGCAAGAAATTCTCCCTTGAGATTCTATTTCAAAAGGAGTCATCCATTCACAGCACCAGAGCTTCCTGGACATTCAAGCCACTGCCCAGGAGTCTGCTGCCCAAGGCAATTCTTCTGCCTGAGAAGCCCCTGGACTAAGGTTTATCACAAACCTGTGAATACCTGATGGTGAGCATGCAACAGGAAACTGACACTACAGGCTGCTCTGCCCAGGTCTGTGTCCAGGCAGGGCCTGGTTGCCACTCCACAGAGCCCGCTGCATGCCTGTCTCAGGCCTCAGCACCCACCTCCAGCCAGTTTTCTTAGTGTCTCCAGGCCTCCTCCAGTGTATCTGAAATGCCCCGTGGTCCGTGCCCCTAGGTTTGCCTCCCTCAGGCCCCCTCGAGCCTCCAGGAGCCTCCTCAAGGTCCTTCTCCTTCATCCTACCAAGCAACCCTAAGAGCTCGACCCGAATCCATCCTTCCTCACACCCCAAAGGCCCGGGATCCCTGCCTGATGTATGGGCTCCACCCTGCCCCAACACTGCACTCGGTAGCCAGCGGTCTTCTGGAAACACAGCCTTGACTCCATCATACTATTGTCCTTGAAGAGCTCCTAGTGCCCTTGTGGCAATGCAACCTGGCTAAGGAGACCACCAAGGTCGTGATCTGCTGGCCACTTCCCTGGCCCTGGCTCAGGCCACAGTGCCACCACACTCCCTCCTGCAGGCTCAGTCTCAGCTCCCACTTCCTTCTGCTGACTGGATCCAGCTTCCCTCCTGACCCAGTGCCCTATATTCTGTCACTCTCCATGTCACAGAGATAGTCCCAATCGGACCAAGTCTGCTCCATTCTCTTCTAGGCCACCAAGCATTTATTGGACACTCATTAAACAATGAAGGAATGACTTTGAGAATTTATTTGGATGACAGTGGAGAGAATTAATAGAACTTTTGAACAAGAAGACGGCTGAACTTTTTTTTTTTTTTTTGTCTTTTTGAGACAGGGTCTCGCTCTGCAGTTCAGGCTGGCCTTGAGCTCACTTTGTAGCCCAGGCTAGTCTTGATCTCGCAATGATCCTCCTGCCTCAGCCTCCCAAGTGCTGGGGTTACAAGTGGGTGCCATGACACCCAGCTTGAATTCTCCTTGACAAGTGACTAACTCGTTCAGTCTAGCATGTAAGCTCCAGGCAGAGGTTTCATGGGTGTATGCAGGTCTTCCTAGGAGAAGCCTGGGGAGCCAGGATTCTGGCTGCATTGAGAATATCAGGGGTTGGGGCTACACAGGTGAGGCTCAGGTTCAGAGATGGTCCCCCAGCATCCTGGGAGGGACTCCTCAACACCCAACCCAGGCCTTGGTCAGAAAATGCTTCTGAAAGTGCAGGAAAGCACCAGCTAATGATGACTCAGCCCTTTCCTGACCTTGGCCACGGGCACTCCAGAGTTGGGTGCCCATATCTATCTGAACAGAGGCCAGGAGTAGGCACAGCCCTGACACGGCGAGGGCGGAGGGTACACTGGCTCTGTCTCCTGAAAGACCGTGCAGCATCTGGTGACGCAGGCTCAGCAGGAGAACCTGGGGCTCCTTCTGGGGGATATTTGCCCCTTTGGGCTGAAACTGTAGGGCAGAGGGAGTGAGAGAGAACTGCAGCATGAGGCTGACCCAGCAACCGCGAGCTTCCCAGTTCACCCTTAGCCCTCCCAGCCTCATACGGGAATGGCGCCTGCCGGGAGAAGCAGACGGCTTGAAGCCACACCTTCCTGCTGCTCACTCCTGGTACAGTGCCCAGCAAGGCCCCCGGGCCCTCTGATGGCTCAGCCCCACACACTGACTCACTCAGGCGGGTGGTAGGCTGGGCCAGGAGACCGGGCCAGAAGGGACTGTCCTTGCCCTTATGGGGGCTGTGGCGGGCTCCATACTAGGCCCAAGTCCTTGCTTATCTCTGTGCATGACCAGAAGCACAGTGCAGAACAACTCAAAACAGCCAAAAAGGAAAAGAAACAGACAAAACAAAGAGGTGTAACAGGGTAAAGTCAGGGCAGAGACCCTTGGACAGAGGGGCTCTGTGACAGGCGCCCACTGGAGTTTCCCACCAGTCAGGGAAAGCACACACTCATGCCAGGCCCTCCCCTTGCCAGCTGTAACCTCAGGACAGGCACTGCTCCTCCAGGCCTCAGTCCCCAACACCACTGGCCTTGGCCCCTTAGAGAGGGGCAGCTACTTCCACTGTGTTTAAAGGCCACACAACTCATTTATCAATCTCAGTCCACGGAGGATAAAGTCACCACAGTGCAGAAAAGTAAGGTTATATTTATTTTGGACTAATTAGGACTGTGACCCAGGAAGACACAAATCCAAGTAGTCTTGGAAGTACACTCTGAGGTTTTACAGGCTGGGGCTGTCCCTAGCTGTCACTTGTTGGCCAGGGGTGAGACCTGGTGGCAGCAGTCAGCAGTCCTGTGAGGAAGGGGCTTGGGTACCCTCTGAGCACAGGAAGGGCCCAGGAGGGCAGCAGCACACAAATGTGGGCAGGTCTGTGCCCACGTGAGAGGCTCAGCAGCAAATATGTCTGAGGTCTCCCCACTCTTTTAAAGGCCCTGCACCAGAGCTTACCCATTTTCATTGCTTTTTGTGATGCCTGGGGAATGGAACCTAGGACCTCCCACATCCTAGGCAAAAGCCTTTATAGCAAGCTACATCCAAGCCTATTTTTCTTTTCCTTGATACTTCAGTGCAGGTTTTAAATACTATTATATTAGAAAGGCAAGATATTCATGTGCTAATGCTGGAGTTTCATCTCATATCCTGTTGCATGTCACTCTGCCAATAAAAATAAGGCTGCTGAATTTTCCACTGGTTTTAAATTACAGAGGGTGGAGAGCACATGAAACATTCCACCACTGGTAAGGAGGAAGCCCTGCTACCAGTGGGATTTTAACCCTCGGCAGTCTGTGGGAGCAGACATTCCAGTTCCGGGCTGGACATAGTAACAGGCATTTCAGGCCCCCCGGATCTTCAGAAGGCCCATGCTGACACCGGAGCAAGGGCCCCACGTGCCTCTGCTTAGGTTAGAGTTTGTTCCAGGGATTCCCTGGGCTGGTGGGGTTAGCTGCTGTGACAATGTCTAGGTCCTAAATGGGGAAAAAAAAAATCCCCCAAGGCTGAGATGAAGATGCTCGGGGCTCCTCGTACCCCACTAGACCTGGAAGTCCAGGACGGGGTTGATCTCCCCCCTGGGGCGTTTGCTGGGCCTGTTCCTGGCTTCCTTGCAGGGACACTGGTGCAGCAAGTCCCCCCAGGCAGGAAAGCTGGGAAGAGGAATATGTACCCACAAGGAGCACATCCACCCTCCTGAGAAGACTAAGCACTAGAGCCAAAGCCATGATCATGCTTTCTAGTAAGCTGAGGCTTCCCAGTTCCCCCAGAACCAGAACCAGAAGCACGAAGTCAGCCATCTCTGCGCCAGGCTGCCCAGCCCAAGCCCGGCCATGGTGGGGCTCCAGGGGAGCACCGCATGGCTCTCAACAGACCTCTGCTCACACCACAGCTTCCTGCAGCCCCCTCAGTCCCAGAGCAGCCAGGCCACAGCCAAGGGGGCACACAGAGCCTTCCTGGGAATCCCTAAGGAAACCCACAGTACCCAGGGTGAGAAGACTCAGAAACATCACCTCACAGAACCTCACAGCCTGAAGAAGCAAGGAGCTCCTTGAAGTGCACCAAACTTCCTCAGTCTGTTCATCACCTCCTCAAATGCTAAAAGAGCAAAACTCCTGCTTCTGTCACAAGACTCAGGGCCCAATCTGCGGGCAACCAGGGAATCTCCTAGAAAGTGTGCTTATCCCTCAGGAGTGCAGGCCCTGCTGTGCAGGTCAGAGACTGGCAGGAACATGAGGGAAAGGAATTGTGAGGGAAAGGCAGGGCAGCTACCATGCTAGCCCTGCCGCTGGGGAGGAGGGAAGGGCCATCCCCCTTCCCCCAAACAAACACCACGCGGCCACACTGCACAACCCTGAGCTCAGTTGTGTAACCCAGGACAGGGCCACCCCACATTCCCTGGGACCCACACCAGCACCACACCAGCACCCTTCAGACAGGGGACCAGGAAAGCAAGGCAGCACCATTTCACACAGCTAGGATTCTTGTAATGTCGCTAAGGTTCACCTCCACTGTCTTGCTAAGCAGCTATGTTCCCTAAGGTCCTTTCTTTCCAGAAGGGTGGGCAGACACCTGGGGATCCTCTCACAGTTTACCCAGCCAGCAGCTGCAAGCCTGGACTTTAGGCGTTGACATTAGGCTTGTAATTCCAGCACTTAGGAGGCTGAGGCAGGAGGATCATAGTTCAAAGCCATCCTGAACTACAAAGCGAGACTCTGACTCAGATACAAACCAACAAATCTAGTCCTTAAAGTTCACCCCTCAGGTAAACTGCTTTGGGGCCTTGGCACTTGGTATCCAATGGAATCTGTCTTTTAACCTAAGGTGCCCCGTTGTCTATTCAGGGCTGGGTTTCTCTCGATAGCGCACTTCACCTTGTAATACAATTCGTATTTTACAAAACTGGTTATTGCCCTCTCTAAAAGTCCCTCCAAGGGGATGAGGCAGGCCAGGGAAATCACAGCGCGGGTTAGCGACTGAGTTCAGGGCCAGAAACAGGGTCAGGTTCAGGCAAATCCAGACGGAAACGTGTCGCGCCCACACGGCACTCGTGAGGATCCCCGGGCGGAGGGCAGGGGCGGGGGGCGGTGGCAGGACCCAGA
>NW_004955520.1:142815-148201 GCF_000276665.1 Chinchilla lanigera
CGCCCGGCTCCAGCCGCTCGTCCACTGCTCCGGGTCGAGATCCGGCCGAGATCCCGGCCCGCCCCGGCTCAGGTCCCGCCCAGCCCGGGTCGCGTCCCGCGCGCTGCCCCGCCCGGGTTTCGGGCCGCGCAAACCACAGCTGGAAGCGGCCGCTCCAACGGCTCTTGATCCCCTTCCCTGGCGGCTCCTGGGGTTGCATTTCTCAAACGCACCCGTCCGCGACAGGAGTTTTAAAGCAAAACAAGCTTATGTTTGAACGCGGACGCACTACGCGCGAGGAAGTCGGGTCAGCACAGCGGCGCTCGGGGTGGGGGGTGCAGCGTCCTGGCCGCCCGCTGCCGTCGCAGGGTCCTTCGCGCCCCACGCTGGGCCCCCAGCCCTTGTCGGCCCCAGAGCCTGGCCCCCGCCGTGCTCTGCTTTCCCTCCTGACGCCGCGCGCAGGGACACCCTAGAACTGTGAGCAAGCCTTCTCTCTTTTTAAGTTGGTCATCTCAGGTACTTGTTATAGTCACGAAAAGCTAACGTCAGGCATGACAAATAGTGTACGGGGGACACTTCTGGATCAAAATTGTAGATCTGTTCCTGATTCAACAAAAAGGAAGTGGCCTTTATGGCAAAAACGCACACTACGAGTCTAACCGTGAGGAAACATCAGGTAAAGTAAGAAATATCCACAAAATAGCTGGCCTAAGGGCCGGGGATATAACTCAGCAGCACAATCGCCTGCCTGGCAAGCACAAGGTCCTGAGTTCAATTCCCGGAACAAACAAACAAAAAATAGCTGGCCTCCCCCTCAAACATGTCAAAATTGAGGTTAAGGGTGTGGCCCAGCAGCAGAGCACATGCTTAGCCTGAATGAAGCGTTTGACTAGTCTTGAGCACCACATACATACAACACATACAAAGTCAGTATCAAACACGTGCCCCTTGGCAAAGACAACGGAAGGCTGGGAAGCTATTCCCAACTCAGGGAGACTAAGGAGCCAGGAAACTAATTGCAATGCTCTTTTAGACTAAATCCTGACTAGAAAAAGATTTTATAAAGCAATTATCGGGGCTGAGTGTGGTGGTGCACAGCTGTAATCCCAGCGCTCAGGAGGCTGAGGCAGGAGAATCACTGAGAGTTTGAGGCCAGCCTGGTCTAGTGAGTTAAAAGCCAGTCTGAACTGCAAAGTGAGACCCTGTCTCAAAAAGACCAAAAAAATAAAATAAAAATAAATATATATATATATATGCATATATATGTATGCATATTTATATATTATTGGAATAGTTGGGGAAATGTGAAGGTCTGTAGTTTAAATAATAATGCTATATTAATCTTAAATATCCTGATTTTGAAAATTGAATTACTTCCTAAGCGAATGCTTTTATCTTGGACAATACTCGCTAAAGTATTTAAGGAGTAATGGGGTATCATGTCTGAAATTTACTCTGAAGTATTTTAGTGTGTGTGTATGTATTTATACAGAGGGGGGAATGAATTCTAAAGCAAACACAACATTGTGGTGAATACATAATTGGTAAACACATAAAGGCTAAAAATTACTGAGCTATTGGGTGGAGGGAAAAATGTCAGTTTGACCCAAGAAAGAGAAACTATGCTTGATTGTTAGTTTAGTTTGAAAACAATGTATGCTTCTGAGAACGTTCTGAACTTTGCAACACCTGCTTGCTGGAGCCGATAGGTTCCACTTTTCTGCCCTTGCAAAAAAGAAATTGTTCCCCTGCGCCAACCAGGATGTGGTTTTCAGGCTTGAAAGCTCAAATTTTCTTCGGTTCAGGGCTGCTCAGCATCTCCCTGTGCGGAGAACGGACCGACAGCCTCCGGCCCGGCTAATAAAGGCTCTTAAATTCCAATTTGGATTCTGGTCTCGGTTCTTTATTCAGGGTAACCCATTACAAACATAGTTGTAAGAAATAGTGTCCCTGGGTAAAGGGTATGCGGAAGTTTTGCTGCAACTTCATTGTTAGTTTGAAATTAAAAGTTTAAAAATTTGAGAAGGGTGTGGTAGCACACAGCTGTGTTTACAGCTACTCAGAAGGTTAAGGCAGGAGGATCACTGGAGCAAGACCCTATCTTTAAAAAAAAAAAAAAAAAACATTTAAAATATTAGCAGGTCAAATATGTGTTACTTATCTCAGTTCCCTGTAGGAAACCCTATGAAAGTAACTACAGAGCAGGAGAAAGAGGGGAGCTAATTAGCTCCACAGCTACAAGGGAATGAGGACAAAAGGCCACAATAAATAAACTTGGAAGACATATAGTAGAATGACTGACTTAGCAGAACAGACAGAGCTGTAACATTGTAAAGCTGGAAGCTAGCAAATACTTGCCTTAGATTTGCAGAAATCAGCAGACTCGGCTCTGGGCTAATCAGCAAACTCAAGCTCAGCTCTTGGGCTAAATCTGACCTCCAAGCTACTTGCTTAATGAGCCATCATGAAACATAGTAACAATTACTCTTCACATACTGCCTGTGGAGTTGAGCAGTTGCTGGTCAAGCTCAAAATATTTATTTTCTAGCTCTTTACAGAAAAAGGTTGCTGACTCCTGCATTAGGATTCTAGGAGTTCTAGGAGTGCAGCCTCGAGAAGTTCAGAGGCAATGTAGGTGTGGGTGGGAATCCTCCACACCCTGAGGGTCCATGCATGTTCCTGATGGGTGTGCTCGTCACAGCCTTTCCTCCTCTGACTTCTCAGAGGAGTGGTGGCTGCAGTGAGATACCCTGCAGGATGGAGCAATACCGCTCCAACCTCTCCTAACCTTGGAAGAAGACCGGTGTCTTCTGAGACACAGCCCACTGTCTGCAGGTATCCATTTGGGCCCTTTGAATTACCCAGGAACTGACAGGAACCTGAAGCAACTGCTTCCACATGAGTGAGAGTTCTTCAACCTGTCCCAGGAGCCTCATGTCTTCAGCTACTTTCACCCATGTGTGTTGTGTTTAGATCAAGAATGTTCCCCCAGAGGCCTCCTGAACTCATAGGTGGGACTGGAATGTGAGTTCAGAGCTGATCCCTGCTGGAAGGCAGGCCTGGTGGGAAAGGGTGGGTCACAGGGTGTGTCTCCTTTCCTGGCACCAGCACTTGGGAGGGTGAGGCCGGAGGATCACTGCCAGGTCGACGCCAGCCTGGGCTACATAGTGAGACCCTGTCTTAAAAACAAAACAAAAAACTCCTCATCATCACTCTTCACTAGTGAAAAGCAACTTAAAACTATCATGAGATTATAGCTCATACCCATTAGGGTAGCCACCATCAAAACAACAGAAAATGTCAAGTATTGGCAGTATCTAAAGGGGCATCTGACACAGACAGGGCACCTGCAGAAGACTAGACAATGCACACCTTCCAAGTGGGCTCCATCCTGTTTGTTTGTTTTTGTTTTTCTTCCGGTACTAGGAATCGAACTCACAACCTTGCACTTGCCAGGCAGGCCCTTTGCTGCTGAGCTAAATCCCAAGCCCCTGGGCTCCATCCTGCTACAGCCACTTCCCACTCTGTGTTTACAGGACACCACTGCCCACCACATAATTCTCTGGTAGGAGGGGGCAGGCTTCTGAGGGGAACGCACAGCCCCAGAGGGAAGAGCCACAGGGGGTGACATGGGGGCCGCCAGCCCAGTAGTGGTGTCCTGCCTGACAGCCTTTGGGCAGCCCCTCCCTCAGAACTTTCAGTGATGTTCTTGGATGCTTACACTAGTAAGGCGTGAATCAGACTTGGCTCTCATAGCCCCCAACCTGCTTTCCAGCAGAGGCACTACTCTCAGCAGGGAACGCAGCTCAGCACCAAGGCTGTCATCAACTAACACAGTGTCACAGACTGATCAGGTCCGCAACCTCCCAAACCAGTGGATGGCAAGGGCTTAAATAAACGAGTCAAATGGTATGAATTTACAGCTCGAGGAGGATCAAAACCCTTCAGCAGAATTTAAGATTCTCTGGGGCCTGAGACAAAGACCTTCTCTGGGTGGCCCGTATTTATTTGGTTTTCAAACAAGGGAGGGGAATCTGAGCAGGACCTTGGGAGAAAGCACAGGAATCTGAGCAGAACTTTGAGAGTCAGTTCAAGGATTTCTCCAAGTAATAGATTATATTCATTCCGGAGAACTATGTTATCTCCAGTAAGACCTTCACTGCAGGAGTGAAATGCCTGCAGCTACAGTCTTTATCCAGCTAATGGGGGTTGGAGCCAGGTGTCCTCAGCTGTGGCCTCATCTTGTCCTTTGAGGCATCATGGCATCACCCACCATTACAGGCCTCAGTGTGACTCACAGAAGTTCACTTACTATGAGTCCACTGCCCAACTCCAGACAAGGGGTCTAGGCCTTGGACAGACTCACAAGTAAACATGAGATGCTAATTGGCTAATTTAAATCCTGCTCAGAGCCGCTTCTTAGTGGTCTTCATCAACAAAAGATGTGATAAAGGAGATAAGATAGGACAAGGAATCTTGCAGGTCTCAGACATCTGGAGGCGCACTGAGGCACAAGACTGCCAGAGAACTTTGACCACAGTTTATTAAAATCTTTCTGCCTAACATCCCTTGCTTTCCTTCAGTCACTATAAAAGGGGCCCGTTTTCCTCTGTTCTGGACAGACAGCCTTGTCACCCTCTGCATGCACCCAGGTATTAAGCCGTATGCCTTGTTGCTTCCTCAGAAGCCTGTTGAGTAGTCTCGGCCTCATTTGTTCACTCACCTTGTGTTCATTACGGGCAGGGCCTCTGGCAGAGCTCAAGATGGAGACAAAGAGCTTACAGGCACAGGAACAAGGAACAATACAGAAACATCTAGAGAATTACAAAGCACTTTTGAAATAAATTTTAACAGAAAGGTCAGAAGATAAAAGATGAAGAACTCCTCCAGAAAAATAGAACCCAAATCAAAGACAGTGGGAGGAAAAAGAGAGAGAGAGAGATCAATCCAGAAAGTCATGACTAGAAAGAGTTCAATAAGAAAGCATACAGAAAGAAAATTAAATAATCCAAGAATATTCCCCAAAGGACAGGCATCTCTACACTGAAAAGACACATTCAAAAGTAAAAAGAAAAATAAAAAAGGACAGGGTTGCTCAGTGGTAGTCACCTGCCTGACATCAGAGAGACCTGGGATCAGTCCTCACCAATGCCAAAAAAACCCCCAAAGAATTAAAAAATCTGTACCAGCTGGGCATAGTGGTGCACACCTATAATCCCAGCGCTTGTGAGGCTGAGACAGAAGGATCTGCTGCAAGTTCAAGGCCAGCACTATGTAGTGAGACTCTGCCATTTAAGAGAAAAGAAAGAAAAAGAGAGAGAGAGAGAGAGAGAGAGAGAGAGAGAGAGAGAGAGAGAGAGAAAAGAAAGAAAGAAAGAACGAGAAAGAAAGAAAGAAAGAAAGAAAG
>NW_004955520.1:148301-188843 GCF_000276665.1 Chinchilla lanigera
GAGAAAAGAAAGAAAGAAAGAACGAGAAAGAAAGAAAGAAAGAAAGAAAGAAGAAAGAAAGAAAGAAAGAAAGAGAAAGAGAAAGAAAGAAAGAAAGAAAGAAAGAAAGAAAGAAAGAAAGAAGAAAGAAAGAAAGAAAGAAAGAAGAAAGAAAGAAAGAAAGAAAGAAAGAAGAAAGAAAGAAAGAAAGAAAGAAAGAAAGAAAGAAAGAAAGAAAGAAAGAAAGAAAGAAAGAAAGAAAGAAAAAGAAGGAAGGAAGAAATCCATACCAATCGAAGTTACTGTGAAAATTCAGAGCACTTAAGAAAAGAAGATCCTAACAGCATGGGAGGAGGAGGGGATCCAACACAAAGACCCAATTATCAGGAAGGCTTCAGACTCCTCAACAGT
Source organism: Chinchilla lanigera (assembly GCF_000276665.1). Classification (NCBI taxonomy): domain Eukaryota; kingdom Metazoa; phylum Chordata; class Mammalia; order Rodentia; family Chinchillidae; genus Chinchilla; species Chinchilla lanigera. The sequence goes on from NW_004955520.1 coordinate 148,692, forward strand.
GGCCTCGATGCCAGGCAACAGTGGCCCACAAAAAATTCTATCATGAAACACGAGGGCAAACCCAGTGTTTTCATATATGCAGGAATAAAAACATTTGTACTTCTCATCTGCCCTGTCTCAGGAATTATGTGCTTAAGCAAAACAAGATCATTCAACATAAAGGGCAGGCTGGCATGTGGGACACAGTGGGTGGAATCCAGAAGAGCAGCAAAGGGGATGCGGAGTGTGGCTGCCACTCGAGCTCGGAGGGCATCTGTGCCAACTGAAGAGATCGCTGAGAGGAGGGGGCCAGGAACTCAGCCAACTTGGGAACAGACAAGAGCCAGAGCTCTTAGAGAATGACAGACGCGGGACATATCTGTGGCATATTTGGGAAAAAGTTAAGGAGAGTACATAGAAAATTAAGCAAAGAAGAAAGATCACAGGAAAAACAAAACTGTTCAAGAAAGAAATGTAACAATGGCATGCTGCTTGGTTCTGCAGTCCATATTATGCAATTATGTGGCTATCACTGACTTAACCAATACTGTAGTAATCACCATACAGTATTTGAAGGAAGAGAGCAGTAGGTGTGGTAAGAGTTAGCCTTTATCTGTTGTAAGGGAAAATCAATAGACAATGTGTAAAATTGACATACCATGAAATAATGTTTATAACATGAGAAATAAATACCAAAGACTTGAAAGTAGAATGGGGAAGATGAGAGATGGGGAACCCTTTTTTTTTCTTTTTTTGGTACTGGGCATTGAACCAGGGCCTTTGTACTGACCTAGATTATCCTCAAGCTCTTTTATTTTTTTAATTTTGAGACAGCTCTCACTAAGTCAGGCTGGGCTCAAACTTTGCCCCTGCTGTGCTCAAACTTTGTGATGTTTCTGCCTCAGCTTCCAAGAGTGCTGGGATTATGGACATGTGCCACCATGCCTGGCTAGATTATTTTTTTATTCTAAACCTTGATTATTTGATTTTTTAAAAATTATGTACATGGATAAATATATAATTTAATTTCATAATACTATTTTCCAGAGCCATCATACACATTTCTATTTGTTGGATTTTTCCTCTGCATTCTAAAGCATGTCTGGCATTCTTAAGCATGTCTGGCATTCTTCTGACCTCCAGGCTCTGGGTCAGTGACAGTGACCTGCTCTGCCTGCAGCTTTGCTTTTGCTCTTATTCACCATTAGGTCTCTGCACTGTGCCATCTCCTCCTTAGAAACTCTCCATATTTCCAGTAAATTCCTTACCAGGTTGCAATTTGTTTCTTTTTTTTTTTTTCCTTTTTTTGGTACCAGGAATTGAACTCATGACCTCCGGCTTGCCAGGCAAGTGCTTATGCTGCTGAGCTATATCCCCAGCCCCAGATTGCAATTTGAAAATCACAGAAAGCTGGGGATGTAGCTCAGTGGGAGAGCACATACCTTGCGTGCTCAAGATCTTGGACTTAGACAAAAAGAAAAAAGAAAAAACAAAGAAAAACCTGCTCAAGCCAGGCGTGGTGGCGCACGCCTGTAATCCCAGCACTTGGGAGGCTAAGGCAGGAGGATCGTTGTGAGTTCGAGGCCAGCCTGGGCTACAAAGTGAGTTCAAGATCAGCCTGAACTGCATAGCGAGACCCTATCTCAAAAAGACATAAAAAAAAAGAAGAAGAAGATCTTGGACTTGAGCCCTGGGAAGCAAAAAATAAAGATTACTGATCACTCCAGACTGTATGCATCTTATTATATTCTCAAAAGGGCACATCATGTGCTACTTGTTACAAAAGTATCATCTACTTCAAGATTAACAGATACAAATCTACTGGGAGGTTAAAGGGGTGTAGGTGGCTTTACCAAGTGGCTATTTTACAAAACATTCTGAAGACATAGCATTTTTAAAGAATACCAGAATTATTTCATATCTGTGTCTTCTCGTTTCTATAATCAAGTACAGCTAGTTGTCAAACAACCAACTAGCCAAACAAGACCCAAGCTAAGCAGAAGCTAGTTTCTAGAGACTTGCCTGTGTAAAAGATCACTTATATAGATATCTAACAGTATACCAGCAAGAACAAAATAGAATATATCCTATGCACCATCACTACAAATAATTTTAGATGGAGTTCAAATTTTATAAGTGATGCAAATGAAGAGAAAGATGCAAAATGACTTATTTTAAGCATTTTTCTGTGTCCGTAGAAAGAAGGGTACATTACCTACTCAATCCTGAAAATTCTTTTAAATAAATTCAAATTCCCCAAATCACTTTCTCCCAGGTTTCTTGAGATCGAAGAGTATATTATAGTCCCAGGAATTCAAAGGCCATGGCCAAAATTTAATAATGTGAAGATCAAAGGTCAAGAGAAGAAAGCAAAGCCTGTTTGTAAAAAACTAGCGATATGGCAGCTTGCCACAGAGAAAAGGCCCTCTGGCACCCTCTATGGACCCTTCCTTGACACTGCATCATGACGGCCTTGTGCAAACTATGGCACTGTAATTTAAACTTTGGACTTTAATCAGAGTTAATAATTCGAAGTATCGACCTGCTGTACAAATTCGTAGAACAACAGCAATTCTCAGCTCCCCATTCTTTCCACTTCTTAAAGAGCAAAAACTATATTTAACCCTTTGACCAATTATTTTGATACTTACCCTCCACACACACTTTAATCTCTAATATGGTACCGGTATTTCTTCTTTTTTAAACACTATCCATTAAAGTCTCCAACAGTGAGAGAAGTAAACTTTCGGCATAAATCATCTCACACCTTCCCATCCTCCCTCATCCTCAAGAGTTCATTTTGGTCAATACTCAGTGTTTTCATTACTATGACAGCAATGGTTGATCCTGTTACATCTGGTGAGTCCTCAGACTCACCCTAGCAGGGTTTGTCTTTCTTTTTCTGACAAACAAAAAAGGAAGAGGAGTCAGAGAAGACAACGTGAAGCAGAAACTTTTGCAGGTACTGCAAAAAGAAGAGCTACAAACTCATCCCTAGGGAGCTGGGGCACCCAAAGGTGGGTCACCAATGAATCTGGGGCTGATACCTGTTTTATGGGGTAAGGGCTCCCCATCTCCACCCTCTCCGAGGGTCACTACTTGATTGGTTATTAGACTTATTGCTAGGGGGCTGGGTTTGGTGGGCTGTTGGGGAATTTTGAGGGGAAAAGCAACCTACTTAAAAAGGGGCTTGTGTGGGACAGTGTAACTACGCAGAAGCAGGTCTCAAAACCATGAGTTGTGAGCTCAGCTGCTTGCTGAGATGCAGAGGCCCCCCTCCTTTCTACCTCTTACAGAGGTCTAGTTCCCAATCTAACCCTGCCTAAGGGTCCCAACTGTTCCTACATGCCATAATGTCATGATTAACTTTCCTTTTCTGTAACATTGTTTTCTGTAGAATTAATATTTTAAAGACTTGCTTAGTTGTGTAGATATATATAATACATATGTAGATGCACAGGTATATATACATATATTTGTATACATCACTTCTTCAAACTTTTCACCAGTTATTGAAATCTCTTCACAGTAGATCCATGGACATCTGATTTTCTTCAGTCTCCTTTGTTTCTTTTCAGTGCTGGAGACTGAGCCCAGGCCTCCTGCATGCTGGGCAAGCACGCTGACACCCAGCAGCACCTGTCTCCACTCTGTCTCCCTATGTGCAGGGCTCCTGGCCTGTTTGAACCCAGTCTGCTGCCTGTGCCTGCCATGTAGCTGTCACCTGAGCCCTCCCTTCTCCTCATCTTGGGATCCTTTCTGCTTCCTGCTGTTGTAGGGGGAGGGGTCTGTAGGCAGGGAAAGAATAGAATAAGGGCCTCATTAGGTTTTCTGGCTAATCCTGACTAGAAGGAGTTAAAACTCTATTGGAAAAAAAAGTCCCTTGGGGATAGTTCCAAGGATGAGATAGGGAAAGAGGGGGAAAAAACAGATGTAAAAAGGCACCAGATAACACAAATGGCATCGGGACTTACCAGAGAGAATGCTAACAGAGCACAGAAAAAGCCACATGCATGAAACCAGGAGCCCGAGAGAGACATCCCTCCCACTCAGAACAGCATGCGGGGAAGACAGGGAGGGAGGGGGCTGCCTAACTTTGGGGAAGTCTTTAGTGTGTCGAAATGCATGCTCACACCTATGCACTTACATGAATGCATATATGTTTTCACTCTGGGGTCACTATGTTACTTCAATAAATACACACATATCCCCTAACTTTGGTAGATAAGGCTCTTCCTAACCAACCAGCTGCTCATCCAGAGATAAGGCCCTGTCAAGGACAAATAAGTGAGTAAAAAAAAAAAAGTCAAAAGCCTACCAAAAGGAATGCACTCATACACAAGGGTGCTGGGTTTAATCCAAGGACAGCCCAGGGAGCCAATCAGGGTTATGGCAAGTTCCAGGTAAGGTTAAGGGCCCCTAGCACCCAATAAGAAGCCAGGGACAAAGGCCCATTAGGAATCCATCTTTCTGGAACCCCTAGCCCCTCTTCAGGGCAGCTTTCTGTCTTCAGCTTTTTCCTCCTTACAAATAAAGTATCTTCCTTTCTTAAACTCCCTCCCTTTAATTCATCACTGGTGCTGAGTTTATTTACCATCCCAGTTAGCTGCTTGTCCTCGTAGTACACAATCCCGATGCAACACTATGTTAAGGGTCTTGCTTCTTACAGCCCCATCTTCCTCATCCCAGTATCATTGCTTTACTTTACAGAACACATCTTTGAGTGACTTCTTGAAAAATGGCACAGGGGAAACACTGTTTGTTTTGGAGACAGGATCTTACAACATAGTTCAGGCTAGCCTTGAACTCATGGTGGAGCCCAGCTGGCTTCAAACTTGAAGTGATTCTCCTGCCTCTGCCTCCCAAGTGCTGGGATTATAGGCGTGTGCCAGCAGTCCAAGCTCAGGGAGACACATTTCTTTGAGACTTTGTATAGATCACTGTCCCTGGGGATCCCTGCTTAAGTATTCCTGTCCTCTGCCTTGTGATTCAGGCTCTGTGCTGCTGGGACTAGGCTTGGACATGCGACTTGGTAATGAGATGATGCCTCACTGAAGCAGAAATTTCCAGAGTTGTGGTCCTGCTCTTTCATCTTGAGTCCTGAGATGGAGACACTGTAGAAGTGGAGCTTTGTGCCACAGCTACCCATAACTGAAGTGAAAGAATAATCTTTTTTTCTTTTCTTTTCTTTTTTTTTTTTTTTTTTTTTTTTTTTTTTTTTTTTTTTACTGGGAATCAAACTCATGACCTCAGGCTTACCAGGTAAGCACTTATGCCGCTATATCCCCGGCCCAATCTTTTTTTCAAGTTACTGAGATTTGGGGAGGGGTTACCTCAGCAAAACCTAAACCTAGCCAGACATGGTGGCGCATGCCTGTAATCCCAGCACTCGGGAGCTTGAGGCAAGAGGATCGTTGCAAGTTCAAGACCAGCCTGGGCTACAAAGTGAGCTCAAGGCCAGTTTGAACTGCATAGTGAGACCCTGTCTCAGAAACAAAACAAAACAACAACAAAAAAAAACAAAAAAACCTTAAACCTAAACAGGTCTGGAAAGTGTTTTTATTCAGTGCTTCCTATTAAAATTTGGCTGTATATACAATTTCAGTGTGAAAGCAATGTCTTCAGAATTCTGAAGACCTTTCTCTGTCATCATGTAGTTTTTGGTGCTGCCATAGAGAAGTCTAAAGCAATTTCTGATCCCTGATCTTTTTCCTCTGGGAGCTTATTGAATCTTCACTTGATCCTCACTATTCTGAAATCCTGAGCTTGCTGGTCTTGACATTTGGTCTCCTTTCACCCTGCGTGCAAAGGGCTCTTTCTTTAAATTTACATCCTTTAATCTCCCAGAAGTTTCTTAAACAGTTTAATTTCCTCCACCCGTATCTTTTTCTGGAAGTTTGTGTGTGTGTGTGTGTGTGTGTGTGTGTGTGTGGTGCTGGGGATGGAATTCAGGGCCTGAAACATGCTGGACTCAAACTCCCCTCTGAGCTTCATCCAGTCTAGTTTCTAGAATTCTTATCCAAACCTTGAATCACTTTTCATATCCTTTCTCTTCTATTTTTTTCTTTTTGGCTTTATTTTCTGAGATTATTTCCAAGGGTTTTTTTCCCCCTACACTTCTTTTTCATTTTTGCAATTATGTTAATTGGCAAGAGTTCTTTGTTTTTCTTTTAATCTAAGTTCTGCTGAATGCAGAGCCTGAGACCAAGCCCTATGTAAGTATGTACACATTGTTGAGGCTTGATCCCAGCAACAGGTGGAAGGGCTGGGCAGATGAAGAGCTAAAGAGCAAAAGACAATAATAAGCATGCTTTCAGCTTGACCATGTGCCCCAGAGTTTGTGCTTGGCTCCATGGGACCTTGCTGCACAAAGTGGGTTTCAGAATTGTTTTCCCAGGTAACAACCTCACTGGTCAAAGGTGACCTTACAGGCTCTAACTTCCCTGTCTCCAGACAAGCATGAAAGCCCTGACATGCCAGACCCAAACTGTGAAGGAACAGCTAGAAAAGTGCTGCAGTCAGCGGCTGCCTCCCTGGGCTCTGCACCTGCAGAACCAACAAGCTCCAGCTTAGAAACATTCGGAAAAAGAACTGCATTCTTGTCATTCCCTAGCAATACAGTATAACAACCATTCAATACCATTTGCGCTATATTAGGTACTGTAGTAATCTAGAGATGATTTAAAATATATGTGAGGAGATGTGTAAGTGATATACAAATACTTGGCCATTTTAGATAAGGAATTTGAGTATGTATGGATTTTGATATGAGGGCATTCCTGAAACTAGTACCAAGGGACAAATGCATACCAAAATTTGAAAAAAAAATTTTTTGAGACAGGGTCTCACTATGTAGTTCAGGCTGACCTTGAACTCACTATGTAGCTCAGGCTGGCCTCAAACTCGAAGTGATCCTCCTGCCTCAGCCACCCAAATGCTAGGATTACAGGTGTGCCCACCATACCTGGCCAAATGGAAATTTTTGTGTGATAGGAATTATCTGTGGTAGGCTGAATACCCGCCCCCCATATACACATGCTCATCCCTAGAAACTGCTAACATTCCCAGGGGCTGTGGAAATGTTATGAAAATGGAGGTTAGCCTAAATCCTGGGGCAGGCATGCTGGTTGCCTACAGTCAGGGTGGGGGTGGGGCAAAACAGGAAGTCTGCAATGTGACAGAGGCAAGGTAAGGAAAGGCACGTCCTGTGGAGCCAAGAGCTGAGAAATAGAGCAGCCTCTGGAAGCCAGAAAAGTCCAGAGCCTCCTCCCCGAGGCTCCAAGTGGGTCTGGCCCTCAGCTTCAGCCGTGTAGGACTTATTTCCAACATCTGGCTCCATGACTGTAAAACTTTTTTTTTTTTTTTTTGTCCTTTTGAGACAGGGTCTCACTATGCAGTTCAGGTTGGGCTTGAGCTCACTTTGTAGCCCAGGCTGGTCTCGAACTCACAACTATCTTCCTATCTCAGCCTCCCGAGTGCTGTGATTACAGGCTTGCGCCACCACACCCAGCACTTGTCTTATTTTAAGCCACTAAATTTGTGGTAATTTGTTTAAGCAATAATACAAGAGGAACTGATTTCCAGCAGCCAAAATGGCATTCACTTACAAAGATAAACTGTGACAGAAAGGGAGAAAATGTTTGCAATATATTTAACAAAGGATATTTGAAATATAGGAAAAGTCCTGTTTAAAATTTTATGAACACACAGAATTACCAGGTGCTGGGCACTGTCCCACAGTTCTTTACAAACCTCGATTCATTCAGTCCTCCTGACAACTCTTTGAGGTTAGTATTATTATTGCTGCTTTACATCTGAGGGAACCGAAGTACTGAGGCCAAGGAGTCCGTCTGTGGTCCCAGGGCCTCATGCCCCCAACAAAAAGGTTGGAATTTAAAATCCAACTGGACAACAGGCATTTGAAGAGACAATATTAGCTCAGCTTCCACAAAGAGACACCGAGATGAAAGAGCATAGTAGCTGCTGGCGGTGACACCTGTGAGGGAGAGGGCGCAGGTGTGGGTGAGGACCCGGGCCAGGCCACACTGGCAGGGGCAGGCTGGTCCAGCCCCACACACTTAGTGAAGCTGCCCAGGGACACTGGCCTCGGGTGAGCACTGAGCACATCCACAGAGGTGGCGACTGCAGCCTCTGCCAAGGGAGCTTCCACAGCAGCTTTTCTCCTGCTCTAACGCAGTAGAATAGATTGCAGGTATTGTGCAATGTCTTGTTTTACATGTGCTCACTCATCACCCCAGCTCCAGGCCCCAACACAATCCTTTCCAGCCATATCTCCTTCTTTCCCTAAGGAAACCACTGGGCTGCTGTCACTGCACTGTGGATTCATTTGTAACTTTTAAAATTTTGTATAGATTAATCATTCAGTATGTACTCTTTATCTGGCTTCTTTCATTCAGCATACTTATTCTGAGACTCGTCTACCTTGTTATACTTATCAAAAGGGGTTTATCCCTTTTTATTGCCAAGTAGAATTCCTATGTATGAATACACTATGACATTTATCCCAAAACCTTTTGAATTTCTTTGTTGTTAGTTTTGGGTTACTACAAATGAAGCCGCTAGGAATATTCACGTGCAGTCTTTGTGCCTGTTTTCTTTGGGGTAAATCCAGGAATGAAATGGCTGAACCATCCAGTAGATGTATGTAGGTATGACTTAAGAAACTATCCAAATGTTCCGAAAGTGATTGCACTATTTTACATTCCCCCTAGCAGGGTGTGAGGGCTCTGCTGTACTCCATGTCCTTGTCAACACTTGTATGGTCATCTTTTAGTCATTCTAGGTAAGGTGTATTGTAATCTTTGTGACTTTAATTTGCACACCTTTGATGACACTTGTGATTATCTGCCATCTGTGAGGTTTCCACTCAAATCTTTTATTTTTAAAATTGAGTTGTTTTGTCATTAAGTTTTGAGTGCTTTTTATGTATTCTGGGTACACGTCATTTACCAAACATAAGCTTTGTGAAGGGTTTCTTCTTTGTGGCTTGTCATCTCATTGTTATTTTCAGAGGTATGAACTGAGCATGGTGGTGCACACCTGTAATTCCAGCACTCGGAAGGCTGAGGCAGGAGGATCGCTTAGAGTTCAAGGCCAGCCTGGGCTACATAGTGAGTTCAAGGCCAGCCTGAACTACATAGTGAGACCCTGTCTCAAAAAACAAACAAAAAAACCCCAAACAAAAAAATAGAAGTCAAATTTACCAATTCTCTTCCTCTTATGGATTATATTGTTGCATCTGTTTGGTAATATAATTTCTCCAGTTTTCCTTTTAGAAGTTGTGTGGTTTTACATTTTGAGACAAGAATTTAAGTTTAGAGAAGGAAGAAGAGGCAAGAGAAAGGAAGAAAAGCAAAGGGAGGGAAGGAAAGGAGGTAAGGCAAAGCAGGAAGGAAAAGGCTTACCTGCTTTTGTCCCTGAGCACCTCTAAATCTTTAGAACTTCCGAGTTAACAGTGCCTTTGTTATTCATGGTGAGCTCCTGGTATCACACCTACATTGAAGTTAGTAACGGAAGATGAGGGCTGGCTATGCCAGGAAGATCAACCATGTGATTGGAGAGTTTGGGATTTAAACTGTGATTCTCAGCCCATCCTCAGGGAAGGGGAGACAGAGGGGTGGAGATTGTGTTCAATTACATAGCCAATGATTCAATCATGTCTACATAATGAAACCCTACTGATACAGGAAAATAAAAACTCCCAACCTGAATGATATCTGGGATGAATTCATATTCTCTAAAATTGAAGAATGAGTTTTAGAAACAACGGAGGTTAAGAGCAGAATGTATTTATTGAGGGAAAGAAAAGAAAGCTTCTGTCCAAGAGGGGGACAGAAAGGAGGCCTGAGTGGGTTACCCCAAGACTCCATCTTTCCTGGGGACTTTTATAGAGCAAAACCACGAGGTGGGGAGGGCCCAAGGTAGGGGAAAATGGACAAAATTATGGGCAGCCAATAAGAATTGTTCAGGTAAAATTGATTAAATTGGCATCAAATGGGGAAGCAAGTCATGTAGCAAGTGGGCATGAATACAGAACACAGGCTTTTCCTGTAAGGGGTTGGGTCAAGTACTCTTCAAGGTGATCACTACCCATTTAGAATATCAATCCCTGAGGTCCATCCCTAGGCAGGTATGTGGGTGCATTTGTTTAGTCCTTTGTCCTGAGGTATGGCCCACAGTAAATACATATCTTTCATGTTGGCTCCTTCGAGGCCCTGGCCCTGCCTGACTGCCTCTAATATTTCTATCTAACTCCACTGCCTATTACACTACCAGAAAACTCTGGGCTCCTGCAGCTTGGATGAGCATCCCTGGTTGGTCATGACACTCCATTGCCTTGTGAGGGTAACTTGTCCTGAGGACACAGAAGCGTATCACTGGGAACCTCCAGGACTTTACACTGTGTCTCCCATCTCTTGTCTGGTCCTGATTTGTACCTTCACAGTAAAACTATGAATACAGTACAGTGATTTCCTGAGTTCTACAAATGAGTCAAGTCTACTGGTGGCAAGGAGGTAATGAGAATACCAAAGTTTGCAGCCAGCTGGTTGAGTCTAGTTCCCTGGGAAACCTGGGGCTCAGCCTGCGTGTAAAGGAGCCTTGTAAACACTGTGCCCTTAGCCTATAAAGTCTCTGTTAATCCCAGATGAATTTAATAGTGTCAGAAATGTAGTGGCTTGCAACTTGAAATTGTGGACTTTTCTGCTGCTTTTTTCACTTCTGTCAACTTCTGCTCCTTTATAATTTTTTAGCGGGGTGCTGGCAATGAGCCCAGAGCCCCACATGCTAGCCAGGTGCTCTACCACTGAGATACAACCCCACCCTTGCTCTGTATGTGATCACATTTAGAACTGTCTTCTTGACAGGCTAAAGACCCCCACCTCCAACACTGGGTAATGAACCCAGGGATTTCACAATGAGCAACATACCCAGTCCTTTACTTTTTATTTTGAGACATGGGCTGTAACCAAGTTGCCCAGGCAGTGTTCGACCTGCCTCAGCCTCCCAGCCTGGGATGACAGGCACATACTGTGATGAACACATAAAACAGATGGAAAATTACTGAGCTGTTGGGTGAAGGGAAAATGTTAGTTTGGCCTAAGGAAGAGGAAATGTTCTTCTGAGAACGTTCTGAACTTTATAACACCTGCTTGCTGAAACCGGTAAGTTCGGCTTTTTGCCCGTACAAAAACTTTTCACAAGACAGTTGCACCAACCAGGATGTGGCTTTCAAGCTTCAAAGCTGAAGCATTCTTCGGTTTGGGGCTGCTCAGCATCTCCCTGCACGGAGAACAGACTGACAGCTATGGCCTGGCTAATAAAGGCTCTTAAATTCCAATTTGGATTCTGGTCTCAGTTCTTTATTCAGAGTAACCCATTACACATACCACCATATCAAACCTGTTTCTTGCCTTTGGTTCCCTCCTTTGGCTTTGGTTCTTTCCTTTTTCTTTTTTTGACAGGGTCTCACTATGTAGTTCAGCTGGCCTTGAACTCCCAGTGATCTTCCTGCCTCAGCCTCCTGAATACTGGCATTACAGGTGTGCACCACCAAGACCAGCAGTCTTTCCCTCTTTTAGCCTTTAGAGAACAGTCTAAACCCAGATGACAACTTCTGTTGCTTCTATTCATTCCTGCAAGCTTTCATTTCCTTGCTATGCCATCCCCTCCTGTTGAACTCTGCATAGCTCTTCTTAGATACATCTGCTGGTAGTGGCTTCTCATTTTTCGCAATCCACGAACGCCTTTGTTTCACACACACTCCTGAAGGCCATCTGCACTTGGTATGGAATCTGGGGTTGAGAGTTCTTTCAGCCTTCAGAGAATGTGCTACTTTCTGCCTCTATGATTTCTGATGAGAAATCCAGTTATTCAAATTTTTGTTTCTTTATAGTAATGTTTTCTCTGGTTGCTTTCAGTATCACTTTTGTTTTCACCAATTTCATGAAACTCAAACCTCCAAGGAGCCAGCTTGGGGCCTGAGTGGAACTCTTCTTTGGTAAACTGAGACTGGATCCATACCCACATGGCCAGGGTGAACACAGGTGTTCATAAACAGCTTTAGGCCATCTGTTTTGGGTGACAGAGCTCCGTGCTCTCCCCAATTCTTCCTGGTTCCTTCTACTGCTCTCTGGCAATGACCTGCTGCTGTGTTCCTGTCTGAACCATATGGGCAGAGGAAAGAGAAGCAGTGAGGACCGCTTCAGGTCCTCGAAAACACAAATGTCTACCAAGGTTCCCAGTTCAGGTACTCAACAATGGCACTCCACGGGCTGCCTAGCAGGTGGGATATATGGGACATAAAGCAGAAAAGGAAAATAGCAGTTTCTGCACTCTCTTGGAATACTAGAATTTCCTTCCCACTCCCTCTAGCATTCTCTTTGCACCCCAGTACTCATTCCCAGGTTTCTGACATGGTATTTGGCTGCAGGGTACTAAAGAGGGAAAAAAATGAGACTTATCACTGGTTCAGCAGTACTCCAAATTCTAATCTTCCTCAATCCACCTGGTAGGAGTTTCTTTCCAGAGTTCTTGAGCAGCACAGTGGGCGACTCATAGTGGAGCATGCTCACTCCATCTTATATGGAACCAGATTAACTAATACTTGTTTTATTGTTGTGCAGGGTCTAAGTTGCCCAGGTTAGCCTTGAACTTGCAATCCTCTTCCTTCCTCTGCCTCCTGGGTGGCTAGAATTACAGGTATGTACCACCACACCCTGCTTCCCTGTTTTAAGAGAAAAAATACTAACAATGTTACTGTTATTGTTACAAGGCATTTAATAAAAGAGGCAGCCAGGCGTGATGGCGCATGCCTACAATCCCAGCACTCGGGAAGCTGAGGTAGGAGGATCGCTGCAAGTTCGAGACCAGCCTGGGCTACAAACTGAGCTCAAGGCCAGCCTGGACTGCATCACGAGACCCTGTCTCAAAAAGACAAAAATAAAAGAGGCAAACATAAAGGTGCAATGAACATTATGTTCAGATTTCATTTTTTGTTTTTAGCAAGAGTAAGATCTGCTACTTACACCTTTGTGCAACTCACTTCTCTCACACATACTCATCCTGAAATTAGTTTTGGAACACTTTCTTTCTTGATACAAGGACTCACTAAATAGCTCAGGTCTTGAACTCACTGACTCACTGTAGAGACCAGGCTGGGGTTATAGGCGTGTGCTACCACACGCAGCCCCACACTTTCAAAACTGACAGCCAATGTTAGATTGTGTGTGTGTGATCAAACTCAGGGCCTTGTGCATACTCTACCACTGAGCCATGTCTCTAGACCCTAGATTTTTCTGAGAGTAAGAGAAGATACCACGAGTAAGCTGCTGTCAACACTGCTTCCAATCAATGACTTGGAGCTATGACTAAAGGACTTTACATTTTGATAATAAGAAGCTGGCAGGCTGGGTAATCCCTGAAAGAGAGAAGTCAACACTTCACAATAGAGAACGTATGTGGCCTAACAGTAAAAATTATGGGCTCTGCTCCAAGTAGAATGTATTCTTTGACCAAATATGTCACAAAACAATTTGCTAAACATAAATTTGGGCCAGGGATATAGCTCAGCAGTGTAGCGCCTGACTGGCAAGGGTAAGGCCCTGAGTTCAATTCCTGGTATTCCCTCCCCCAAAATAAATAAATCCATGAAAGTGTGATTATAGCAGCTAGATACAGTTTCTACTTTTAAAAAAATACTCAGGGTACAAGAATTATATTCAGGTGTTACCTAGCCTGTGGATAAGAACATAGAACAACCAAGATTCAACCCAGACAGGCAGACTTGGGCTCTCTCTTTCTAAACACTCTGTGAGCTGCTAGGACTCAAGAAACCCAAACACCAGACTTTCCATTCCAAGTTGTCTCTATGAAGTAGTGTTAAAAAGTGGAAGCTGTAAAAGAGTAAAAAAGGCCATGCTCCTTGCCAGCCTCACCCTAATTAATTCTTGAGGGTAAAAAAAAATCCTATACTATCTGATACAAACTTCCTAATTCAAGAAAACGATCCTACCATGAGCATACAGCTCAGAAAAAAACAGATAATAAAAAAGTACTGAGAAGAATAATAAAAAAATTTACTTGCAGTATCACTAGGCTCACTTTAGGGTAAATGAATATACCCTGGTCAAGAAACTGCTAACTTCTGAGAGAGTAATAAATCCAACAGAACAAAATATATTTGTGTACTATTTTATTTACTGATCTTTCCGAAACATGTCAAAATTCTCATGGCTAACATGACTTTCCAAGCTACAATGTTATTCACTACAAAAAATATTTTAATGCAGTGCCTGCATTTCACTCGAAGGAATCTACCTATGAACATTACCTTTGGACAGTAAAATCAGATTACAGATATAGAATAAATATAATAGTTGTGATAGTCATCCTTAACATCTTAGTTGCAGGGGAAAATGGGCAGGGTACCACAGAGTGCAAAGATTTAGCAGGTGGAATATTCTGCAGTCCTTCTGAGAAGCTACAGATGGGAAACATGGAATAAGTATCTGTTGCATGGGGGTTCAGTCCACCACAGTAATCATCATTCGGCCCATGCACTCAGATGACTGCTACTGTTTTTCATGACTAAAAACCAGGTCCAAAGTCAGTCACTGCAGAGTTTAAGTTGGGAAAGCTTAAGGTAAAGCACACCTGTTACTATTTTTAGACATAATTGAGACTACACTATTAGCAACTAGATATACGTTCTGATTAAAAAAAAAAAAAACAGGTTAATACTGTGCAGTTAATCCTCATTACCATATATTTTTATTGTTTTTTTACTGGTTATTTTTTTTGTTTTGTTTTGTTTTTTTGTTTTTTTTGGTTTTTCTCCGGTACCGGGAACCGAACTCACGACCTTGCGCTTGCCAGGCAGGCGCTTTTGCCGCTGAGCTAAATCCCCAGCCCCTTTACTGGTTATTAACAGTGCAAAGTTTATGCTCCAAAAGAAATATAACAATCCACCAAAATGGTTACATTTAACTTTCTCTTAAAGGCAGATGAACTAAATGTAAGAACTGGCTTTTCTTGGTATTGTATTTTAAAATTACTGATACAGATTCACCACAGAAATAATTATACATTCTGCCTAACATCAAATAGCTTCTGCAAAAAGTTTCTAAGATAGAGACATTTCTTGTTCAATTTCCAAAAAATAATGGTTCTCTAACTGAAAGCATTTATATTCCTACAGCTCTAAGATAAACATTAAAAAGAAAATACAAAAAATGATCTCTTGACTTTTGAATAGCCCACTTAGTTACATAAAGTATTTTCTGTTCCAATATTTTATCAATTTCAAAAGGTATTTACTTCCTACAAACAGAATCTTCATTTCAATCATTTCAAACTGTCAGTCTGTTTCCATGGTAACATTGCGGGACTCCTTGGCTACCATAAGTCGCATCAGCTGACTGTGGAACTTCTCAATCTTCTTCACATCTTGAGCTTGATCTGTTCTGTACACCAAACACTGTCCAAAATTTTAAAAGCACACATTAAGTGAAACTAGAAAATGGTAGTGTAGAAAACACGTAATTGAGTTAAAATATTAGAGCCTTTCCTACCATTGTTTTTCTATAATTTCTCTGGACACCACACTAAAGAAATCACTCAAATTCCCAATCCTTTAGGAATTATACTCCTTAAAAACAGTATTTTAGCCAGGTGTGCTGTTAAGCTTGTAATCCCAGCACTCTAAGAGGCTGAGGCAAGATTATCAAAGTCTGAGCCCTGCCCGGGCAATTTAGCAAAAGCCTGCCTAAAAATAAAAAATACAGGAGCAGAGGATGTATTTAGCACAAACACCCTGGTTTCAATTCCAGGTACTACAAAAACCAAAAACAAAAGAGAACAATCAAATACCAGTTTTTAAATGCCATTGCTATAGATGAAAAACTATATAAACTCCACCAGAAACTTCTCAAACGTTCCAAATGCCTAGCCAAGAGTATGCATGGTACTATCAAGGGGCCAAACACATTTTTCAAGTAAACAAACAGTGGCCAGGAGACCAAGGGAAAGAAAGAGGGCAGATACAATTCTGGGCTTCTCACCAGGTAGATGACATTGCAACTAAAGGTAGGAATAGAAGAAGCCAGGTGGAAAAGACCAGATGTATTCCACTTTGAAGGGTACGTCAGCTAACCACATTCAACAGAAGCTAGACATCAGAAGTTAAACAGCAGCTAAACATACAAATTGGAGGTAGACAAAGATACAGGCAGTACTAGACTTGACTTAAGGTACTGCTTCAAAAGAGGCCAAAAAGAACCAAGGACAGAATCCTGGGGAAACAAATTTTATGGTGGGGTACATCAAAGAAATAATTAGCAAAGAAAAACAAAAGAACAGAAACAGGGATTTAAAAAAAAGCCAAGATAAAACGGAGGCACAAGTGCCAAAACAATAGTTTTCTTGAGTGGTCTTGCTATCAAAAGCAGCAAGACAGAGCAAAATATAAACTGATGAGACCACTGGTTTGAAAATTAAGGCACTGTTAATGAACTCTCACCAAAAGAGGTGTCAGTGAAATCTGATCTGAGAAACCAACAAAAGAGAACTAAAGAATGAACGGGCTATGAGGAAGTAATACTGACTAAATCAGGAAAAGAGCAGATCCAGCAGGGATGGAGAACCTTTTAGAGCTTTCAATGACACAAACAGCCCCCAGAGGTTTGCCATAAGTGACATCAAATACTCTGTCTGCTTCTAACACAAGAAACATGAAACCTTTACTCCCTGAAACCCACTTTTAGTATCTATTGTCCTCTTGCTTAAGGTGTGAAAAGAACAACTGTTAAGCCATGCCCACATACTATCCCTCAAGAAAGCACGGTAATTATCTCCCGAGGACCTATCTACAAAAGCAGGTTCTCAACCAAGTGTGGCGGCCCATGCTCTTGGGAGGTTGAGGCAAGAAGATCATAGGGAATTCAAGGCCAGTCTGAACTACATAGCAAGACTGTCTCAAACAAAAGCAGCTTCTAAAATTAAGTTCTTCATATTGGAATGAAATGCAAAATAAACAACCCAATGGCTAATCTGCATAAGTTCTAGGTAAATAATCTCAAACAAATGATTAACTCAATTACACATCTGTAAGTATGCAATAAATAAAAATGTATACTTACAACTAAATCATCTGTTACTTTAATACACAAATTCCCATTAGCGTGCCTATATTTGAGAACCACTCGTGCCTGAAATAAAAATATGTATTTAGAAGCAATAAAGATACAAGACATTTCTCAAAAATAATTTAGTCTTCAGGTGGACTAAAAAGGGTCTTTTTAGAATAACCAAAACACCTAAAGATGCCTTTATTGTAATCTTATCATTACTGAAATGAGGTAAAAATACAGATATTTCAGTTCATTCCTACTGCTATAATTTATTGTAGACTTCTTTAAAAAGTTAAATATATTATATTTGCAACTACCTTGAGGAGATGTACTAAAAATTTCCAAAACACATCAGTATTCAGGAAATGTCTGTGAGACTGTAAGGTAGTTTGGCCTTTCTTGCTGGAAAGTACATACAACAACATACTTAGCAAGAGGAATAACAAGAAAAGAAAGAAAAACAATCAGCACAAATAACTAGTTAAAAAGTCCTAAGCCATCCAGGAAACAGTGCTGCGATCCAGTTCATACTTGCTACTTTTCTACAGCTCTCCCGAGATGGATTAGGACTAAAGTTAGTTAAATAATTCATAACATGACGCATTACTTTTAAGCAGAATTGTGCCTTGAAAAGAAGACTGTATCAACAACTTTTCCCAAAACTAATAACTTCTGTACTGAGTACCATGCTACATATTACTTTTCTTTTTTTGGAGACAAGGTTTCACTATGTAGTTCAGGCTGGCTATGAACTCACTCAGTAGCACAGGCTGGCCTTGAACTCACAGCAATCCTGCCTCACCCTCCCCAGTGCTGGGACTACAGGTATGCACCACACCTGGCTGCATACTTTTTGTTGTTCAGTACTGTACAGTTAGATAGCCAAGCCATGATTCAGATATTAGCATGTTCTCATAAGACAATACTTTCATGATGGATGTGAGCACAGTGCATTGCAGTAGCTGAGGCTTTTCGCTAAGGACTATCAGTAACATTTGGCCAGCTGTTTGCTCTTTGCAGTCCTGAGATTGCAAACAATATGTTGCATCTCCATGAAATTTGTCTTAATAAGGAAGAAATGGGAACTCACCAAGAATTTAAGTAGATATACATAATAATGACCAGACTGTTTAGAATCTGTGATCTACTAAATGGAATTTTACATATTTTAAGAAATTCAGTTTTCTACAAACAAAAAGAAACTAAAATTTAAAAATATACTATATATGACAACTACATAAAGTTTTAGCTGTCAGTTAAAGAACAGTCTCTAGTTTCATTAGGAGACATGAGTTAAAAGGCCTATATTGTGTTTACCCAGCAGGAACTTCCAGGCAAAAATCCTGTACAGTCTCATGGTATAATGCCTGCCTGAAAAAAATAAAAGGTTTGCAAGGAAAAGGAAAACCAGCAATTACCAGTGTCACAAAGTTTTCAATTTCAACAATACCTTAATCGTTTCACCGTTTATTACACAACTATAAAGTAAGCTATTATTGTAACACTTTAAGAATGGTACTCAGAATATTTTGCTTCTTGCTGCTTATCTGTCTTTCTATAGGACTATTTTTAACTATAATAACAACACAACTTGGTGCACAGTTTTGTTTCGTTTATTTTATTTTATTTTATTTTTGGTTTTTTTGAGACAGGGTCTCGCTATGCAGTTCAGGCTGGCCCTGAGTTCACTCTGTAGCCTAGGCTGGTCTTGAACTCGCAACAATCCTCCTGCATCAGCCTCCCCAGTGCTGGGATTATAGGCGTTCGCCACCAGGTCAGGCTTTGGTGCACAGTTTAAACTGATGCTCATTACAAATAACTTGGTCCTGGAGTTACAAATTACTAGACGAATGTATACCTTTAATACAGTTCTTGTTATTTATCAGTGTATTGGTACAATTTAGATATGCATAATGATCACATTCATGGTAGGAAATTTGTACCTGTACATAATATATCATAGTTCCTCTTTTCTCCCATTCCACTTCCCTCTCTTCAACCCCTCTTCTCCTCCTTACCAAGCTTCGTTTCCATTTTACCCTTTTTTCCCCTCACTTTTTTGCTCATTTACTGACCATTAAAAATCTCACATAGGAATCTTGAGTAGTTTTCTGAGATTTATTAACTGCTTTTCACTTTCTTTCTTTTCCAAAGGCCACACTCACAGCCCGCGTGCCCAACGCCAGCTCCGAGGCGAGCCGACCCTTTGTCTCTCCGAAGCCTCACCTGACCCGGTTCCACGCGGGAGGCAGTCACCGGCACGCCTTCCACGTACAGCTGCGTTACTCCGAGGAAGGTGTGAGCCTCTGCACACTCTCAGAAGGCCAGCGGCCCGACAAGGCTGCGGGCGCCTATCAGGGGGCACGGGCGCTTCCAAACGGACCTGAGAGGGCCGTCCGGGCGCGGCCGAGCACCACCACCATCTTGCGCACCCCGCGCGCCGCCGTGCAGGAGGCGGGACCCAGCTCCCCGCCCGCCCTCAGCGCGCCCGAAGACCCCGGCTCCCGCGGCCTCGCCGGGCCTCGCCGGCTGCTCACCTTCATCGGGTCTGCGAGGTACAGCTTCTCTGCCGCGCGACTGAACTCCTCCCAGGTCTGGTACTGCGGCATTTTGGCCCGGAGTCGGACTCAGGGTGCCAGTCCACCAGCCGCCGCAACCGCCCAGAGAAGGCGGTGCTCCTCGTAACAACACCTCTCCCCATTGGACAGACAGGCCACGCTCGACCAATGGGCATGAGGGATGTTGCCGAGCTGGGTGGTTGTGAGGGCGGGTGCAGAGAGGTCGTGGCGACAGGTGCAGCGCCCCCTACAGGACTAGAGGGGCGGCGTCTGTCCGGCTTCCTTCCGCAGACCCAGCCCAGCGGGCTAGCGGTCGGGCTGCCATCGTTTGCTCAAGGAAGGAGGGCGAGATATAGCACAATGCAGTGGAAGACTTCCCAAGTATGTCTTTGGTTGGGGTGGGGCTGGTCCTCCCTTTGCCTGGACAGGACTTTAGAGCTGTGCTCTCCAGGCAGTCAATAACGTAGAAAGAGACCTTTTAAATAAAGTTTACTGAGCAGTATTTTACTCACAATAAAACAGAGCTTGATGCACTGTGACCCTATATATATGCACCTGCCCAACACCAGAGTCAAGACGGAGACCGGGCCAGGTGTGGTGATGCACGCCTGTATGCCTGTAATCCCAGCGCTTGGGAAGCTGAAGCAAGAGGATTGCCTAGAGTTCAAGGCCAGCCTGGGCTACATAGTGAGTTCAGGACCAGCCTGAATTACACAGCAAGATCCTGTCTCATCAAAACAAAATAAAATCACTGTAGACTGTTTCATCTTCAGGAAGTTCCCTGTGCTTCTACATATTCAGTGCCCTTATACCCACCCCTGGTCCCACACACATGCTTTCTACTGCCATGGCTTGGAGCAGATCTGCTTCCTTCTGTATCTGGGTTTTGCTGTGTTGCCCAGCCTGGCCTCAAAGTCCTATGCTCAAGTAATCCTCCTGCCTCAGTCTTCTGAGTAGGAGGGAATGGAGTGTGCATTTTATAGGGCTGCAGCAGTCGGTCAAGCCTGACCTGAAGTGGTGCAAACCAGGAAACAGAGACCTCTTAAAGTGCTGTTATAGTAACACAGTTAGAAGAGACCATGGATCTGGATTGAGGCAGCTTAGGGGTAGAGATGACACAGTTTTGAGATGTATTTGGTGAACAGTTGGATGTGGGGGCACATAGGAGAGGAAAGGGTAGAGAATGACTCTTAGGCCAGGAAGAGGTGGTGATGCCATTGACTGATATGGGAGAAAAAAGAGGTTTAGAGGATGCTGGAAAAGACAGTGGGTTCAATTCTGGATGTGATAGTCTTGACGTTTCTTTGGTACATCCAGGTGAGATGTCTGGTAGCTGAGCTGGGGGTCTCAGTCTGAGACTTCAAGAGTGGTTTGCAGTAGGAGTCCTCAGCAGAGAGGGCAGAGTTGAGAAGCTGTAGTGTAAGGACGGAAGACAAACCCTGGGAAATGGTCACACTGACTGTTTAGAGAGAAGGCATAGGGTCCACCAGGGAGGCAGAGCAGATTCTCAGAGAGGTAGAAGAAGATTAGGGTTATCTAGGGAGCGAGGGACCAAGAGGGTTTTGAGGAGGTAGCAGTCAGTGCGTACATGGCTGTCAGGGTTAGGTACAGTGAGAATCAAGATGAGCCGGCTGACTATAGTGATTTTGAGGTCATGGGGGACCTGGACCAGAGAAGTCTCAGTTGCACTGGGGTTCACATTGGAACTGACCGTAAGAGCTGAAGAGGTAAGAAATTGATGGTCACACTTTATACTGTTCTCTAGAAGATATCTTTCATGAACAAAAGAGATAAGATGGCCAAAGGAGACACCAGGTAAAGAAAGAGTGTTATGTTTTAAGATGGAAAGATTCTGGCATCTTTATAACTTTCATAGAAAGATTCAGAAAGATGGAAACATCCAAAGTACAGGAGAAAGAAGAACCAAAAAAATGCTCAGAGGAAACATTAAGGGGAGAAACAAAGGGTCAGAGCAGTGAAAACAGGAGGTTTCCATTGCCTCTGAGGTAGCAGGGGAAGAGAAGAGTGGTGGGCGAGAGTATGAGCAGGTAGGCAAACACAGGGGCAAGAAGGTACATTCTCTTTATTGCACATGGGCCGGGGATATAGCTCAACAGCACAAGCTCCTGCCTGGCAAGCGTGAGGTCCTGAGTTTGATTCCTGGAGCCCCCCCCCCCCAAAAAAAACCTGTGAGATCTTTATCACACAATAAGCAAGACTGTCTTCTGAGCTGGATGAGCAGGGGTGGGTTTGGAGCCTTAAAATTTAAAAAAGCCATTGTGGGGAATGAGTGAAGAACCCAACAAAACTCTCAAAAGCAGCCTATTGGGTAGGGCTGAAAGATGACGTTAAAGGTAGTGCTCTGGGAATAGCCCTTAGTGGGTCTTTCTCCAGGGCCACCAGAGGACTGGTCTCAGCACAGAAAGGCAGACACTAGGGAATTTTAGGGTGCGTGAAGCAGAACAAAAGGTCAAGAACATTAACGATACAAACAAGAGAGGGTTTGTTGGAGCCAGGCTAGATAGATTATTGTGTTAATATTATCCCCTAGTTATTGCAGACTGATCAGGCCCGCAATCTTCCAAATGAGTGAACAGCAAAGGTTTAAATAAATGAGACAAGTGAAATGATTTTAGGGCTCCAGGAGGATCCAAACCATCTCACAGAATTCACGATTCTCTGGGTTAAGACAAAGAACTTCCCTGGGTGGCCTGTATTTATTAGGTTCTTTATAAAGGATAGTGTCATGGTTTGAGGTTTTTGCAAAGAGAAACAATAATACAGAACACGTATTTTATAAGATTATTTATAATAGTCACCCAAAGAAACATATACAAGAGAGTGCAGGAAATTTGTCCACACACTAAAGACCAAAGAATCCAGCTGAGGGCCTGGATTCCCACAATAATGTCCTGCATGTGTTCAGCTGAAGACCTAGAGCCCATAACAATGCCTCCCACGAGTCCAACTTCGAGGCCTAGAGCCCATGACAATGTCTCATGCAGGCCTATTTCATGGATCTGTGTTGGGAAGGTCCAAAGGTCAGTGATGGAATCTAGAAAGTCTGTGCCAGCATGATGAAGGATCTGTGCTAACAGGCTGAGACACTGGAGCCAGGAAGCAATGCTCAAAATAAGAACCAGAGCTCCCCTGAAAAGTAACACAGCCATCATTAGCAACAGTGAGATACCAAGCTCCTCCAATGATCAAGACAGCCAAATTCCCATCAGGAAAGCCAACACAACAAGCTTCTCCAGGACTGAGCAGTGCACCATCTTCCCCTCCGGAGCCAGAAAGCAATGCTCAAAGTGATACCAGAGCTCCCTCAAAGTGAACCAAAGCCATTCTCAGCAACAACAAGGTCCTGAGCTCCTTGGAAGATGAGAACAGCTGAGTTTATCAGGAAAACCAGCATGACAAGCTCCTCCACGAGAACAAACAGCTCCTTACAACAGCTTCTCATCAGCTTCCAAAAGGCTCCCAACAGCCTCAGTTCCCAACAGCCTTGCACTTCTTCTTCTCCAGTTCTACCTCTTATGCTGCTGGCAACAATCCTCAGGTGGGCTTTCCACACCCAGCACCACGCTTACTCAGTTCAGCTTGGTGTTATAAGTTGACCATCAGTTGTCAATCCACCACAGTGGTTGGTGGATACTTAAGAAAACATGGGCAAGCTGAGGACATAGCTCAGCAGCAAAAGTGCCTGCCTGGCAAGTACAAGGTCCTGAGTTCAATTCCCAGTACCAAAAAAAAAAATATATATATATATATATATATATATGAGAACATAAGGGCATTTTAGCAGGACCTTGGGAAATATTTTCCCAAGTAGTAAATTCTGTCAATCAGGAGAACTACCTCATCTTTAGGTAGGCATTTGTTGTGGGAATGTGGAGCCTGCAGCTGCAGTCTCCTTTTAGTTAATTGGGATTGGAGCCAAACGTCCTCAGCTGTGGCCTTATCTTTGGGGTGTCACAACTTCACAGGCCTCAACAGTGACCAGTGACTCACAGAGGTTCATTTACTATCAGTCTGCTGCCCATCTCCAGACAAGGTGCCTAAGCTTTGAACAACTCACAGGTAAACATGGAAAGCCAGTTGGTTAATATTAAATACTGCTCAGAGCCACTTTGTAGTGGTCTCCATCAATAGGTGGCAATTAATTAGGCCAAAAGAAAAAGTTTAAAGGGACAAGACTCTAAGAAAATTTGAATATAATAAGAAAGAAGAACTGGAACTGTAGCTAAATATTGGAATTTGTAGTATCAGAGGAGCAGTGGTTTCTGATGGGGCTGGGTTGTTGTGTTGTCCACACAAATTTAAAATGACTTATGTATAGAAAGGGGGATAAGAAGCCCATGAGCCAGGGGCCTAAATCCTCCGTTAATGGAAATGGGATATTGGAAGATGGGATGTTTTGGGGTTGGGAGCCATATAGAACAATGAAAGACTGATTTCCATTGTGAGGTCTCCAGTATCTGAGAACTCAGGCTGCTCCAGCTTCTGAAGAGGAACTTACATCAAGATGAGGAAGTAGGGGACTATCCTTGCTAATTCAGATACTTCCAGCTACCCTGAGATGCATTCTTTAAGTAGGTCATTCTTTTCCAGCTATGGGACATGGCTTCCAGAAAGCTATCAGAAAGTGTCCTTTATAAATTGCTCACACTGACACAATGTGGGAAAAGAAAAATTTCTTTAGGGGCTGGGGATTTAGCTCAGCGGCAAAAGCGCCTGCCTGGCAAGTGCAAGGTCGTGAGTTTGGTTCCCGGTACCGGAGAAAAACCAAAAAAAAAAAAAAAAAGAAAAATTTCTTTAATTCTCAGTCAGGAAAAGCAAGGCCTCTGTAATTTTGTGGTTATCCTGCTTCATTTCCTTTGTTTTTTTGGGTTTTTTTTTTTTGTTTTTTTTTTTTGTTTTTTTTTTTGGTCTTTTGGAGATAGGGTTTCAATATGCAGTTCAGACTGGCCTTGAACTCACTTTGTAACCCAGGCTTGGCCTTGAAGTTGCCATGATCCTCCTGCCTTAGCCTCCTGAGTGCTGGGATTACAAGTGTGTGCACCACCATACCCAACATTTTCTGCTTCATTTCTACACAGATATTTCATTTGAGCCTTAAAACAGTTTTGCCAAGGTGGTTGTTATCAAACAAGATTTTTGTTCCAAAAATCTAAAAAGCTCTAGAAGGTGAAAGTATCTTGGCAACCACTTTGGTGAAGAACTTGGCCTGACCTCCACTAAAGTTGTTTAAAGCTGATTTGCCCTGCTTGGTATGTGTGAATATAGGGTAAAGCCCAGACTGTACTGGCTCTGGTATTTCATACATAGTGTACACATACCATATTATCTTTCTAGACTGTAACAGGCTGTCTTTAATACTAATCTTTTCAACAACCATGCTCTCCTTTGCCCCAACTTTGCATGCACATCCTCTCAGGCTAGTCTAAAAAATTTTCACATCTTAGAGCTCTGCTCCTGATTCTCACTGTAGATCTGGTTGAAAGCAGCCAGCAGTATCCATGCCATAGCTTGAACAGTGAGATGACTTGAAATTCTCCCCTACTGGATAATTTATTGTATTACCTTCAATTTCAGCCTCATACAAAGTCTTAGGTCATAGGCCAAATGAAGACAAGTTCTTTGCTGGAAAGTAACACACGTTATCTCTAGTCCAGTTTCTAGTAGAGCCCTCATTTCCATCTGAAACATCCTGACTCTTGCCTTTACTCTTTGCACTCCTATCGGCCTTCTGGTTTTCTGAGTTCCAACCAGAGTCACCCACCAAGCTGAGCTTACAGCATTCTAGGTCTTTGTTGGGAGCGACTGATGCTGGAAAGTAAATACATGTGCAGGACAAAACCAGCCCCAAAACACTGGAGGGCCTCAAAGCAGGTAAACAAGCTGTTCTAGCTTGTTAACTGATTGCTGGGCAGAGAGGCTGAAATTAATCAACTTCTTGAGGGTATAAAATAAATGCTCTACTGTTCTTGGGCAGTTCCCCTTCTCTACTCAGGAGAGAGAGGACTTCCACCTGATCCCAGCTTTTCATCTCTTGTCTATTTTTACCTCATTCTCACTGCTGTTCCTTCCCCGGAGACAGCGAGAACCCAATGGATCCATACATGTCTTCTCTATCTGGCATCTTCAAACCTTTCCAAACTACCCCATAAACTCGTTTCAAAGGCTTCTGGACCACATGATCAGGTATAGTCGCAGCAAAAACCCCACCCCTGGTATCAGTTTTCTGTATTAGTCACTTTCCCATCACTGGGACAGAATATCTGACACCTGCTACTTAAAGGAGGAGGAGTTTATTTTGGTTCACAGTCTTAATGGGTTCAGTCATGGTCGGCTGGCTCCAAGGAAAAAATGGAAGGGCATGATGGAAGAAAACTGCTTACTCCATGGTGGCTGGGAAGCAAAGTTTGGTAGGAGGAGGAGAAGGACAAGAATATGCCCTTCAGGTCATGTCCTCAGTGATCCATGCCTTCTGACCAGGCCCCTCCTCTGAACACATGAGACTTTGGGGGGATATTTTAAATCTAAACAATAACACTGATGGATGTTCAACCCAGTACACATGGCCCAGGCCTTTTTCAACTAGATTACTCATCTGCGTTTGAGGCCACTGGCCACTCTTTCATCCCTAAGCATCCCATTACCTTGGACTTTTGGGCCCCGTTCTTTCTTACTCCTCCTCCCCCTGTGACTTTCCTCTCCTTCCTCCCTTGATCCTTCAGCTTAGGAGTCCCAAGGCACCAGGCTTTGCTTTGGTTATTACCCTCTCGACTTTTCCCTAGGTGACTCCTGTGGGTATTAACTACTACATCCATGCTATATGACTCTTGGGTTTGTACTTACCTAGTCTAGACCTCTTCAGATTATATATCCAAATGCCTACCAGGTCCTAGGCTAACCTTAGAGTTGAATTTTGGGAGATCAAAACAATTTCTCAGCAAATCTAAATAATGTCTAAGCAATAAATGTGATATTTCCTTTCTTTAAACTTATTATTACCATTGGCAAATTATTAGCCACTTATATACTATATTTGACCATTAGGAATTCAATAGCTATCGATTTCAGACTTTTTACAGTCATTGTTCTGGGTGAAGTATTTTAAGAGCTAATGAGGTCAGGAGCAGACATTAGGGCAAATTCACAAATGCCTACAAATGAAGCAGAAAGCATGTCCCAGCAGGGAGGAAGCAGTCCAAGCTTGAAGATTGGCAGTGCCTGTATCTGCTTTCCCTTTCCATTTATCTTCAGTCTCTTATCTTTTAGTAAAGGGCTGGTGAGTCAGGTAGGATGGGGAAGGGATGGTTCTTTTTAAGATGTGGATGGGTCCACCTCAGGTGCAGAGCACTTGCCTAGCGTGCACGAGACTCTGAGTTCCATTTTAAGCATTCCAAATAAAATTGGAAATTGAGAGCAATGACTGGTCTTGAACTCTTCTGCTTGACCCTTTTGTCCCTCTTTGTTTCTGTTGCAAGTACTGTTGCATCCTTCAGTAAGAATAGGTGTGAGTTCTTAGATGCATTCTTTCATTAAGGACAATAACAATCCAAGTAAAAGTCCTGGTATGCCAGGAATGTGTGTCCCTGTATTTATTTTCTCAAATTAAAAGTTTATCCACCAGGATTCAAAGAAGATCTTGTTCTCCTAATACTTCCCAGGTTTCACGGATTCAGTAGAAGGCTGTCAGGATAAAACAAAACTGGTAAGAAAAGCCAACTGAGAAACTGGTTTACCCAGAATTTGTGTTTCACACTGGGGCAAAGAAACCTGAGCAAGCCCTGATATCTGTGCAGGCCTGGGGCAGCTTTGGTTGTGTTCAGCAGAGGGCAGTGGTGTGCAGACAGTCAGAGAGACCAATGTCCATAAGCAGAGCAGCCATCTTCAAGGGATGGCTGTGAACAGTGTGGACATTCTTTCATGGGAGCCACCACCCCAACTGGTTTAACCCTTTAATTACTTTTTGAACATCTACTAGGGGTCTGTCACATGCCCATACTCTGCCCCTGACACCAGAAGCTCACAGAACAAAGGTAGGTACAGGGTCCTAGAGGTTCCCCAGTCCCATAAATGAAGTCAGAGATGGCAGGAGGGAGTACAGAGAGCCTGCCACAGCAGGGCACAGGGTCTGACCACTTTCTGCCTTGGATGACAGAGAGCCTGGAGGTAGCCCAGGCACAAAACAGCATAATGTGAAGTCTGTGCATCACTAGAAAAGTCTACTTTTGTAGGAATCTATAGGAGTGACCTATCCTGACCCCCCCGATCCAAAACTCCCCCTGAAATTTTCTTCAGTGCGAGGATTGAACCCACGGTCTCCTGCATGCTGAGAAAGTGCTATATCGTGGACTGAGGCCTCTGGATTCTGACCAGAACTCTGAGCCTCCTTGGGAATCTAGGAGTTGCCTTGAGCCCGGGGCAGCAAAGGCAGAGGCAGAGAACGAAGCGTCCTAAGAATTAAAGCTCTTCATGGGGCTCAAACCTCTTCCGCCAACCCACTTCAAAGGCATGCAGTGTACCCAGAGTTCCTGCAGGCTGCCTTCACAGTCCAGCAGCAAGAATGCTGGCGTCTCACCCCACAGGCAGGGAATGTCTCCCTAATGAAGCAGATTTTAAGCAGAACCAGCACACCCCAAAGAACAATACAGAAGAGAGCCTTGGCTTCCACACGGTGTAGGGGGAGAACAGCTCCTAGTGAATGAGGGAGGGGACACCCTCGGCCACTGTGACCTCTGTGACTGGTTGTGCTGGACACTGGTGGCCGAAGGCAGGGTATAAATTCCCAAGGCTCCTGGCTTGTCAGCTACATCTGAAACTGATGAAAACAAAATGCCAAAGCCCAGTAGCTGGAAGGAAAGGTCAGAATTCTGCCCCTGCCATCCTGTTCCCCAGTATGGGGCTCTCTGGCCCAGGCCCACCAGGTCAGATTTCCCCTTTCCCAGGAGCCCTGCACTGCTCAGAACCTCCACAGAATGGCCCCATTGTAGATCAGACAAACCAAAATAGAAGCATTTTCTGTTCTCCGCCTTAGGGGATTCACCTAAAACCTGAGAGTCTCAGAAGCGGATGACAATGGAAGTTGTTGTTGCAAATGAGAGGCAGGTAGTGGAGAGGGCCAGTGTAGTGGGTGGTACTGTGGAGAGGGAGAACAATTACACAGTCAGTCCATTAACCCAATTAGCAAACTCGTGCAGCAGGCCGCAGGGAGAATGGAAAAGGAACAGGGAAGGGGGGAGTTGCTGGCATGAAAGCGCTAGGAGGGAAACCTCAGTTATTTCTGTGCTGCACACATTATTTTTATCATTTTTTAAATGTTCTGGGCTTTTTACAAACCATGCCCTGGAGCATTTGGAGGAACCGTGTTTGCATTAATTAATAAATCAGATGACATTGCTACACACAGAAGGCTCAGCAGTGGAAATGCTCTGGGTGACCTGGAAATGGTGACTGGAATCTTGATGGATGACAGCTGTCGTGTCATCAGTTCTGTGTCCAACAAGTCAGTCACTACTTCCCTAGCTTCTGCCTGGTGCAGGCACTCACCTGGGTTTTGTTGGGGAGGTAGGAGGACATCGTGAATAAGACACCATCTATATGCAGAACCAGCTTGTTGTGGTCAGGGTTTGCAAGGGCATAATACAGGACACATAATTTATAGGATTATTTATAATAGTCACCCAAAGAGTCATATACAAAGAGAGTGCAAGAAATCTGTCTACACACTAAAGATCCAAAAAGAATCCAGCTGAGGGCCTGGATCCCACGGCAATGTCCTGCATGAGTCCAGCTGGAGGCCTAGAGTCCATGACAATGTCTCATGCAGGCTTGTTTCATGGATCTGTGCTGGGAAGGCCCAAAGGTCAGTGGTGGAAGCTAAAAAGTCCATACCAGCAAGATGAAGGATCTGTGCTAGCAGGCTGAGGGATCTGCACTGCAGCCAGGAAGCAACACTCAAATTAAAAACCAGAGTTCCCCCAAAAGGTACCACAACCATCCTGAGCAACAGAGAGGTCCCAAGCTCCTCTGACAATGAGAACAGCCAAGTCTATATCAGGAAATCCAGCGCAACAAGCTTCTCCAGGACACTGAACAGTGCTCCATCTTCCCCTCTGGAGCCAGAAAGCGATGCTCCAAGTGAGGACCAGAGTTCCCCCAAAGTGAACCATAGCTATTCTCCGTGACAACAAGGTCCTGAGCTCCTTTGATGATGAGAACAGCCATATTCATAGCAGGAAAGCCACTATGACAAGGTCCTTCAGGAGAACCAATAGCCCCCAACAGCTCCCTAACAGCTCCTCTTCTTCCTCTCCAGTTCTTTTTATTTTGTTGGCAACAGTCCTCAGGTGAGCCTCCCACATCCAGCATCAGGCTGGTTCAGTTTAGCTGGGTGTTCGAAGTTGACCACCAGCCAGGTGTGATGGCACACACCTGTAATCCCAGCACTCGGGAGGCTGAGGCAGGAGGATCATCATGAGTTCCAGACCAGCCTGGGCTACAAAGTGAGCTCAAGGCCGGCCTGAACTGCATAGTGAGACCCTGCCTCAAAAAGACAAAAAAAAAAAGGTGACCACCAGTTGTCAGTCCATCACACAGCGGTAACAGTGGTGTTTAGGGTCAAGCTGCAGAGTTCTGCCAAGCTTCTGCTTCAGTTGATAGCCAGTTAAGTGGGGTGGGAGTCAGGAAATCTGTGTGGGAGCTAGGATTCTAGAGACAAAGGCTGGATTATGGAGAACAATGAACGATACGGCCAGGCTCTCATATCGGCAGTGTCCTAGCAAAGGCCAAGAAGACAGGTAGGTGCTGCTTTGGGAGCAGATGCTGCTCTTCTCAGGCACAGAGTGCTCCTGGGAACAGGGTGTGACGTTTGTGGCAGTGATGCCCGGAATGAGCACCTCCAGTGGGCGCACTGCCTGGACACTTGAGGAGGGTCCTGCTCTTCCCTGTCATAGTGAACATTTTCAGAGACCACCAGGTTGGGGACTGCCCAGGCCTTAGGTTGGCACCAAGGCCCAGGAAACAGTATACTGATTGCTACAGTTTCTGTGCCAATGAGTACAGAAGTTTGAAACTTGGTCGGTCGGCTTTGTACCCTGGAGACTGAAAGGGCCAGAGAAGCCGAGGAGGGAGGGGGCAATGACACTGCTGGATGCTGCTTGGGTCCTGCCCCACTCAGCCTGGGGCTTCTGCTGCCATCTCCCCTCCCCACCAGCGGCTGTCCTTTGCGCTGTTCCTTCCTCACCACACTCAGCTTCCAGCCACAGTGAGAGATAAAATCACAGCACATGTAAAGGTTTGTCTCCAGTACAAACACAAGGTGCTCTGCATCTCACATCCAGTCACCAACAGAGAATCTATGGCCCACTTGCCGCACCCACTGCCCCTCACCATCAGTGTGCTGGGTGCTGGGAAGCAGGGAGCCCTGCCTCAGAAAGCTCTGCTTAGCCAGCACTCCTCGAGTCAGGAGACCCATAGAGAAACTGCTCTGTCACCACCACAGTTTAAGGAAAATCTACCCTTGCTGACTTAGGGGCTTTTGTAGCCCTAAGAAGATGGCTGAGGACTTGCAAGGTGAGGTTCAAGCCTCCATTCCTGTGAGTGTGGCCACCAGCGTCCTCCTGGGCACTTCCTTTCCTGAGTCTCAGGAAGGCTCTCCCTGGGCACAAGGCCTGGATGAGTTTGTGCATACACTGTGTGTTCGGGCAGCCCACCTTTATCAAGGACAGTGTCACCTGACCTCTGTGGCTCCCTGACTCCTTCAGAGATACTCAGTCTCCTGTGATGCCTGGGCAGCCAGCAGAGATGAGCTGCCTCTTTTCCCAGGAGGCAGAAACTGGGGGCCCCCAGCAGCATGCACAGAGCAGCCCTGTACATACAGCAGGTCTGTGTCACCCCAAGCCCCTGCCTGTCCCCCCGTAGTCCTCCAAGGTGAGGCTCCCTGACCTCACAGCTCCTGCCCAAGCCCCAACAGACCTCAAAATGCCACCTGCCCGGGGGGTGAGGTGAGTGCACCGGCTACCACCATGTCCCTCTCCAATGTGGCTCCTGGTGGCACCGCCCCTTCCAGGTGCTGGGCCCCAGATGCAGTGGTAACTCCCCAGATTCCTCAGAGGCCTGTGTGCCTGACTGGGTGTCATATGCTGCACAACTGCCCTGGCCTGCTTGCCCACCTTTGCTGAGCTGGGGCTTTGAAATCACGTATTGGTGATGGAGACTTCTGGCAAGAGCTTTGGCAGCTGCTACCAGGAAAGAGGCTCCAGAAGATAATTAGGCCTGGTAATTCGTTGCTTTTTCCTTACAGGTAAAGTGGATGTGGCTGGCAGGAGACACAAGAAAACTATCCTCCAGCAAGCACCAAAGCTAACCTGTCCTGGATCCAGAGGAAAAGCACCCTCTCAGCTAGTCCCACCCCTCTTGTCCTACTCTGCACCTACCTGGCTCTTGATGACTCCTGACTCCCAGGCCGTGCCCCTGCCCCTGCCCCTGCCCCTGCCCCTGCCTCTGATGTAGGGTGACTTATCTGGGCTCTGCTCAGAGGATCCAGAGGAAACTTCAGGGGGAGTTACCCTGTCGGCTGTCCTGGGAGGACTCAAGGAACTTGCTCACAGGACTTCCTTGGGGCCTTTGTTTATGGTAGAGCTGACACATCTCCTGAGGCCAGTTTGTTCCTGGGCAGTTTTCAGGCCTGCCCCTCAGTTGACCATCTCACCAGGACAGACGGGTCATGTTAGACCTCAGTTCTCCACCCTTCACAGACAAAGGCTCTGCGTTGGTCCCAGTCAAGCCACTGATTCATGCTGTTGATCTGGGAAGTCCTACCCATTTGATTCCACCACAGCACAGAAGCTGTGGGTCTGAATTCCAGTGTCTGAGGGATGCCTGCTGATCTAAAACCCAACTGGAAGTGTGGGCCTGGAGCTTAAAATGAAGTTCAGGCAAGGACACCAGGGCCTCTGCATCGAGTCCTGGAGAACAGGGGTGGCCTTTGGGAGAGCCAGTCACTCAGCATTCATCAAACCTGAGTCAAGAACCTGTTGCTGTGGATTTTTAATATTTTGGATAAGAACAGATGAGACTTGATGAAGAGTTTAAGCTCTGGGGCCTTTCCCACAACCTCACCCCACAGTGGTGCAAATGGAACCCGAGCCCTGGGCATTGCCTCAGAGCTGCACCCCAGCCCGGCTCTCAAGTTAGATCTAGGCACAGGCTCTCCTCTGCCACCCACCTGCCCAGGGATCTACATTCAGTCCATCCTATAGAGCATACACCATGTACTAGATGAAGAGTGTAGGGCCCAGAAATACAGATAAAAAGACAGTTCTTGCCCTCAAGGG
Organism: Chinchilla lanigera; assembly: GCF_000276665.1. Classification (NCBI taxonomy): domain Eukaryota; kingdom Metazoa; phylum Chordata; class Mammalia; order Rodentia; family Chinchillidae; genus Chinchilla; species Chinchilla lanigera. The sequence continues at coordinate 181,722 of NW_004955520.1, forward strand.
ACTTCCTGGTGATGTTTGGGAGAGGCAGGCACTGACAGTGCAGGATGTGAGCACATGTACACCTAGTGCACACTCCTCTTTTGCCCCCCACAGGCACAGTTCCTGACTGGGGCACACTCATTTCCTCAGCTGCAGGATGGGAGCCTTACTGGTGCCACCTCAGCACTTACATGGGTCAAGATATTTCTTGGATCTGAAGTGCTTAGAACTGTGCCAAGAGGAATCAGGCTGGCACACACGGGGCATTTGAGGAGCTATGGTGCCCCAGATCTAGCAGGGCATGGGGCCAAGGGGAAGAAGGCATCAGACATGAGCCCAGGACTCGACGATGCCAGACATCCTTAGTTAGGAAGGTTGGATGGGCATCTAGGGATTACAGCAATGTGTTCATTGGACCTGAAATCATTGTGTCCTTGATATATTCCTCTGTAAAGCAGAGCTGGTAGTATTTTCCCTTCCAGCCTTGCTGGAGAGAAGCCAAAAAGCAGCATTTTTATCTACTGTGTGCTGGACACAGTTTTATTTTGAGAAGTGAGAGATATATTTTAAATGTATTTAAAATTATTAAAAAAGTGGTTAGGAGTTGGCTCCATGATAGGGAGCTTGCCTAGCACATGCAAGTCCCTGGATTTGATCCCCATCACCACACACAAAAAATTAAAAATTCATTTCAAAGTGTAAAATACGATGTGTAGGGTGATTGTGATTTTCTTTCTCCTCTCCCCTACTCTACTGACAGGTGATGGAAAGGGCAGGCACCATGCTCTGATTCACGCAGCAGGTGACACTTTGCCTAGAGTGACCGTCCTGTTTCCTGAGTCCCTTAGTTCTGACTATTGGCGCCTTCCTCCGGAGGTCAGCAACTTCCTGTGGAAGAAGGATCTGAACCACTGAAGCTCAGGGAGGCACACTGAGCTCCTCAAGGAAAAGTTCATGGATGACACCATCCAATGAGATGAGCACAGCAATTCCATGCAGACCCAGGTCCTTCAGCCCCAGAGGGGCTGAGCCCAGCTGAATGTTGGAGCTTGAATGAGGCCAGCAGCACACAGTAAAGCTAATAAATGGAGGAGGGTGAGAAAGGCGGGGTGGAGGGTGCAGCTCAAAGTTTACACTGTCAGGAGCCACCTTCATATGTCCAGAGATTTCTTGGCAAGGCTGCAGAGCTCATTACTGAGACCAAGGCTGGATAGGCAGCAGTGTAGGGGAGGAGGACGTCTGTGAAGTTCCAGTAGGCCACATCAGGGCCTGCTCAGGAGAGTGGCCAGCACTCACAGCTCACTATCTGCTCCCTAATCTCTGCCAGGAAGCTGTGCAGTGAAATCTTGAGGACCCTTCCCAAAGCCAGAGTGTGAGATCCGTGGCTTAAGCAAGAGTCCTGGGCCAATGGGGCTGCGTCCTTTTGCCCCGCGTGTCTTTGTAGAGCAGAAGACCCTGGTTCTCTTCCTTCTGGCCTCCCAGGGTCCTAGACCTTTGGGAATGAGCCCATTGAATAGCCCTTTGCTCAGATAGGGGAAAACAGCCCCAAGTTTGGTGTCTGCATCCTGTTTGCAGGCCCTGCCCAGTGTAATCAATCTGCCCTCAAGACTCACTTTACAAGGCTCTTGTAAGGATCACTGCTATAGTGTACAAGGAAACCTTTTGCTAACTAAAAAGTACCTGAGAGGGGAGGAATCACTCTCAGGACAAAATTATAGGCCACAGGGTGCTCAGGGCTGAGCCCCCAGGCTGTACTCTGATGTCTTCCTGAAGGCAGGGGCAGGACCGCCAAGCCTCTCCCTGGCCTTGCCTGAGGTGACATCCCAGGCTCTCGTAGTGTTCTGAGTTCCCAATGAAAAGGAGTTGTAGGGCACACTGAATGAATTGGGTTTCTTCTTTGGCCACTGTTTACCTGTGATCCCACTGCCATGGTCTTAACACCCAGACCAGAACTCCCCAATCCAGGGACCAAATGGGTCCTGTTTTCTGCAGGGTTGTGACTATAATGCAATGTGTCTTTACCTCTTATCTAGTGAGAGTGAGTAATCCATTTGGGATATTTAACAAAAACCAGACATTACCTCACTGATGTCTTATCCACAGGGCTCCAGTCTTCCCATTAATTCCAATGAGCTGGGGTCTTTTTTTGCCTTAACATTTAAACAGCTCAGAGAGAAATCTGGGGACTTTTTCTCTGGGTAAAGGGAGTCACAGAACACAAAAAATCTGCAAGGCATTTTTCTACTATTTGTCTTCGAGCCTGTTCTCCCCAACCTAGGAAATGTCTGTTTCTTCATGCTGAGAACAGGACAGGAGGATTAACCTCAGCCTACCCCCAAGCCATCCTGGCTCCGGTCAGGGTCCTCTGAAAGTTCAGAAGCTGCAGTGCACAGCTGTGGGGACACTGATGGCAAGGGACTGCCTTTCTGGCCGGTGTCTGCTCTCAGTAGAGAACTTGCCTGGCATGGACAAAGTCTAGCACAGAAAAAGTATATGTCATGTACTTGTATGTATCAAGTCAAAAGAATGGCATTTGAGTATCTAGGTGGTGCTCTTTGGAATGGCAAAGCTTGGTGTGTAAAAAGTAGCTCTTACCTCCTTCCCCAGCTCCTTCTCATTAATAATGAACGGGGGCCTGGGGACATAGCTTCCAACTCCAGCACCAAACAAAAAAAAGGGGGGGGGAGAAGAGTTCAGTTAGTTGGCAGACCCAGGAAATGAAGGTGGGATGATTAGACGTGGTAACCCATCAGCATCTCAAACGTATGCACGCTACATCAAGCTCACCCAACGTCTTCTCCTGACTCCTTTTCCATGATGCTAACTACATGGGAGGGTCACATCAGATCCCCAGAGACCTGTTCTCTGATCTGTGGCAGGAATCTGATGAAAATAAGACTCCTTAAAGTTTATCAGTTCTAAGATCCACATTTTTCACACTTAATATCTCTGAAATCAAGATGCATCTTACCACCAATGGAAATGTTTTTCTTTCTTGGTGATATACAAAAATAAAAAGTGTATCTACTATTGACAGCTTCTTAAATTTGATGAAGTACAGTATATGAGAAAGTATACAAATAAAATGCAAATAAGCAGCTTTAGTTATTTGATATGAATATTAATTATGAGATTGAAAATGAGAATTTTGGAACACTGGGCCTGCACCACTGAGAACATGGCTCCAAGACTCGGCTGTAGCACATGCCCTCATGAAGCAGTGCTTCCCCCTTGCCCTGCATCCTAGTGTTTTGACATTGTTTGAGAGCTGTTAGAGGTGCAGAGACCCAGAGCAAACACACTTGATATTCTCTATGTAAAGGGCAATAAAGCACAGACATAAGGCCCACAGCAGAAATACTGAATAAAAACCTGGTGTGAGGGAAGCCACTGGCCAGGGTGCAGGCTGAGTAATAGTGGGTGGCCAGGGTACTGCCTCTGCTAGAGGCTTGGTCCTGGGCCAGGCTGCAGCTATGTTTGGCACCTGCCCAAGTCTCACCAGGACTGTGGAACCAAAGGCTGGGATTTCCTAGCAGTCCTTCGAGGCCTGCACTGTGGCCGCAGAAGATACTGGGCAGCATGCTCCGGAGTTCATTGCTAATTTTGTATTTGCTTGTATTCTTCCCACCTGTGTCCATATCAGCAACACCAGGAATTTAGGCAAACCAGCCTCTCCAATGTCTTCTGTCCCCTCTTCACTCACCCATGGTGAAGCTGGGAGCTCCAGCTTAGATCACAGTATACCTTATGCTTCATATCCCGTGTTCCACACAATTTAGAAAGTAAACTCCAGGGGTGGTAACAATCCTGGGGGTGGTCACAGGAGACGCGGCTGCAGGATTCTGCTCCCTTAGTGCATAACTCATGTCAGGACTGCAGAGTATATGGGCACTGAGTAACTAGAGAGCAGAGGCAGAAGGGGTAGGAAGCACACAGGTGTGCGCACAACGGGATGGGCATTCTCAGAACCTTTATGGCTGGCTTTCTACTTTGCTTTTATCTGTACTTGAATGCTTCTGCAGCTGTAAGTAGGGCCATTGCCAACTCAGTCCCTGGGTTCTCAGCCCGGGGGCTGGCTGCAGAGAAGTTCTTCCTGCTGTGGAAGTAGCAAGCATGGGGGTTTCTTCCAAGGCTACGCTAAGGAGTGGGTGTGACTCCAGTGTGATAGGGATAGGTGGGGGCAGGCACATCTGGGTCAGGGGCCACTTTGTGTGAAGCCTGCTCTGGCACTCCAAACACATCAGCTTTCCCTCCCCTAAGCATACCCCTGGTGCAGAGGGTCACAGGATACACTGTTTTGAGGAGCTTAGCAGGGACAGGAGGCCAAGAAGCTGTAGGGTGTGCAAGCCTGCTTGTGGGAGGGTGACTTTTAGGGGGCAGGGACACGGTCTCGTTATGTAGTTCAGGATGGCCTCAAACTCGCAGTGATCCTCCTTCCTCAGCCTCCCAAGTTCTGGGATTGCAGGTATGCACCACCATGCCCAGGGTGGGAGATGAATTTAAAATGCGTTCTTTGACCCTCATTCCAGTTCCTGCATCAATCTTGGGTGTTTTGTATTTGCCAGAACCGCACAGGGAAGAAGTGGCTAAGACAAAAGGTAACTTCAGAACAAGTTTCTATTCCTAGCCTATGGGTAACCCTGGCAAGTGACCTTGATCAGGTCATTATCTCCTGCACAGGGTGATTATACTAGATTCCAACCTAGGTAAAGCAACACCTGTGAAAACTGATGTTGGGGTTTTAAAGTGTTCCATGTGGGGAGGGCCCTTGGAGCCTGGGTCTCTACACATTGGCTTGCTGGCGATAAATACTGCTAATATCTGCCCCATGTCTATGGTATGCTGCACTACAAGGCACAGTCGAGGAAACAGAGATCGAGAAAAATTAAATAACTTCCCCAAAGTTTCACAATTAGTGAACCAGAGCCCTGTTTGAACTCTGGCTGTCTGAGTTCCAAGTCTGATATTACCTACAATGTTAGAGCGCACTTAACAACCAGCTAATTAGTCATTAGTGAGGCCAGGCTGGGAGGTATGGAAGGTACTGAATTGAATAAGGAAAGGAAAGAGACGATCTGGGTGCTAACTTGGTGATACTACAATGCTTTTGGAAATCTGCGCAAAGATATCATTATGGGCTGGACTTTTAGAGAAGGCTTCATGAGGAGAATGAGGCTTGAGCACTCTAGGTGTTTTGCCTTTTAACCCATTAGAACATAGCCTCTCTGGGACCCCATTGTCCAGACAGATGGTGGTGGTACTCTTTCATGATAAAAGCTGGACTTGCTGCATAGAGTCTTGTGCTGCTTCACAAAGCCCTTGGCTCTGGAGGCTCTGTGATGTTCTGCAGCTAACAAACTAACAAATAAAACTGTGTGTTCCCAAATTCTTGGCCATGGAGTAGATTTTACATAGGACTGAACCAGTATTTTATAGATTTCCAAGTTAGAACACTGACATAGAGGAAAGCAGCACACTGGAAATAGAAAGATGGCAAGCAGCTTAAAAACCAATGCCCCTGCACGTCAGTGTAACACTCACCTTCACAGAACCAGTGTTCATTGCATATCACCTTTTTTGTTTTGTGGTGCTGGCGATGGAACCCAGGGCCTCCCACGAGCTAGGCAATTGCTTCGCTGTGGAGCTGCACCCCAGCCCCCATGTCACTCTTCTGACATTTGGTTATTCCTATTCCTTCACCACCTTGAGCTGCCCTAGCCAGATCTGTGAATAATATCTCAAATGCAAACATTTGCTGGCAGTACCTCTTTACCCTCCCTATATGTCTTAGCCCACCCCTACCTAAAAAAAGGCCAATAAATATTTGTTGGTTTAGAAACAGAGACAGAGAACAGAGAGAAGAAAATGAAGGGGGCAGGGGGAAGATGCTTGAAATGATAGCAATTATTGGTAATTTGCAACTGATTACTTAGTTGTTAATTGCTACTCATCAATCAGCACTCTTTGAAAGACTGGTATGTTGTTTAAAATGCAACATCATGTTAATTTGAGTCTAGGAATTGGCCAGAGGGGAATGTGTAGTTACAGTTAGCTGGCATTGGAGCGTGACCTCAAAAATGAATCTTCTTTTAACAATTGGGCTGCTTCCTGCCCCGATGCAGGGTGCATGGCCAACCCAGCCACCAGAGTGTGATGCGTGGACCAAGGGTCCAGAGATTGGCCCGCTCTGATATCATGGCTTGGGAGCACCTGACCCTAGTGGTGAGGACCTGGCAAGCAGGAGTAAAAGTGATACTTCGGGTTAGTGGGTGTCTCCTGCATGGTTCCTTTCTAGACTTCTCAGGTACCATTCATTCTGTAGAGGTTTGCAGATGGGGGTCTCACTAGCTACCTAACCCACCTTCAGTTTTTGGATTTTGGGGCGTTTGTTTTTGTTTTTGTTTGGCTTTTACAGTGTTGATGAACCTAGGACTTGAAAAGGAACACACAAGCTATTTGGAGCTGGCACTCGGAAGCCCCATGAGGCTGGGGCGGGTCTGGGCCCCTGCTCTTGGGAGGAGGGAGGACAGGCCTTTTGAAGGGGTCAAGTCCCTGTGTGTGATGTGGACGTCTTGGAGCATTTTCAGCTTTGTCTTAGGAAAGCTCTGCTCCACGTGAGGAGAGAAGTTAGACATTTGTTCTTTCTTCCTCTTGGCTGAGTCCCAGCGTGGTTCTCATACTCATGTGCCCTCAGTCCTCAGTGGCCTGGAGATTCCCGTGGATCTCACTGTGTCCCTGCCCTCACAGGGATAGCAGGAGCAGGTGTGGGCTCAGAGGACCCCATGAGCCTGCAGACATCCTGTCCCACTGCCCCTCTGGGAGGTTCCAGTTCATGCAGCTGCTGAGAAAAGACTGGAAGTCAGGGGTAGTGAGACTCTAAGCCCTGAAATTGGATCTGTGGTTGTTTTCTCAGTCCAAATGGATCCCCACCCATGACTGGCTACTAGTGCCTTTGAAGCCAGGGCAACTGCTGCTCCAGATCCTCATGGCTAGGCTCCACCCTGGATAGACCTGCTGATAGGCCATGGGAGGAGGGGGACTAGAAGGCTGTTATGGTTGATACATTGTGTCAACTTGGGGAGTCTAGAGGTTTGGCTAAGTGACTCAGCAGGAAGCCAGGGTGCTTACTTTGTATACATCCTG